>NC_041387.1:276151484-276178846 GCF_002162155.2 Triticum dicoccoides | reverse complement strand
CTCTAGATGAACAGGAACCCATGGTGTGGAGGGCTGGATGAACAGTAGACGGTGGAGGGGTGGCCGTGGAGGGGTGGTTGAATAGGACCCCGTGGTGTGGAGGGCTGGATGAACAGTAGATGGTGGAGGGGTGCCCGTGGAGGGGTGGTTGAACAGTAGCCGGTGGAGTAGCGCGCGGTGGAGGCTGGATGAACAGGAGCCCGTGGAGGCTGGAGGAGGTCGACGGTAGCCCGTGGAGGCTAGAGGAGGTCGACGGTGGAGATGAACAGTATCCTGTGGAGTATCGTTTTGTGGTACGCCACACCCCTCCCAATGAACAAGACCCCCGTTTCGACCGTAGGAGGTCCGTTTTGTCCGTTTTGCGGTACGCCACACCCCTCCCGATCAACAGGACCCCCGTTTCGACCGTAGGAGGTCTGTTTTGTCCGTTTTGCGGTATGCCACACCCCTCCCGATCAACAGGACCCCCGTTTTGACCGTAGGAGGTCTGTTTCCTCCGTTTTGCGGTACGCCACACCCCTTCCGATCAACAGGACCCCCGTTTCGACCGTAGGAGGTCTGTTTCCTCCGTTTTGCGGTACGCCAGGCCCCTCCCGATCAACATGACCCCGTTTCGAACGTGGCCGGTCAAACACAAGGCCGTTTCCTCCGTTGTGCGGTACGCCAGGCCTCGTTTCCATCGCATGTTCCATCCAAGCCCTCCCGATGAACACGACCATGCATTCTGTTCCGACCCAGCTGGTTGGCTCCCCATGAACACGACGACGACGCTGTTTCTCCGTTCCGACCCAGCCATGTACGTATGCGCGATAGGCGTTCGAGACCCTACCCGTATGTACGTACGTGGCCGTATTTTCTTTCTTGCACCCTCGCCGCCGTACGTACGTGTACATGCTACGTGTGCGCCTCTACTACGACACGTGCGTGCCTCTACATCCACCTGTATATATGTACGTACTTGTACGCGACCAGAATGACAACGGTATGTACGCTTCGACTAGGTGGGTCCCGACTGTCAGGCACTTCCTTGCCTGCAAAGATGTAGCTGGTGGGTCCCAGCAGTCAGGGGGGGCGAATCGTTTTGTTTATTTTTTTTGCCCAGACACACTTCCTTGTGTGCGAAGATGTAGCTGGTGGGTCCCAGCAGTCAGGGGGGCGAATCAGTTTTTTTTGCCTGGACGCACTTCCTTGCGTGCGAAGATGTAGCTGGTGGGTCCCAGCAGTCAGGGGGTGTAACACCCCAAAAATTTAACCAGGTTTTAGTTATTAAAATTTTGCCAAGAGTTAAAAAAAATTCCTGCAAGAATATTTCTGTTGATTTCAAAACCTTTCTTATTAAGGATTTTTTTTTCAAGTGGATCCTTCCAAAACATATTGAACTTCTACGCCATCTCATTAAAACAATTTCCTAATCAGTAGGTTTATTTATTAAAGTATTCCACCCTGAGCTATATTCATTAAAATGACTTGTTTTAAGTTTGGAGCTCTTTTTGTACTACAACCATTTGATAAACTTAACTAAAAATTCCACCAAAATTTGGAGATGTCATGTGATGCCTCTAAATCACTTTTATGCAATAGTATAGTTCATTCATTGCATATTTGAGTGCTACACATGTTTTTCTTCTCTGGTCCAGTAGGCATTTTTGCACTGCAACCCTTTTAAATATTTGTTTCGAGCTTCCACCAAAATTATGGCATGTCAGTAGCAGCATATGATTCCATTTTATGCAAAGATCCAAGGATGTTCTTTGAAAATTTTGAGTGAATCAACCTCATCTCCATCCTGGTCCAACATGATGGTTTGTACAGCAACCATATTATTGCTTGCTCTTTGGCCCTTGATTCTTTTTCCTACTTGTAGTCCTCCATGCTAAACCCCTAAGTCCAGGAGCATGCAACCATTGGCATATTTTTGGTTCATGAAATAATGCCATTCACATCGTGTCCAGATTTGAAGTTCTGCAAAACTTGCACTAGAAAGTTTGTTCTTTTCACCAATTAACCTCACCACCCTCTTGTGCATCCAAGGAGACACTGATCTGGAAGATGTGGCCCCTCCAAGAATAGCCTAGGTGCCTTTGGCATTTTGACAAACACCTGGAGTGCATGGACTGATTTGGCATGATCTCAAGTATACACTATGAACATGACAACCTGACCAAACCACCGTGTCCCTTGAGCTTCCCTCTATCACTAGCCTAGTTATGTTGCTTGCCAACCTCACCTGTGACCTGTAGCGTGCCACGGCATTGTGTCGAACACCTTCCGTGCGTGCACTGGACGCGCCCAGAGCGCGCGTATTGCACGAGCGGCGCCCAAGCCGCCGCGTTACGCCCCGCACTCACCCCAGCCCATGACCGACCGCAGTCGGCACGTCGTGTCCCCTTGCGCGCTACATGCTCCCCCTCACTGCAACGCGCCAAGCAGAGCCTCGTCGCGTCCCCGGCAAGCCAAGGACTAGCCGCCACGGCCGCCCGACAGCCCTGCTCAAGGCAGCACCGCCCAAGCCACCCCGGCTCGCCACCTGCCCCTGGAGCTTCGCAAGCTTATCCACAACTTCGTCTCCTAGCGCGCGTCACCGCCACGTCGCCATTGCTATAGAAAGACGGTTCGCCGTCGTCCTTATCACCGGCCACCTCGGAACCGACCTCCACCGCCTATATAAGGACCCCGGAGCTCAATCAAGTCCTCTAGCAACCTCCAGTGATCCTCCTAGAGCTACCACGGCCAGCAGTCGAAGAGGGGAAGGCCTTCTTCCCCGAGTCAGGCCAGTTCGGTCGCCGCCAAGCCCCGGCCGATTCCATCGCCACCAGTGCCTCTACCTCTCCATTCTCTCCACCAAGAACTCTCCCTCCCTCTCGCGAGCACAACCCCTCGCTCAATTTTGGTCGGAGACCACCGCAGCCCAAAAATCACTTTGTCCCCCGAAGCCCCCTCCGCCGCGGAGCTCGCCGCCGGCGACCCTGCGACCACCGGAAGGACCGCCTAGGAGTGGCGGATCCATCCCTGCTCTTAGATGCCCGCGAAAAGACGCCGTTCTCCAGCGACGATCGCCGGACACCCCGCCTCTGCTCGGGCAGAGAAGAGGAGGGAGTGGGGACTGGTCAAACCTGACTAGTGGGCCCCCTGGACCCACTGTCAGAGACCCAGCCCCGTCTCCACGTGTTTAAGTGGAAGCGTAAAGATCCCGAGTACGTCTCCCCATTTTGAAGGCGTATTCTGCCCGAAGCGTTTTCTTTTCTGTTTATTACTAAAAACAGATTTTGGCCAAATCTTTGACTGGCTTTATCTTTTTAAATATAACTCCAAATGAATTAAATCTTTTTCCTACCTCTCTAAAATTTGATCTAGTTTATTTTAAGATTTAATTGAAAAAATTTCCAAACAACTTTTTGTGCTGTTTTTATTTTTGTGTGTTAATTCTTTTATATGTTTAAAATAGGATTTTGAAGGAAGTAGTAATATTTCAAGAGTTTGAAATGCACCCTGCCTTCCCTTGATCTGAAGGCAAGCATTCTGAACCCTGGCATGATATTTTTGAGTGTTCGTTGACACATTTATCACACTACCTCTTTTTTTGAGAAATTGTTATTTCATGTGAGATGATCATGTGCATGGATGCATATTTGTGATTTCCATGCTGTTGGAAATGATCACACTTGTGATGATAATCATCCTCACGTGCCTTGCATGCATACCGGCAGGAACCCACGAAAACCTCTACCTTGGGTAGGCATGAGTTTGTCGCTGGTCTCCGTCGGGACGGTTATGTCTGGTATGGCATGGTAAGGTAATATGAGCGGTGACTCTGTTGGTTGAAATATATTCATTATGCTAATCATGCAGGGAATACCTAAACCTCCTGAGTCGACCATAGATCGAGTCTTGTTCCAGTAACCCCCATACTTGTTTCGTACTACCACTCGTCTCTACAACAAGTAGAGTACGGTTCAGTAAGTTGTCAACCTCTTCCTAGCACACACCCTACAGAGAGGCCAGGATGGAAAATACCGGTTGTAGCTGGTAGGCAGGCCACCTGGTCCGGGGGCATGGGTGTTTCCAGTTGAGACCGAGAGGGGAGGCCACCCCTTAGAGCACGCAATATAAATTCGATCCCATGCTACGCGAGGTTGTAGCCTCCCCACTTAGAGTTTGCTTGACAGGTGTCGTGGGTGATTCCAGACACGTGTGAGTTAAGCTGGTGTGTGCAAGTTAGGTGTGTTTTCAACAAAAAGTCCGTAGATGGAATTAGTCCCGATGGACTAAAGAAATCCGTTACTCGTGGGTAAAGAGTACACCCTCTGCAGAGTTTAAACCTATTTGAATAGCCGTGTCCATGGTTAAGGATTACAGTCTGCGATGGGTCGAGTGTCGGTCTTAGTGCCGGTCTTCGGAGGTGAAACTATTAAATCAGAACTGATATTACAACTTGTGACATGTGATAATGATGAGTATTATTTTGTTGTGGACTAACCCGTGATATTTTGGTATTATCGAATATCTCTGGGATGGTTCTGCCTCCGGGATATTCACTATGATTATTTCTTTTAAAGCCCTTTTATGTGGTGTCGCTTAGACGCCCGACTGTGGCATTTCTTTAAAAGCCCTTTATGTGGTGTCGCTTAGACGCCCGATTGTGGCATTTCTTTTAAAGCCCTTTATGTGGTGTCGCTTAGACGCCCGATTGTGGCATTTCTTTTAAAGCCCTTTATGTGGTGTCGCTCAGACGCCCGACTGTAGCATTTCTTTTAAAGCCCTTTATGTGGTGTCGCTCAGACGCCCGACTGTGGCATTTCTTTTAAAGCCCTTTATGTGGTGTCGCTCAGACGCCCGACTGTGGCATGCTTGTTATTTATTTCATAATATATTTTTTATATACTTCTATGATATTGCATATTCATATATGTAACATGCTTGCATGCATCAGAGTTATATTTATCTTTTGTGACTGACGTCATGAGTATAAAATATTTTCAGCACATCGTTATTATATTATACCCGTGTTCATAATGATTGCGAGTACATTCAAAGTACTCACTGGCTTGTCCCTGGCTATTGTCTTGGCTAGATTTCTTGCGCGGAGAGGAGCGACCGTGATGACGGCCCGGAACCTAAGCAACGGTGATAGCAGCCTCGTGAAGATAGGAGTTAACCTAGTCAGCTATTCCCGTGGGAAGTGGAGTCCCATAGACACTGATGATTCACAAACTGCTTCGGCCATCAACCATTAGAAACCATTTGTTGTACTCACAGACCAGAATGGTCTTGTACTACATATTTTGTATTTGCTTGGAATTTCTGTATCAAGTTGGTGCCTCATCAGCTAACAGTTATCCTGGGGCTGATGAGCAAAGGGCCATTTTCTTGGAATTAATACCCGGAGAATCGGTCCCCACAGACTTGGTATTAGAGCCAGGCTGACCATTGGCTAATCCTATCTTAGCCAGGTCGAAAAACTTAGGCAAACCAACACACCAGACCTTAACCAAACCCCAGCCGAGCTTCTCATGCAAGATAGACACATAGTGACCCCAACACTTTTGGCAGTCGGTGCCCAACCTATCAACCTAGCCTGTCGATCACGCGCCAGTGACCAGCACTCAAGATGTCTCCTTCACAAGCGTGCGAAGGAAGACTCCGTCCCCTCTTTCTATAAAAATGGCACGCTAGCCCCAACCCAGCACAGCCTCTACCCCAAACCGAGCCATAATGCCAAGCCCCGTCGTGCACAACCAGACCACAGCAACCAACCTTGGAGGTTTTGTGACCATACTCGCAAACCTCACCCGTCGTGCCTATGCGTTAGAAGAGCCTCCAGAATATGTTGTGTACCAAGGACCCATGGGCGGTGGAAGCCGTCAATTTTGGGCCACTGTGCACATCTATGGTAGGGGTCTATCTCCAGAACGCCCCTACAGGTTCACCGGAAGAACAACTTCCTTCGATCCACAAGCCGTCCAGCTAGCTGCTCGAGAGGCTATAGTTCAACTTCGGCAGTTGTCGCCCAGAATTAACTGTCGCTCGTTCTACTACTACCCCAGGCGTGAAGGGTACGGTAGACCACCCCAAGTTGCCAACGGAGATCACGAGACAGATCCCGCATTGTTGCACCTAGTGCCCAATGTAAGTGCACTAGAGGCATTGTTCGATCAAATCACTATTGATCTGATCGCAGCTCGAGGAGAGCTGGTTCGTCGAGCCCCAGCAAGAAGAGAAGACGAGCCCGACACCGACAACCCAGTTGTGCTGTTCGGACACCCGATCGATACCCTGAGGTCAACCCCAGCCATCATCCAAGATACTGTGATGACCCCAGAAGTGCTTCGTCGCCTTTTGGGAACACACTCCAACGGGATTGTGGCCAACAATCCCCGCGATGGTCATCATCGCTACCCCGACCCTGCAGTTCCTCCGCCATCTCCGACTAATCCCGACAGTGAGACACGTGGAGAAGCCTCGTCATCCACCAGGCACGCCCGTTTAGACGTAAACGAGGTAGATTAAGCCGTACGAGTAGTATCGAGTCTCAGTGTATCATCGCTTTGTAATCATGCGACCTTGAGAGTAAACGCAGCCTGTCGTTATGCCTCTGTTTTAATAGTAGCCTTGCGTATTTTGTCAGCGCATAGTTGCTTATCTTCCGGGCACAACTACCAAAACCAACCTCGACGACAACCACAGTAACACGTCTCTTCATGAGATATGTGTATCTCTAACACTGACCCGACCTTTGGAGCTAAGCTGGCAAATTCATTACCTTTCACCACGGTAAAAATGACCCAGCTCCATTGCTATAAGAAGGCCACCTTGTGATCTTACCCAGCACCCCACACCTTGTGCACCACCCTTACAACCTTTTCCTGTCATGCCGAGCCCCAGTATTCATCTGAGAACCCCAGATGCAACCCCAGGTAGCTTTGTCAAAATATTGTGGGACTTTACCCGCAGTACTATGGGTTCTACATATCCACCCTAGTACGAGCTGTTCAAATCGAGAATCACTTTTCCCACCTCGGAATATTGGGCAGCAGTACACATCCCTCCCGTAGACTCCAATTAAGATCCAACGGAAGTTTCCTTCGTGGGGAAATCTATGCCAAACCCACACCTGGCCATAGAAGCTGCTGCGAAAGAAGTGATTGCTCGCCTTCAATCCGCAGTACCCTATGCCCGCGAACGAGGATATTATTACTTTCCGAGCCGTGCAGCACACGGAGGAGTAGCATCTTTTCCCGGTGGACGGATTGAGAGAGACCCAATACTGGCCAACCTTATCCAGTACATCATCGCTCAAGAGCATTTGAACCAGCGAGTAATGGATTATCTCCAGATTCTCACTGATCTGAACCCTCAGATTGCCATCAGCATACCATTGAGACCCGACCCGGAGAGACGCATACATCGACTGGTCAATCCACTTCCTCCAATTGAGGAGGAGTATATCCCTTTACCAGAGACATTTTATGGGGACCCCGTCCAGTTGCGGTTTTCATTTTAGACATCACTGCTGTGTTTGTTGTTGCAGCATTTATTGTTACGTTGTAACTTATGTATGGTACCTCGAATGTGTGCGATGAGTCATGTATTTAGTTTCTACTAGTATGAGTAGTTCTCTTCGTGACTAACTTGTGTAACCGCGAAAAATCCTAGAATGAGTTTTCTTTTCCCTGAGTTACTGCAACGTTTATTCCCCACTACGTGGATTATTTCTATTCACGCAGCACCGCGGCAGCAGACTCACAACCGCTCAGACACATATGCAGCATTTGTTTTTCACAACGGCTCTTAGCAAATCTCGAGGACGAGATTTTTCTTAAGGGGGGTAGTAATTGTAACACCCCAGAAATTTAACCAGGTTTTAGTTATTAAAATTTTGCCAAGAGTTAAAAATTTTGTATGCAAGAATATTCCTGTTGATTTCAAAACCTTTCTTATTAAGGATTTTTTTCAAGTGGATCCTTCCAAAACATATTGAACTTCTACGCCATCTCATTAAAAAAATTTCCTAATCAATAGGTTTATTTATTAAATTATTCCACCCTGAGCTATATTCATTAAAATGACTTGTTTTAAGTTTGGAGCTCTTTTTGTACTACAACCATTTGATAAACTTAATTAAAAATTCCACCAAAATTTGGAGATGTCATGTGATGCCTCTAAATCACTTTTATGCAATAATATAGTTCATTCATTGCATATTTTGAGTGCTACACATGTTTTTCTTCTCTGGTCCAGTAGGCATTTTTGCACTGCAACCCTTTTAAATATTTGTTTCTAGCTTCCACCAAAATTATGGGATGTTAGTAGAAGCATATGATTCCTTTTTATGCAAATATCCAAGGATGTTCTTTGAAAATTTTGAGTGAATCAACCTCATCTCCATCCTGGTCCAACATGATGGTTTGTACAACAACCATATTATTGCTTGCTCTTTGGCCCCTGATTCTTTTTCCTAATTGTAGTCCTCCATGCTAAACCCCTAAGTCCAGGAGCATGCAACCATTGGCATATTTTTGGTTCATGAAATAATGCCATTCACATCCTGTCCAGATTTGAAGTTCTGCAAAACTTGCACTAGAAAGTTTGTGCTTTTCACCAACTAACCTCACCACCCTCTTGTGCATCCAAGGAGACACTAATCTGGAAGATGTGGCCCCTCCAAGAATAGCCTAGGTGCCTTTGGCATTTTGACAAACACCTGGAGTGCATGGACTGATTTGGCATGATCTCAAGTATACACTATGAACATGACAACCTGACCAAACCACCGTGTCCCTTGAGCTTCCCTCTATCACTAGCCTAGTTATGTTGCTTGCCAACCTCACCTGTGACCTGTAGCGTGCCACGGCATTGTGTTGAACACCTTCCATGCGTGCACTAGATGCGCCCAGAGCGCGCGTATTGCACGAGCAGCGCCCGAGCCACCGCGTCACGCCCCACACTCACCCCAGCCCGTGACCGACCGCAGCCGGCACGCCGTGTCCCCTTGCGCGCTACATGCTCCCCCTCACCGCAACGTGCCAAGCAGAGCCTCGCCGCGTCCCCGGCAAGCCAAGGACTAGCCACCACGGCCGCCCGACAGCCCTGCTCAGGGCAGCGCCGCCCAAGCCACCCCGGCTCGCCACCTGCCCCCTGGAGCTTCGCAAGCTTATCCACAGCTTCGTCTCCTAGGGTGCGTCGCTGCCACGTCGCCATTGCTACAGAAAGACGGTTCGCCGTCGTCCTTATCGCCGGCCACCTCGGAACCGACCTCCACTGCCTATATAAGGACCCCGGAGCTCAATCAAGTCCTCTAGCAACCTCCAGTGATCCTCCTAGAGATACCACGGCCAGCAGTCGAAGAGGGGAAGGCCTTCTTCCCCGAGTCCGCCCAGTTCGGTCGCCGCCAAGCCCCGGCCGATTCCATCGCCACCAGTGCCTCTACCTCTCCATTCTCTCCACCAAGAACTCTCCCTCCCTCTCGCGAGCACAACCCCTCGCTCAATTTTGGTCGGAGACCACCGCAGCCCAAAAATCACTTTGTCCCCCGAAGCCCCCTCCGCCGCGGAGCTCGCCGCCAGCGACTTCCTCCACCTCCGGCGACCCTGCGACCACCGGAAGGACCGCCTAGGAGTGGCGGATCCATCCCTGCTCTTAGATGCCCGCGAAAAGACGCCGTTCTCCAGCGACGATCGCCGGACGCCCCGCCTCTGCTCGGGCAGAGAAGAGGAGGGAGTGGGGACTGGTCAAACCTGACCAGTGGGCCCCCTGGACCCACTGTCAGAGACCCAGCCCCGTCTCCACGTGTTTAAGTGGAAGCGTAAAGATCCCAAGTACGTTTCCCCGTTTTGAAGGCGTATTCTGCCCGAAGCGTTTTCTTTTCTGTTTATTATTAAAAACAGATTTTGGCCAAATCTTTGACTGGCTTTATCTTTTTAAATATAACTCCAAATGAATTAAATCTTTTTCCTACCTCTCTAAAATTTGATCTAGTTTATTTTAAGATTTAATTGAAAAATTTTCCAAACAACTTTTTGTGCTGTTTTTATTTTTGTGTGTTAATTCTTTTATATGTTTAAAATAGGATTTTGAAGGAAGTAGTAATATTTCAAGAGTTTGAAATGCACCCTGCCTTCCCTTGACCTGAAGGCAAGAATTCTGAACCCTGGCATGATATTTTTGAGTGTTCGTTGACACATTTATCACACTACCTCTTTTTCTGAGAAATTGTTATTTCATGTGAGATGTGCATGGATGCATATTTGTGATTTCCATGCTGTTGGAAATGATTACACTTGTGATGATAATCATCCTCATGTGCCTTGCATGCATACCGGCAGGAACCCACGAAAACCTCTGCCTTGGGTAGGCATGAGTTTGTCGCTGGTCTCCATCGGGACGGTTATGTCTGGTATGGCATGGTAAGGTAATATGAGCGGTGACTCTGTTGGTTGAAATATATTCATTATGCTAATCATGCAGGGAATACCTAAACCTCCTGAGTCGACCATAGATCGAGTCTTGTTCCAGTAACCCCCATACTTGTTTCGTACTACCACTCGTCTCTACAACAAGTAGAGTACGGTTCAGTAAGTTGTCAACCTCTTCCTAGCACACACCATACAGAGAGGCCGGGATGGAAGATACCGGTTGTAGCTGGTAGGCAGGCCACCTGGTCTGGGGGCATGGGTGTTTCCAGTTGAGACCGAGAGGGGAGGCCACCCCTTAGAGCGCGCAATATAAATTCGATCCCATGCTACGCGAGGTTGTAGCCTCCCCACTTAGAGTTTGCTTGACAGGTGTCGTGGGTGATTCCAGACACGTGTGAGTTAAGCTGGTGTGTGCAAGTTAGGTGTGTTTTCAACAAAAAGACCGTAGATGGAATTAGTCCCGATGGACTAAAGAAATCCGTTACTCGTGGGTGAAGAGTACACCCTCTGCAGAGTTTAAACCTATTTGAATAGCCGTGTCCATGGTTAAGGATTACAGTCTGGGATGGGTCGAGTGTCGGTCTTAGTGTCGGTCTTCGGAGGTGAAACTATTAAATCAGAACTGATATTACAACTTGTGACATGTGATAATGATGAGTATTATTTTGTTGTAGACTAACCCGTGATATTTTGGTATTATCGAATATCTCTGGGATGGTTCTCCCTCCGGGATATTCACTATGATTGTTTCTTTTAAAGCCCTTTTATGTGGTGTCGCTTAGACGCCCGACTGTGGCATTTATTTAAAAGCCCTTTATGTGGTGTCGCTTAGACGCCCGATTGTGGCATTTCTTTTAAAGCCCTTTATGTGGTGTCGCTTAGACGCCCGACTGTGGCATTTCTTTTGAAGCCCTTTATGTGGTGTCGCTCAGACGCCCGACTGTGGCATTTCTTTTAAAGCCCTTTATGTGGTGTCGCTCAGACGCCCGACTGTGGCATGCTTGTTATTTATTTCATAATATATTTTTTATATACTTCTATGATATTGCATATTCATATATATAACATGCTTGCATGCATCAGAGTTATATTTATCTTTTGTGACTGACGTCATGAGTATAAAATATTTTCAGCACATCGTTATTATATTATACCCGTGTTCATAATGATTGCGAGTACATTCAAAGTACTCACTGGCTTGTCCCTGGCTATTGTCTTGGCTAGATTTCTTGCGCGGAGAGGAGCGACCGTGATGACGGCCCGGAACCTAAGCAACGGTGATAGCAGCCTCGCGAAGATAGGAGTTAACCTAGTCAGCTGTTCCCGTGGGAAGTGGAGTCCCATAGACACTGAAGATTCACAAACTGCTTCGGCCATCAACCATTAGAAACCATTTGTTGTACTCACAGACCAGAATGGTCTTGTACTACATATTTTGTATTTGCTTGGAATTTCTGTATCAAGTTGGTGCCTCATCAGCTAACAGTTATCCTGGGGCTGATGAGCAAAGGGCCATTTTCTGGGAATTAATACCCGGAGAATCGGTCCCCACAGACTTGGTATTAGAGCCAGGCTGACCATTGGCTAATCCTATCTTAGCCAGGTCGAAAAACTTAGGCAAACCAACACACCAGACCTTAACCAAACCCCAGCCGAGCTTCTCATGCAAGATAGACACATAGTGACCCCAACACTTTTGGCAGTCGGTGCCCAACCTATCAACCTAGCCTGTCGATCACGCGCCAGTGACCAGCACTCAAGATGTCTCCTTCACAAGCGTGCGAAGGAAGACTCCGTCCCCTCTTTCTATAAAAAGGGCACGCTAGCCCCAACCCAGCACAGCCTCTACCCCAAACCGAGCCATAATGCCAAGCCCTGTCGTGCACAACGAGACCACAGCAACCAACCTTGGAGGTTTTGTGACCATACTCGCAAACCTCACCCGTCGTGCCTATGCGTTAGAAGAGCCTCCAGAATATGTTGTGTACCAAGGACCCATGGGCGGTGGAAGCCGTCAATTTTGGGCCACTGTGCACATCTATGGTAGGGGTCTATCTCCAGAACGCCCCTACAGGTTCACCGGAAGAACAACTTCCTTCGATCCACAAGCCGTCCAGCTAGCTGCTCGAGAGGCTATAGTTCAACTTCGGCAGTTGTCGCCCAGAATTAACTGTCGCTCGTTCTACTACTACCCCAAGCGTGAAGGGTACGGTAGACCACCCCAAGTTGCCAACGGAGATCACGAGACAGATCCCGCATTGTTGCACCTAGTGCCCTATGTAAGTGCACTAGAGGCATTGTTCGATCAAATCACTATTGATCTGATCGCAGCTCGAGGAGAGCTGGTTCGTCGAGCCCCAGCAAGAAGAGAAGACGAGCCCGATGCCGACAACCCAGTCGTGCTGTTCGGACACCCGATCGAGACCCTGAGGTCAGCCCCAGCCATCATCCAAGATACTGTGATGACCCCAGAAGTGCTTCGTCGCCTTTTGGGAACACACTCCAACGGGATTGTGGCCAACAATCCCCGTGATGGTCATCATCGCTACCCCGACCCTGCAGTTCCTCCGCCATCTCCGACTAATCCCGACAGTGAGACACGTGGAGAAGCCTCGTCATCCACCAGGCACGCCCGTTTAGACGTAAACGAGGTAGATTAAGCCGTACGAGTAGTACCGAGTCTCAGTGTATCATCGCTTTGTAATCATGCGACCTTGAGAGTAAACGCAGCCTGTCGTTATGCCTCTGTTTTAATAGTAGCCTTGCGTATTTTTTCAGCGCATAGTTGCTTATCTTCCGGGCACAACTACCAAAACCAACCTCAACGACAACCACAGTAACACGTCTCTTCATGAGATATGTGTATCTCTGACACTGACCCGACCTTTGGAGCTAAGCTGGCAAATTTATTACCTTTCACCACGGTAAAAATGACCCAGCTCCATTGCTATAAGAAGGCCACCTTGTGATCTTACCCAGCACCCCACACCTTGTGCACCACCCTCACAACCTTTTCCTGTCATGCCGAGCCCCAGTATTCATCTGAGAACCCCAGATGCAACCCCAAGTAGCTTTGTCAAAATATTGTGGGACTTTACCCGCAGTACTATGGGTTCTACATATCCACCCCAGTACGAGCTGTTCAAATCGAGAATCACTTTTCCCACCTCGGAATATTGGGCAGCAGTACACATCCCTCCCGTAGACTCTAATTAAGATCCAACGGAAGTTTCCTTCGTGGGGAAATCTATGCCAAACCCACACCTGGCCATAGAAGCTGCTGCGAAAGAAGCGATTGCTCGCCTTCAATCCGCAGTACCCTATGCCCGCGAACGAGGATATTATTACTTTCCGAGCCGTGCAGCACACGGAGGAGTAACATCTTTTCCCGGTGGACGGATTGAGAGAGACCCAATACTGGCCAACCTTATCCAGTACATCATCGCTCAAGAGCATTTGAACCAGCGAGTAATGGATTATCTCCAGATTCTCACTGATCTGAACCCTCAGATTGCCATCGGCAGACCATTGAGACCCGACCCGGAGAGACGCATACATCGACTGGTTAATCCACTTCCTCCAATTGAGGAGGAGTATATCCCTTTACCAGAGACATTTTATGGGGACCCCGTCCAGTTGCCGTTTTCATTTTAGACATCACTGCTGTGTTTGTTGTTGCAGCATTTATTGTTACGTTGTAACTTATGTATGGTACCTCGAATGTGTGCGATGAGTCATGTATTTAGTTTCTACTAGTATGAGTAGTTCTCTTCGTGACTAACTTGTGTAACCGCGAAAAATCCTAGAATGAGTTTTCTTTTCCCTGAGTTACTGCAACGTTTATTCCCCACTACGTGGATTATTTCTATTCACGCAGCACCGGGGCAGCAGACTCACAACCGCTCGGACACATATGCAGCATTTGTTTTTCACAACGGCTCTTAGCAAATCTCGAGGACGAGATTTTTCTTAAGGGGGGTAGTAATTGTAACACCCCAAAAATTTAACCAGGTTTTAGTTATTAAAATTTTGCCAAGAGTTAAAATTTTTGTATGCAAGAATATTCCTGTTGATTTCAAAACCTTTCTTAAGTGGATCCTTCCAAAACATATTGAACTTCTATGCCATCTCATTAAAACAATTTCCTAATCAATAGGTTTATTTATTAAATTATTCCACCCTGAGCTATATTCATTAAAATGACTTGTTTTAAGTTTGGAGCTCTTTTTGTACTACAACCATTTGATAAACTTAATTAAAAATTCCACCAAAATTTGGAGATGTCATGTGATGCCTCTAAATCACTTTTATGCAATAATATAGTTCATTCATTGCATATTTTGAGTGCTACACATGTTTTTCTTCTCTGGTCCAGTAGGCATTTTTGCACTGCAACCCTTTTAAATATTTGTTTCTAGCTTCCACCAAAATTATGGGATGTCAGTAGAAGCATATGATTCCATTTTATGCAAAGATCCAAGGATGTTCTTTGAAAATTTTGAGTGAATCAACCTCATCTCCATCCTGGTCCAACATGATGGTTTGTACAGCAACCATATTATTGCTTGCTCTTTGGCCCTTGATTCTTTTTCCTACTTGTAGTCCTCCATGCTAAACCCCTAAGTCCAGGAGCATGCAACCATTGGCATTTTTTTGGTTCATGAAATAATGCCATTCACATCCTGTCCAGATTTGAAGTTCTGCAAAACTTGCACTAGAAAGTTTGTGCTTTTCACCAACTAACCTCACCACCCTCTTGTGCATCCAAGGAGACACTAATCTGGAAGATGTGGCCCCTCCAAGAATAGCCTAGGTGCCTTTGGCATTTTGACAAACACCTGGAGTGCATGGACTGATTGGGCATGATCTCAAGTATACACTATGAACATGACAACCTGACCAAACCACCGTGTCCCTTGAGCTTTCCTCTATCACTAGCCTAGTTATGTTGCTTGCCAACCTCACCTGTGACCTGTAGCATGCCACGGCATTGTGTTGAACACCTTCCGTGCGTGCACTAGATGCGCCCAGAGCGCGCGTATTGCACGAGCGGCGCCCGAGCCACCGCGTCATGCCCCGCACTCACCCCAGCCCGTGACCGACCGCAGCCGGCACGCCGTGTCCCCTTGCGCGCTACATGCTCCCCCTCACCGCAACGTGCCAAGCAGAGCCTCGCCGCGTCCCCGGCAAGCCAAGGACTAGCCGTCACGGCCGCCCGACAGCCCTGCTCAGGGAAGCGCCGCCCAAGCCACCCTGGCTCGCCACCTGCCCCCTGGAACTTCGCAAGCTTATCCACAGCTTCGTCTCCTAGCGTGCGTGGCTGCCACGTCGCCATTGCTACAGAAAGACGGTTCGCCGTCGTCCTTATCGCCGGCCACCTCGGAACCGACCTCCACCGCCTATATAAGGACCCCGGAGCTCAATCAAGTCCTCTAGCAACCTCCAGTGATCCTCCTAGAGATACCACGGCCAGCAGTCGAAGAGGGGAAGGCCTTCTTCCCCGAGTCCGGCCAGTTCGGTCGCCGCCAAGCCCCGGCCGATTCCTTCGCCACCAGTGCCTCTACATCTCCATTCTCTCCACCAAGAACTCTCCCTCCCTCTCGCGAGCACAACCCCTCGCTCAATTTTGGTCAGAGACCACCGCAGCCCAAAAATCACTTTGTCCCCCGAAGCCCCCTCCGCCGCGGAGCTCACCGCCGGTGACTTCCTCCACCTCCGGCGACCCTGCGACCACCGGAAGGACCGCCTAGGAGTGGCGGATCCATCCCTGCTCTTAGATGCCCGCCAAAAGACGCCGTTCTCCGGCGACGATCGCTGGACGCCCCGCCTCTGCTCGGGCAGAGAAGAGGAGGGAGTGGGGACTGGTCAAACCTGACCAGTGGGCCCCTGGACCCACTGTCAGAGACCCAGCCCCATCACCATGCATTTAAGTGGAAGCGTAAAGATCCCGAGTACGTCTCCCCGTTTTGAAGGCGTATTCTGCCCGAAGCGTTTTCTTTTCTGTTTATTATTAAAAATAGATTTTGACCAAATCTTTGACTGGCTTTATCGTTTTAAATATAACTCCAAATGAATTAATTCTTTTTCCTACCTCTCTAAAATTTGATCTAGTTTATTTTAAGATTTAATTGAAAAAATTTCCAAACAACTTTTTGTGCTGTTTTTATTTTTGTGTGTTAATTCTTTTATATGTTTAAAATAGGATTTTGAAGGAAGGAGTAATATTTCAAGAGTTTGAAATGCACCCTGCCTTCCCTTGACCTGAAGGCAAGCATTCTGAACCCTGGATGACACATTTATTGGTTGCATATTTTTGAATGTTCGTTGACACATTTATCACACTACCTCTTTTTTTGAGAAATTGTTATTTCATGTGAGATGATCATGTGCATGGATGCATATTTGTGATTTCCATGTTGTTGGAAATGATCACACTTGTGATGATAATCATCCTCATGTTCCTTGCATGCATACCGGCAGGAACCCGCGAAAACCTCTGCCTTGTGTAGGCATGAGTTTGTCGCCGGTCTCCGTCGGGACGGTTATGTTTGGTATGGCATGGTAAGGTAATATGAGCGGTGACTCTATTGGTTGAAATATATTCGTTATGCTAATCATGCAGGGAATACCTAAATCTCCTGAGTCGACCATAGATCGAGTCTTGTTCTAGTAACCCCCATACTTGTTTCGTACTACCACTCGTCTCTACAACAAGTAGAGTACAGTTCAGTAAGTTGTCAACCTCTTCCTAGCACACACCATACAGAGAGGCCAGGGTGGAAGATACCGGTTGTAGCTGGTAGGCAGGCCACCTGGTCTGGGGGCATGGGTGTTTCCGATTGAGACCGAGAGGGGAGGACACCCCTTAGAGCGCGCAATATAAATTCGATCCCATGCTACGCGAGGTTGTAGCCTCCCCACTTAGAGTTTGCTTGACAGGTGTCGTGGGTGATTCCAGACACGTGTGAGTTAAGCTGGTGTGTGCAAGTTAGGTGTGTTTTCAACAAAAATACCGTAGACGGAATTAGTTCCGACGGACTAAAGAAATCCGTTACTCGTGGGTAAAGAGTACACCCTCTGCAGAGTTTAAACCTATTCGAATAGCCGTGTCCATGGTTAAGGATTATAGTCTGGGATGGGTCGAGTGTCGGTCTTAGTGTCGGTCTTCGGAGGTGAAACTATTAAATCAGAACTGATATTACAACTTGTGACATGTGATAATGATGAGTATTATTTTGTTGTGGACTAACCCGTGACATTTTGGTATTATCGAATATCTCTGGGATGGTTCTGCCTCCGGGATATTCACTATGATTATTTCTTTTAAAGCCCTTTTATGTGGTGTCGCTTAGACGCCCGACTGTGGCATTTCTTTAAAAGCCCTTTATGTGGTGTCGCTTAGACGCCCGACTGTGGCATTTCTTTTAAAGCCCTTTATGTGGTGTCGCTTAGACGCCCGACTGTGGCATTTCTTTTAAAGCCCTTTATGTGGTGTCGCTCAGACGCCCGACTGTGGCATTTCTTTTAAAGCCCTTTATGTGGTGTCGCTCAGACACCCGACTGTGGCATTTCTTTTAAAGCCCTTTATGTGGTGTCGCTCAGACGCCCGACTGTGGCATGCTTGTTATTTATTTCATAATATTTTTTATATACTTCTATGATATTGCATATTCATATATATAACATGCTTGCATGCATCAGAGTTATATTTATCTTTTGTGACTGACGTCATGAGTATAAAATATTTTCAGCACATCGTTTTATATTATACCCGTGTTCATAATGATTGCGAGTACATTCAAAGTACTCACTGGCTTGTCCCTGGCTATTGTCTTGGCCAGATTTCTTGCGCGGAGAGGAGCGACCGTGATGACGGCCCGGAACCTAAGCAACGGTGATAGAAGCCTCGCGATGATAGGAGTTAACCTGGTCAGCTGTTCCTGTGGGAAGTGGAGTCCCATAGACACTGATGATTCACAAACCGCTTCTGCCATCAACCATTAGAAACCATTTGTTGTACTCACAGACCAGAATGGTCTTGTACTACATATTTTGTATTTGCTTGGAATATCTGTATCAAGTTGGTGCCTCATCTGCTAACAGTTATCCTGGGGCTGATGAGCAAAGGGCCATTTTCTGGGAATTAATACCCGGAGAATCGGTCCCCACAGGGGGGCGAATCGTTTTTTTTGCCCGGCGCACTTCCTTGCGTGCGAAGGTGCAGCTGGTGGGTCCCAGCAGTTAGGGGGGAAATGTTTTTTTCGCGAAATACTGTGGCCCGTCCAGTAGGTCCCCGCTGTCAGGTGGAGGAATAATTATTTTCCGCATAATAAGGAGGCACTTCCTTGCTGCGGCCGTGGACCCAGCTGTCAGCCTCTCCACATACAGCCCACGTCCGATGGAAGTCGTTCCTTGACCACATTGACCACGCCACGCCGAGAGCACCAGGGCGGTGGACGACGGCGAGGCCTAGGAAGGGGACGACGGGGAGCCGGGGAAGACGTGGCAGTGGAAGCCCGCGCGGAGAGGAGTACGAGGGTTCACTGGTTCGGCTGCGGTGTGAGGCTGCCGTCGCCGCAGGGCCTGGCCAGCGGTGGGAATAGTAGGGGCGGTGAGGCCTCCGCGGCAGCACATCCGGCCACGGGAAGCAGGAGCATGCGGCACGACCGGCGCTGCTTTGGGCGGCTGGAGCAAGAAGACCAGAGGTTGAAGAAGCACTACGGCCGTTGGATGGACATCGTACGGTCACTGGAGCTAGAATCATTCATATTGACTAAAGTTGACAAAGGCCCCCATCCTAGTCAACTTAGTAGGCCCACAAATCAGCCTCCCATCATGGTGGGTCCCAGCTAGCAGGGGGTATTCATTTTTTTGTGCGTAATAAGGAGGCACTTCCGGTGGGTCCGAGCTGACAGCGCGGGGAACATTTTTTTCGTGAAATACGTTGGCCCGTCCGGTGGGTCCCAGTAGTCAGGGGGAAACGTTTTTTCGTGAAATAAGGTGGCCCATCCGGTGGGTCCCTGCTGTCAGGTGGAGGAATAATTATTTTGCGCGTAATAAGGAGGCACTTCCTTGGGGCCGCCTGGACCCAGCTGTCAGCCTCTCCATGTACAGTACTCTTCCGATGGAAGTCGGTCGTTGACCACGTTGACCACGCCGCACCGAGATCACCAGGGCGGTGGTCTGGACGACGGCGAGGCCTAGGAAGGGGACGACGCAGAGCCGGGGAAGACGCAGTAGTGGTATCCCGTGCGGAGAGGAGTATGAGGGTTCACTGGTTCGGCTGGGGCGTGAGGCTGCCGTCGACGCAGAATAACAGGGGGTGTGGGTGAGTAGAGCGATACCCTGGGCCAGCGGCGGGAGTAGTAGGGGGCGGTGAGGCCTCCGCGGCATCACAGCCGGCCATGAGAGGCAGGAGCACGCGGCACGACCGGCGCTTCTTTGGGCGGCTGGAGTAAGAAGACCAGAGGTTGAAGGAGCACTATGGACATTGGATGGACATCGTACGGTCACTGGATCTAGAACCGTTCATATTGACTAAGTTGACAAAGCCCTCCGTCCCCGTCAACTTAGTTGACCCACAAGTCATCCTCCCACTATGGTGTATCCCATCTAACAGGGTGGGTATTCATTTTTTTGTGCGTAATAAGGAGGCACTTCCTTGCATGCGAAGATATAGCTGGTGAGTCCGACATGTCAGCGGGGGGTACGTTTTTTTTTGAAAAATACAGAGGCCCTTCCGGTGGGTCCCAGCTGTCAGGTGGAGGAATCATTATTTTGCGCGTATAGTCCACGGCCGAAGGACGTCGATCGTTGACCACGTTGACCAAGCCGCGCCGAGAGCACCATGGCGGTGGACGATGGCGAGGCCTAGAAAGGGAACGAGACGGAGCCGGGGAAGACTCGGTAATGGTTGCCCACGCAGTGGGGAGTACGAGGGTTTACTGGTCCGGCTGTCGTCGCCGGAAAATAACAGGAGGTGTGGGTGAGTAGAGGAATGGCCTGGCCAGCAATGAAGTAGGGTGGGGCGGTGCGGCCTGTGCGGCAGCACAGCCGGCCATGGGAGGCGGGAGCAGGCAGTCCTACAGGAGCTAGTTTGGGCGGCTGGAGCAAGAAGATCAGATATTGAAGAAGCAGCACGGCCGTTGGATTAACATCCAACGGTCACTGCTGATAGAATCGTTTGTGGACTAAGTTGACAAAGCCAAAGTACACGTCAACCTAGTATACCCACAAGTCAGCCTCCAAATCTGTCCCAAACAGCATACAGCCCGAAATTTCTAGCCGGATTCAAATTAATTTTAAATCTAAATATAGCTTAAATTCAATGAAATTTTACCCGCACAAAAACAATGAAATTTAAAATATCAAAATCCGAAAGAAAACAGTATTTGCGAACTAATTGCCTGTTTGCTGTATTTTTTTTCATTTTACAGCCCATTTATTATTACTTATAGCCCATTTATTATTACTTATAGCCCATTTCTTATTACTTATAGCCCATTTCTTATTACTTATAGCCCATTTTCTGGGCAAAATGCATCCCTCCTCGTCTTGAAAGATTTCCGGCCCAGCAGGGCGTAGAAAAGCAGGTAGGCCTATGTTGGTTATTCTGCAAAAAACAAAATAGCTGGCTAGCCATTTTTCAGAAAGGAAAAAAACAAACTGGGCTGGGCATGTGCTAAACATGTGAAATAAAAGCCTGGGCTAGACGGGCCACGGGTCCCGCACAACCCAGTTGATACCCTTCTCCGTCCCGAAAAAACAAAATTACTGCGTGCGCTGCTGGGTCCCTACTGTCATCCTCACCATGTACAGTCATCTCCTTATTCCTCTCGGTTGTTGACCATGTTGACAACACCGGAGGGCGGCGCCACGGCGAGCACGGAGGACGATGGTGAGGCCTCGGACGGGAACGAACAGGAGCCGGGGATGATCACAGCCAGCCGTGGGAGGCGGGAGCAGGCGGTCCCGCCAGCGCTGGTTTGGCTTTGGCGGCTCGAGGAAGAAGAGACTGAAGAAATGCGACAGACGTTGAATGTCAATCGAACGGTCAAGGTTGGCACAATCGTTTTTTTGACTAAACGGACACCAAGTAGCATACTTTTTTATATATAGGAAGAAAACTGCGAGGAAAATGCGTTTGTTTGCCATCCTCCTCATAGGGAATGTTCGCCACATAAGTGACTAGCACCCTTGGTTTTCAGCCGAGAGGTCTTGGGTTCGAGTCCGAGGAACTCTCAATTTTGTCCTCCTTCCTTCCTCGCAAAAAAAGGGAAAGAAAATCAAAGACTTGGGAAGGCGTACAGAACAAGTTAGTGTACCAGTAAAGAGACGTTGCCGAGTTTTAGAAAAAAGAAAGACGTGCTCCTGTAGCTGGTTCGAATCCAAACCTAGACTATGACTATATATGGTGCTATGCTACTCTGCAAGTAATGAAACTGACATATCCAACGTTCGCTTCTCCTCTTCTCTACTTACTCTGCCTAGCATCAGAAGCTCTGGCCGCAACAACCATGTCCGCTGGCTGCTCATCCACCTGCTCTTCAGCAGGCAACAACCAGATATGCGCCAAGTAACCACCCGTACCATCTCCTGTGGGTCTCATCGCACATCCGCCGGCACGCGCACCGCAGCCGATTGCTCATCGCAACCCGCTGCCGTTGGTGTGGTGCCACTGCTGCAAATCACGCAGAGTCATCCGTCACGTCTCAACCACAATCCGCAACCCTGGCCGAGTCTTCTACAAATGCCCGAATCATGGGGTAATAATATGTTTAAGTGTTGTTCTGCTGCTTTCAGTTGCTGATTTTTTAATAGTTTGGTTGATGATCTTCCAATTTGATTCGTGCAGAAAAGGGAAGATTCGTGTGATTTGTATTTCTGGGAAGTTGCTGATGTGGGGGAATGCAACTACGTTGATTATTTGGTTAGCTGAGGAATCCCAATACCAGCAGGTTGGGGTGTTGGACAAGTAACTAAAGGAATGGCAGAAGAGGAAGATGCAGAGCAGAAGGTTAAAGACGCAGTTCCTCTGATCATGGCCAAGCAACAGCTGTTGAACGGCCTTGACCGCAATGAGGAGATGAAAGAGCTTGTGAAGATAATGGGCAAAATCGATGTGCTCTGTAGGATGATTGTCTCTTTATTTGCAGTGTAAGTAGCACTCGTGATGTATTCAGTGGCTACGACATGAGCACTTTGCTGCAACTAGTAATGAATGAAACCTGTGTAGTAGGTTGGGCATAGTGTTGTGAACATCTAATGATTTCTATTAACGGAAATCAGGGGGTATCCCCTTTTGCTCATATAAATAAATAGATAGCAGAGGCCCTATCGGGTCAGCTTTGTTCTCATTCGAAGACGTCGAGCAAATTGCAGTCCAACAGCAAACTATGTCATCAAATTCAAGTTTCACACCCAAATATGAGTACAACTAAACAACAATGTCATCATGTTTTAGTTGTCATACAATCACCAAACACAAATCAGCATACATAACAAGTGATGTTCTCACAGCAAAATACTAAACAACATGTTCATCAGGTTTCAGTTGTCATAGCAAACACAATTTCACATAGTAGATAAAAACGTCTTCTGATGGGCAAATACGACAAAAGCAATGTAATCATCATCCACAGCAGCAGCGTCAACATCTTCGCCATGTGTATCAGTCTGAATCGTAATTCCCCATGGTGTCATCTTCTTCTTCGTCCTCAACGTCCTCGAACGTTGGCTTCTTCTTGATCAACTCTTGTATGTCCACAGGACGACAGGCAATCTTTTCGCCTGCGTCATTGACGTGATGGTTCTCAAAGATATTAGGAACATCCGTGTTATCTTGTACATCAGGAGCAGTGTAAGCATCATCTTGTTGTGCAACTTCATTAAACGAATTCCTCTGCTCAAACCTTTGAAATACTCTCCAGTCATCACTACGTGAAAATGTGTCTTCCAAGAAAAATATCTATGTTTCTTGATTTGCCAAAATAAAAGGCTCGTTGGTCTGGTACGCTGCCTTGACATTGATGGATTTGAAATAATCATCAGCTCTGGGTTTTACGATCCTGGAAAACAGGTTATACCAACGACAGCACAACAGAACCACACACCGATGATCCTCGAAACTGGAGATATACTGCAACTGAACAATGTCTGTTATGTTAGCATACATTCAGTTGTCTCTTTGTCATACGTATCCGTGCTCATGATGGCACTGTTTTGTGTCTTCCTGCCTTCGTCTCGTGCAAGGGTGTTGTAGCGCACATCTCCAACAACGCAAGATTCATAATGTCTTAACCAAGTATCAGGACCCATTGCTAGTGAGTAAAGGGCATCATCAACTGCCTGCCTATCCTCCTGCATCTTCTTAACCTATGGTTAGAAAATAGACAAGCTGATCATCTTATGTACTCAATATATTAAAAAAAACTGACAGTGCACTTCAAATGCTTACATGGTTCTTGAACCATTTCGCAAATCCTGCCATAACCAGTTTGTCAATGTTTCTTGGATTTTGCGGCAGTAACTCCTCTTTGTACATGTTGCACAACATAGTGATCACGTCAAACATCTAAATATATAAGAATGTGCTGCAAGTTTAGTAGATTATGATGTATAAGCTGCAGTACTGCACTTACTTGATATAAGGTAGTATCTCAGGACAGTTATTCAACACATACCAAACCATTTTGTCCAAATCTTTAGGTTTTTCCTCTTGTCGACTCTTCCCTGTAACTCGAATAGAATAATCGAAAACATTGAGCCCGGGATTGTCTTCACCCGCCTCTTTGCTAAGCTGATCAGCTGTTTCAATGTATTTTGAGCAGAATGTCAACGCTTCTGTAGCAATGTAGGCCTCTACAATGGAACCCTCGGGTCTAGCTCTGTTCCTAACATAGCCCTTGAAAGTGCCTAGCCGCCTTTCAATAGGGTACATCCAGCCATACTGTACTGGACCTCTAAGTAGTGCCTCATCAGGTAGATGAACAGCCAAATGCACCATCACATCAAAGAAGGCTGGAGGATATATCTTCTCAAGGTCGCATAGGATAGTTGGTATCTTGTCTCTAAGACGCTCCAAAGCATCTATCCTGATATTTCTACTGCAGAGTTCCCTGAAGAATTGTCCCAACTCTGCAACTACTCTGTATAAGTCAGGGCGGCCCAATCCTCTAAGGATAACAGGTAATATCCTTTGAAGTAGGACGTGGAAGTCATGAGTTTTCAACCCTTGTACCTTGTTTCCATCTGCACTGACTCTCCTTTCAGGGTTGGAAGCAAATCCATGTGGGAATCTCACACGTGATAGGACCTCGCAGAATTCTTTTCTTTTTACCTTGTCCAAGACGTACACAGCTGGTGCCATATCCCGTGGTTTACCTTCATCTTGCACCTGCAAATCCTTTCTGATACCTAGGTGTGTCGAATCAATCCTAGATTTTAAGGTATCTTTTGTCTTGCCTTCAATGTTAAGAAGTGTGCCGATAATGTTGTCACATATATTTTTCTCGATGTGCATCACATCAAGATTATGCTGCAGATCCAAATCTTTCCAATACTCCAAGTCCCACAAAGTGGACCTGTGGGTAAACAATAATCTCTCTTCTACCATGCCACGCTTCCTTTTCCCGCTACCATTACCAGGATGGTTTCCTGGTGTAATATGCCTGACCTTCTCTAATTCCACTTACAACTCATCGGCGGTGAGCCTCTTTGGCGCATCATGGTTTTCATGCTTTGCATTGAACACATGTCTTCGGTATTTTCCAGGATGCGGCTTGTCCTTGGCAACAAATCGGCGGTGTCTAATGTAACAGATCTTGCTAAGTATTGCGTATGACAGCGGATTCCTGTCACAGCGAACACATGCATAGTAACCATGTGTCGTTCGCCCTGACATAGTGCCCAAAGCCGGATAATCATGGATGCACCAAATTACAACAGCACACAGAAAGAAATCAGCTGGTGGGCTGCTATATAGGTCTCGACTGAGAACACCCTTCCATAGTTGTTGAAGTTCCTCCACAAGAGGCTCCATGCACAAATCAAAATCCTTTCCAGGACTTTTTGGACCTGGGATGAGCAAGGCCATCATGTAGTTTGATTCTTTGGTGCAGACATTTGGAGGCATGTTGTAAGGGATAACAAGCACTGGCCACATGCTATATGTGGCGCTCTGATGGCCAAATGGGTTAAATCCATCTGAAGCTAAGCCAAGTCTAATGTTTCTCGGGTCAGCAACAAACTCTTTGTGTTTATCATTGAAGCTTTTCCACTCACTACCATGAGATGGATGGCTCATTACATTCTGATCTCTGTACTCTTGGTTCCTAGAATGCCACATTACATCCTCTGTTGTTTCAGCATCATGAAACAACCTCTGCAATCTTGGTGTAATTGGAAAATGTCTCAAAACATTATGAGGAACCCTCTTCACAGCATTGCCATCTTTCCATCTTGATGATTTGCATTTCGGGCATTCACTTAAGTTGGCATAATCCTTCCGGAATAGAACACAATTATTCTTACAAACATGGATCATATCATATCCAATTCCAACTGCACGAAGGAAATTCTTCATTTTACTGTAGGTGTGTGGCAGCTCAGACTCATCTGGGAAAGATTTGCGGAAAGCATCCAACATCGCATCGAATGATTTGTTGGTCATCCGCTCAGATGTCTTCACCTGAAGAAAGGTGACCATAGCTGAGAATACTGACAGCTTATTTCCTGGGGTGACAGCAACGTTGCATTATTCCAACATGCGGGCCCACCGTTTTTCTTCTGCAGGTGAAAGTTCATGGAATACACGAGCATTTCGTAGCATTGTTTCAATGTTTGTCAAACTCACTGGCTCCGCCACCACCGCCTCCTCCTCCTCTTCCACCTGAGCATCAGGCAGATCATGATGGTGATCTGCTGCTTCCACGTAGTCAATAACATTGACGTTCACAGCTTCACCATGATGAACCCACCTAGTATATGTGACCGACATCCCATACAAGTGTAGATGATTTTGCATAGTTGACTGGGGTCTTGTAACTGAATTCATACAACTGCTACACGGGCAGAGCACATCTGATTTCGGACCACCGTACTCAGCTCTAATAAAGTTCATGAAGTTTTCAACCCCCTCGACATATGCAGTGGAGAATCTTCGAGCAAAAGTTATCCAAGTCCTGTCCATCTGTTAGACATACAAATTAGTTCTTCTACTAGATATTATAGGAAAAACATATATGCTTTTTTATGAAGTCCAGAAAAAAAATACCTAGGTCGATGTCTAAAGCTATGGCAAGATATTTGGATGAGCAGATCTAAGTAACGAAATATATGTAAAGCTAATTGAACAAACAGATTTGAGTGCTAAATTATGGTAGGCTGTTTCAGCAGTCGATGAGCCCGAGCACACAGCCATTAAACTATCGAAGGCCATCGCAGCAACAAAGATCGAGTATAAAACGGTGTAGAGCTATTTCACCCAATAGATTGGATACTAGACCATGGCAATCTACGTCACAATAAATATATGGCAGGATATTTTAGCAAATAATCGGCCTTGGCATGCCATCTCAGCTAAGCAGATCGAGTGCAGAACAGGGCAAGGAAGCTTCTTAAGTAGAGCATATTGACAGTAAACTACTTCGGCAAACAGTGAGATTAACAGCGTCTATCAGCTAACATTCAACGCTACACCGACATGAACGGGGCCTCAGTCTAGAATGCGCGTACCGTGGGAGAAGCTGACCGCCATGCGTCTCCACACGAACGTCGCCAGCGGTGGCGGTGCTGACCACCGTGTGCCTCCACAAGAACGTAGCTAGAGGTGGCGGCGCGGCTAGAGGACGGCAGTCTACGAGAGCGTACTGTGGGAGCGAGAGGATCGTTGTGCGTCCCCTCGACGAACCGCGGCGCCGACGTATCGGCGCGGCAGGGAGGGCGGCATTG
>NC_041387.1:276122654-276151103 GCF_002162155.2 Triticum dicoccoides | reverse complement strand
GGTTGGCGCATGGTCGATTTCTCCAAGTGCAGTCCCATGTGTCAGTGAAGAGGCAAGCCTAAGCGCGTTTTGTTTGCGTGAGCCGTGTGCAGGACCGAATGTGTGTGGGGTGCAATGCGACCGCGACAGGAGTGTTGTGAGTGTACCACCTTTTTTCCTTTTAAACTAGGTGCTTCGCCCCCTAAAAAAATGTTGCTTCACGCGATCCATCGATACTACTACTAGTAATCCGGTAATCCCGACTAAGGGTCCATCCGTAGTGGAGGAGTAGAAAACAAAGGGATTGAAAATTTTACAGGAATGTACTTTGCCTGACTAGGAGAAACCTTGGAGCGTGAAACAGAGGGATGCAAAATTTTGTTGCGTTCAGCGTGAACTAGTAAAACCAAAGGAACCAGGAGATAGAAGCCAGTGCATGCATCTGCCTCCCATTGTATGAAAATAGTTTTTTATTTACCTGTACATGCAGCTTGCTTGGCCGCTAGCTTGACAACTCACAGGCAATGATTTTTTTAGTGCGGACAACTCACACCTTGCATCGGCCTTCTGCCCAAACATTGGGTTGGAGTAGATTTTTGAGTTGCCGTAAAAGGTACAGGCTAGGTGTACTTTCCTGTAGAATGAGCGAGGACGTTCCTTTGAACCAAACGAATTACATGTTATTTTTCCGAAGGAAACCAGACCTACGAAAATTCCGGGTCTTTTCCCGTGCGATATGCTGGGAAGTTGGCTTAGTTGGGTTTTTTAGGTTTGTCTCGGTTCAATAAAAAGCAGAGTTGGTGATGATGGTGTGCCTGTCATCCTGCAATATAGGTTGTCCGATCTATATCTAACGGATAGGAAGGAAACTATGACAATTTACCCGCACTCCTCTCCACATTTGCAGATAAGGCTTTCCCTCGTTCATCCTTTTCTCCCACAATATCTTGATCTTCCATGCACTAGTACTCCTACAATATGTATATTATTGTGAAAGTTCATATACACCGGCCGAGATTAATGCAAACACGGCAGATTTTCATTACATTTCGAACTTTTATAAGACAGAAAAATAAAAGAAACCCGACCCTAAACCTATTCTACGGCGGCGACCGATGTCCTCCATCTGCAATCTCTATGTACGGGGACGGGGTTCAAGACCCATGAAGTGAAGGTGTGGTCTCCGGCGAGGAAGAGTAGAACACGGGATACGGACCGGCCAGTTGGCACACCATGCCCTGCCGCCTCCCATGCCCTACTCATCCTCGGAGGAGTCCTCGACCTCAGCGGTGCCGGACGTTGGACGGCGGCAAGTAGGACGCGTGGTTGACGGTGCTCCCGTCATCGGCCGCCAGCGTGGCCACCACTTGTGCGATCGTGTCCACGTCCGGCTATGCCGCTATTGCGTCGTGAGAGGCGACTTGAGCGAGGGCGGCGACCTCGAGCTTCATCCCCGAAGACAAGCTCTCCCGCAGAGTGTTCGCACTTGCGGTCATGGCGGATGTGGTGTCAGGTAGGAGGACGATGCGCTATGGTGTGGAGGTTAGTTGGGCGTTGCCGCTTTAAGTAGCGCACTCCGGTTTGGCCAAGCGTCCGGGTGCGTCATTAAGTCGCCGGAGTTGGTTCCTTGGGTACCGAGACTCTTAACGACGACATACAACGAACGGCATGAATGCGGGCAGCTGGCGCCGGCTAGGAACGCATCGCGTGACGGCGCGAGGGACGAGGGCTTTGGTGTGCCAGGGTAGTCAGCTGCGGTCGTGGCAACGTTGGAGATGCCCTTTGCTCAAATGTGATCCCCGCATGTCATTGAAAAAGCAAGATGACCTGGCATGGTCTAAGGTCCAGAGGATGCAGTTGGCCGCGCTACACCACTCCGCGGACGCGTCGCGGCGCCCCGTGCATCCGCGACGAGCCGGGTGTTGGGGTGTGTTTGGATTGTGGCCAAAGTGCACCTTAAATTTTGGTCATGACCCAAAGATTGGTCTTTGTTTGTATGGTTGCCATTTCTTTGGCATGCCAATGAACTCTAGCCAACTCTAGTTCATTTTTCTTGCCAATGTCGACCAAATCATGGGCAACCAAGACCTCAACCAAAATTTTGGCTACCCAATGCTTTGATGGGGCAACCTTGGGCACAAACCAAACATACCGTTGGTCGTGCCACAGCACAAACGCCACCCTCGGCACACTGAAACCGACCGTGTCTATCGACGATAGGAGTGTGTCGCTCACCGCGGTCGCTGTGTCCAGAGGCGGTGCTGGAGCTGCGCCCCGTTGTTGGCCCCAAAGACCCACATGAACGATTGTCGGTGGCGAGGAGGTCGTGGGCCAGCTCCTCCATTGGACTAGTCTGCGCTACGTCGTCCCGACGGGTGTGCCCCACATGTCGGTTTCCCTGTTTTCCCGGCCATATTCGAGCGTCAGTGCTCCACGTTGCGCATTAGGCCTTTCACTATGTAGGCCAAGTGAGACAACTTATTGTTTATTTGATCTATTCAAGTGTAATCATGTGGCGTTTGCTTATTTCTCATTCCTCTCCAACCCTCTTCTCCATCGATCATGTCGCCCTCCAGTCGAGTCCATCCTCCCGCATGCCTCATTTGAACATTCCGCCGAGTATCATTCGTATGTACCCACCCTAGTCCTCTTTCAATAGATCTCCGGACCCCGAGATGAAATCGAGAGGGAACGAGTGGGGGCACGTGATACCTAAGGCGGATTCAAAATTTTGAAGCGGTGATCATAGCATCCGCAAATCATATATAAAGGGTATTCAATGTTCGTTTCGTTTTTGAACGTACAATATATTCCCTCCTATCCTTTCTACCTTACATATAAGTTTTATGTGTAGTCAAAGTATCTCTACTATGATAAAAAAGGTATCAACATTCAACAACGCCCAATCAATGTTGTTAGATTCGTACGTACTCCTAGATTTGTACTCGAGATGGTTTCCAATTTGACTATTGACAAGATTAATAGTACTCCTTTCACATAGGTGAGTAAGTCATCTTAGGCTATGCACCATGACCAAGGAGGAGGGGAAAACGAGAGACATTAATGTTTATTTGCTAATTAATAGTATTGCATGCAATGAACTAACCACTGCATGTCATGTTTGATAGTCTCAGGTCATTAAAAGCATGCACACCCTCATCTCTTATTGGTTCATATGTCAAGAAACAAGAAACGAGGTAGAAGTTAATGCACCATGCCTACGTGTTTTGGGATTATTTGGTTTTTGTAAGATGACTTACACACCTAGACGGAGGGAGTACATGAGATGTATAATGTGAAAATTATATCATTGGAAACTCCTTCCACATACGAAATTGACCATATGCTTTGTGTAAGTTGCATGTCATATATTATTACTCTAACATTTGGTCAAAGTTAGCCTCGAAAAACGCATTAGACCCTGTATGCTTTGTGTAAGTTGCATGTCATATATTATTACTCTAACATTTGTGTAAGTTGCATGTCATATATTATTACTCTAACATTTGGTCAAAGTAGTATAGTGGAAGTGGATCCTCTGACGTAGGTATCCCTGCCTTACACTCCCTTTCGGTCACTTACTGGCGGACCCCATGCTTGCTAGGCCCCACATGTTAGTTACTCAATGGGTTCGACCACGTCAGGGGATCCTCATCCGTAGTATACTCCTTCTGTTTTTATTTACTCCGCATAAAACGGAGGGAGTAGTGGTATAATAAATGACGCGGGCGGGGGAGGGGGAGGGACGTCGGTTTGCTCTCAACTACGGTCCCACAAGCGAGCGAAAACACAAGACGAAGCGCGTTCCATTCGGTGAGCGACGTGGAGGGTCCAGCGTGCCGGGCTGCAATGCGAACGTGACAAGAGCGATGTACAGTCAAAACCAATTGACCAGTCATCACCGGAACCACTATTCACACCAGAACCTTCGCTGCTCGGCCTACGCCAGCCACTGCCCTAAAACCACACCAAATCTCCAGCCCATTCCCCCACCTTTCGATCCCCTAGCCCGCATCAAGCATCCCCTAGTTTGCCGGAAAGCCATGGTGCACCGCAAGATCACTTACTACAAGATGTTAATGCCGAAGCGCCGCGCAGAAATCGTGGCGGTGGTCGGCGCCACAGACCTCCGTTCCCAAGCTTGCATTGCGATGGGCCAATCCCCGAGTTCTCTGGAGCCAAGCTACGAGGAGGAGGAAGCCGATCCAATGTTCATTGCAGACGTCACGGCGCAGAAGGCCCCCGATGGGTATGAGACGATGGACGTCGACTTCGTGCCGGCGTCCGAGTCCCCCATGGTGCAGGCGGACCAGCGGTTCAACATGGCGATACTAAAGGAGGACCGGGAAGCAGAGGCTCAACTCGACATGGAGCGCGCGCATGCCGCTGCCATCGAGGCTCTCCTGCAGGCGGAACCGGATGTCGTGGATGTGAACCGGGCGGCGGAGGCTCAACTTGAGGCGGAGCGCGCGGATGCCGCTGCCATCGAGGCCCTCCTGCAGGCGGAACCGGACGTCCTGGACATGAACCTGGCGGTAGAGGCTCGACTTGAAGCAGAGGGCGCGGATGCCGCTCTGATCGACATCCTCATGCGGGCGGAACCGGAAGTCCTGGACATGAATCGGGCGGTAGAGGCTCGACTCGACGTGGAGAGAGCGGATGCCGCTCTCATCGACGCCCTCCTGCAGGCGGAACCGGAAGTCCTGGACTTGAACCGGGCGGTAGAGGCTCGACTTGACGCGGAGCGCGCGGATGCCGCTGCCATCGAGGCCCTCCTGCAGGCAGAACCGGATATCCTCGACTTGAACCGGGTTGTGCTCTCGTCCGTGCAGAGCGCCCGCACGCTCCGCTTGAACGAGTAGCTGGAGGCCGAGGACAACCACGGTGCGGAGACACACGTCGGCAGCGACGGCTGGTTCGCGCCGGCAGCCAAAGACGACGAGGCCGTCTCTTTCCGCGAGCAGTGATAGTTTTTCTTTATGTTGTTGTTTTTATTATTATGGATCTTTTGCTGTGTAAAAACATACTATTTGTCATGCAAGTCGCCTGAGTCTACCATTTCAGGCGGTTGGATGAATATCCTACGTCTCCTAACCCTTCTTTCCTTCTTCCTCACCTCTTCTTCTTCCCCAACAGACCACTACACGGGCCGTACAGATACTTCGGTTGGATACACATACTCTATGAATGAAAATTATGTGTCAGCGATAGGATGGCTGAGTTTGGTTTGTTCACATGCGATAGCACGTGTCAGTGAGGGTGCGTTCCCTTGGTTGGGTTTGCGGCGTGCAGGAGCGAAGTGTGAGGGTGCGGTGCGACCGCGGCGTGCAGGAGCGGCCGTGTGAGGGTGTGGTGCGACCGCGACAGCCATGCGCAAGTGTACCTCCTTCTCATTTTGAAAACTTTAGGCAAGCTTGGCAAAAATGTGTGGCAAAGTTTGGCAATGCAAGGCCTAGACCCAGACAGGATAAGTACGTACTACCTCTGTCCGGGTTTATTGGTCCCCATTGTATTTCGAGCCAAATTTTGACCATAGATTAAACTAAGAAAATGTTCACGCATGTCACCAAACATTATATTTTTCAAAACTATGTTCAAATACGAATCCAATGAGATAATTTTCTTGACATGCATTAACATTTTGTTAGTTAAATCTTTAGTCAAAATTTGGCACAAACTATAAAAGGACCTATAAACCAGGACGGAGGTACATACTAGGAGTACTAGTGTTAAAAAATAAAGGCGGGGTTTTCCTTTGATACAAATCCTCGTTTCATGTGTCAATTAATGCGTATTTTTTTCTCGAAAGACCAAAGAGCTAACCATCTCACTCCTCATCGGTTGATTAATGCAGCGCCATGCAAACGAACCTTCTCACTTTCGCATGCATGCAGGGGATATTAATGTCCTTGGTTGCTAACCCCATCAATTTTGCCTCGATTAGTGTTAGTGGCCCTTTGCAAATTGTAATTTTGATATACTGGCCTTGTGTACAAAAAAATGGAGGTAGTAACTATATTTGAATTCATTGCCCATTGCGGTGACGTCGACGACTTTTTTTTTGTGGTTTGGTGGAGTGCGTTCGACGTAGAACACCATTGAGGGAGACCACGGTAAGTCGTTCGCAAGTGCCGCCTGCAAGCCGAGACAACCGCCTTATTTGCATCCAGGAAGTCCTTTACTAGTACTACTACTAGGAGTACTAGTGTGGTGAGATGGTTTCTCTAAGAAGACGGTGGAGAAGCGGAGTCAGCGAAGAGTGAAATGATAGTTGCTTCGTCCGTGCTTTGTGATTTGACGCCTCACTGCTTTGTGATTTGTGATAGAAGGGACAGGGGAGTAGACTCTATGCTCTATATTGTACTACTCCTACATGCGTCCAAGCATGGGAGAAAGAGGAGAGACGTTGCATTTTTCTATTCCTTCAATCAATCAATCAGGGAGCTTTGGTTCCATCTTTTTGGCTTTGGCAACGCCGTCCACAATGGTCCCACGTTGCCAAAAGCTATTTTCACATCTGGCTACACATTGTGGATGCCCTTAACCGTACCACTTGGTTTTTCTCCTGTGTGCTATCTATACAAATCTCTATTATATTGATCTAAAAAATTATAGAATCAAAGATTAGTAAAAAGGAGGTGATTTTGCCGCGCGGATGGCGGGGGAGGTTTCTTATTTTCAAAGGATGTTGTCCTCGCGGTTTGCTAACATGCGGTCCCACGTGTCAGTGCTTTACCAAGCTGATCCGCGTCCCACATGAGGCAGAACAACGGCAGAAGCAACACGTGGTTAAGTTGAAGAAGATGAGGGAGAAGCGACCAAGCTGATCCGCGTCCCACATGAGGCAGAACAACGGCAAAAGCAACACGTGGTTAAGTTGAAGAAGATGAGGGAGAAGCGGATTCAGCAACGAGTGAAATGATGGTTGCTTCGTCCCTCCAACTTCTTTTTTTAGCATTATTACTTCGTCCCTCCAACTTAACTGCGGGAAAGGTGCAGCTTTGTGATTTGACGCCTCATTGCTCATTACTACGCCGACGCCATGACTGGGGTGCTTCACCCCAGCTGCTCTGCACTGTATTCCGGTATGGCACGTGGACCCGGTAGCTTGATGTACCACATGTCGGTGAAAGGGACTAGAAGATTTATGAAAGTGAGCGCTCCACTCTTACGACGGAGGAGTAGACGACACGACGGCCCAGTGAACTGTCACTTGTACTGTATAGTACTATAGTTTTGCTGTTTCGCACGATCCATCGATACAAACCCGATTAAACAGGAAAGGGCGGGATTTTTTCCATGCGGTAGATGATACTGGCCATACATTTCAAAGGCAATTTTAATGTATGCAAACTGAATAATTATAAGTAACAATATGATATTTAGTAAAACTAAAAACACATATGATTTATTGTGTTAGAGTGTAGTAGTAGTGCTCTATTGCATAGTTGTTAGATATAACATGCGAGAACGTGTAGAGATGTAGTTTTGGAGGGCCTACAGAGAGAAAAGCGTAGTACGGTCATCGAACTTCAGAATAAGCTGATTACGGTCACTATATATGTTTTGCGGTGATTATCCGGTCACTTGCTCATGGTTCAGCATCGGATTGCACTCTATTGACCGGCCAAATAGTCTGCGGGGCGCCATGTTGACTAGTTAAATTGACCATGTGTCCTTGTGGGTCCCACCTGTCAGTTCGCATAGGGAAAAGGTCAGATAAACACAAATTTACGCAGGCGCGACAAGGCTCCAACCCGTGCGCGGGAATCACCTGGTTGTGTATGTGTCTGTCAGGGCCTGATGTGTGTGCATGCACGTGTAGGTTGAGCACTTGAGTGTGAGAGTGTGTGTTGGTCGTGTGGTGTACTGGTGTGTGCATGCATGCGTGCGTGTGTGCGTGTGACTGTTGCGTGTGTGCGTGGCTGCGTGTGTACGTGTGAGTGTTGCGTGCGTGCGTGGGTGCATGTGTTTGTGTGAGTGTTGCATGGATGGAGTTTGTGTGCATGCGTGCGTGTCTGTATAATCACCACACCAGCTCCTGTGTGTTAAAACAGACGGCTCAGCATACCAATACAAGGCTACCTTGTCCGCTGTGCCCGCGGTCATGACTTCGCACCACCGTCAAAATATTTTTTTGTCGTTTGTTTTAATTCTTACTAGCAAGATGCCCGTGCGTTGCACGTAACATCAAGATGCATTTGTATGACTTGTTTATCTTGTGAGAGAAAAGGATGAACGAGGGAAGGCCTTATTTGCAAATGTGGAGAGGTGTGTGGGTATCTTTTTTTGCAAAACTGCCATAGTTTCTTTCCTATCCGTCAGATATAAATCGGACGGCCTATATTGCAGGATGGCAGGCACACCATCATCACCAACTCTATTTTTTATAAGAGTCTATTTTATGTATTTCATAATAGTGTAGATGTAGAGTAGATACAAGTCGATAGGTGGGCACGATGTTAGTGAGATAATGTGATGCAACACTAGATCAGGTGCCACGTGGAGCATTCAATTGGTCAACTAGTCATGTCATGAGCAAATACAAAGTTGTACAGTAAGCCCGTGACTGTATAATAACCAGTAACGTAAACGGTGACCGTAATGAGTGGATTATGAAGTCCAATGTATGTATCGTGCTTTCACTTCAAATATAATGATCGTCATTGCATATGTCGCGAGAGAAAGATGAAACACGCATGAATTTTTTGGGGGCTTACTTTTAGAGGACATGGAGATAGTTTTGTGTGCATATGTGAAAGGGGCGTATAGGGGGGGTATGCGATGGAGAGAGAGATGCTCTTCGTTTATCTTTATTATGACTAACTTTGTATATAGTATAAAAATATACAAATTCACAGTGCGGAATAAATATCATTGTGGGCACAATGCAATGCAAATTAGCGTTCGTACTCCTCCATATAACTTTGTAATGTTGTATATATGTAGAAACTCTAAAATATTTTTTTGGCCACACATTATTCAAAAGGAATGTTGTATGCGAAATAAACGTGAAGAGAGGGCTTTTTAGATCAATGCGGTACGTGATGTAACATGTGTGAATGTGTAGTTGATGCATTTGGCGGGGCCTAGAGAGGTATGTGTGTGTATTACGTATTCGAGAGAGGCATGGATAGAGGGGCCGACGGGGGGGATAGCACGAGAAATGAGGGTGGTCTAGAGAGAGAGAGAGAAGAATATGACGTCACGACAAGAGATTCCATTCCCTTGAGTGTGTATATGCAAGGGGGGAGGGAATAGAGGCACCAGGAGAATTTTTCTGTGTGTGTGGTGTTTGTGTTGGTATGTGTGGGTGTGAGAAGATAATGAGACGTGGGGGCAGAGGGTGTGTCACCGCGTGAGGTCCCGTGGGTCGAGGTGAGGCCCTTTGTTCGGTTCCGTCCTGTGCCACATGGTCGGCCCATGACACATTTAGGAAGACCCATGGATGACTAGTCGTACAAGACAAAGATAGCAGAATTGTGAAGGACTCTGTGTCCACTGACAAAGCCGGCTAGGATTTGTAACCCTAGGTTCTCGGACTAAGGTAACCCCTCTATCTCTGATATTACTATTCATCCAACCTAACTTTAAGGGGCATCCTACATAATGCTCTGCTAGAATCATACTTGTCGATTAGGAAGAGACGTGTGAGATAATGTGTGAGAGACAGGCATAAAGATAATGTGCGTAGATGAGACACGTAGGCAGGTCCATGTATATAGAAAGGGTCGATGAGGATTGTGCGTGTGTATGTTTGCGAGAGGAAGAGTGCTTGTGATAAAGTTAGTGAAAACAGTTGTAAATGGTTACAAGAGGGAGGGAGGGTTATATCTGGAGAATGTGTGCGAGAAAGACACCTCGGGAGAGAGTGTGTGAGCATGTGTGAGAGACCACCGGTGGAGAGTGAAACTACACATAAAAGACTGCTCTGCACATTGATTAAAGATATAAATTGTATCCAAATATTAGGATGGGATCATGATATTTGCAATTCGCGTAAGGAGCGGTCACTGATCCATCAGACATCTAGATTCTATCGAATTTGAGCATGTCTATGTTATTATTCGACACAATTGATCCACATAGTTAGTATTTTGAACTCCAGACAATGCATCGCTTTAGAAATCGAATATAAACGTGAGTATAGTTCATGTTGTGTGTGTAAAGCACATTATACATATGAAAGTTACACAATGGACATTTATAAATAGCTACCTATCAACTAGTATACATTTGAATTCAACCTAAGGTGCTTTAAAAAACTCAAATTCAACATGAAGTCCATTCAATTATTTGAATTTGATATCATGGCATTTGTAAACCATACCTGAACTATGGGGGTACCAATCTTTGCTCTGGTTTTGTACATAATATCATATGTAGTCATGTATAAAATAGATTATTTAGCTCCTCCATTCCAAAATAATCGTAGTTATAGGATTTTCAAGTGTCAAAATTCAAAAGCAAGCGGATAATTTAATGAGGTTTTCAAACATACAAGGTCAAATATAACATTATCTATTTAGGTCAATCCTCATAGTTCAAGAGTACTCTAAACGTGAATGCTTGTGTTTCAAAATTTTGAACGAAGCGCCAAAAGAGCCTCTACTTGCCCGAAACCGCGTGAGACCAATGTTTGGTAGTACAAGGAAATTACTTTTCTAATAACTCCAACCTGTGAAATCTACCAGTCCGACGTCCAAAGGTCTAAACCGGGGTAGGTTTGTAGCTTCATCTAGACGCCACGCAACCGCCTCCAAAAAACATTCATACACAATGGCCGCCTAAGCACACATGCGCGCGGCCGAAATCGCTCCCGCCCACTATTTGGGACACCTGGGATTACCATCCTACCCCCGACCCGCAGTAGCTCCGAAATTTAAGAGGGGGGCAAAGTTTGTACTTTCCCCAAATTTCAAACAAGTGTGTCCCATCTTCTGTGCAAAAAAGCCAAAAACAAGCGCGTCCCAGATAGAAACATGGTTCCCCCCCACCCGTCCGATTCCCCATTCGTACTCCGTGGGCGCCAAAACTACCTCTCCACCAGCGATGAAACCCCAGCGTCCTCCGTCCGCCACCCCATCCCACCCATCAACCGCCGCCCTCCTCCATCACGCCGGAGCCGATACCCCGATGTCGTCGTCCACCGCAACCTCAACCGCAACACCCTCCACGGCTATTAGTTGAAGCCGAGGTCGAGTCGTCCGTACCCGAGCCAGTTCAACCACGCCATCTTGCGCCTCACCGCTGCCACTCCAACTTCGCCACCCTCCACCGCACCGGAGATGTTCTTGCTACGCCGTCCTTCGCCGCCTCGGATCTGCTTCCCCTCTGCCGACATACAGCCACGACAACATGGTCAAAAATTTGTCCATGGGTTCGTCCAAGCCTGCACCCTCCGGAACATCGGTGCGACATGTGGAGGTGACCACACCGGCAACCGAAGAAGGTACTCATCTTCCCTTATTCTTGCAAATCTTACGTCTCTGCTTGCATGGTATTCATCCCACAGAAGACACTAGTTGACCGCTTCTTCTTGATACTAGATGTTCCTAGTAACTCGCGATGCACAAGGTTTCTCCTCATATACTATTTCACCTTAGCTAGAGGTCCGTCACCCCCCTGAATTTCAATTTCTGGCCAGTTGATTCCCAATTAACGGAAGCATTCCCCAGCGTAACAGGTGCTAGTACAACTATTACACCGGGGAAGCAGCGCCTTGGTGTTTATCTTAGGGGCGTCTGCGGCCTAGAGCTACTGGCGCCCGATCTGGAGGTCGGTCGGGATTAAAGGGATGGCTTGGGGGCGCTGCCAAGCACAGCGATGGTGTGAGGTCGATGGGAGGGCGGGGCGGCGGAGGCACGGGTCTGGGCTGGTGGTCGCTGGCGGTTCGTGAAAGATCGTCAAGAGTGACTGGTGGGAGGTAGACGAAGGCCATCTGCCCGTTCCTTATAGATCGGACGGTTCATTAAAAAATCGACTGGCCTATTTATTTTTAGTCGACTGTTATCTTAGATATGACCACATGTGGTGGTGTGCTGGAGGAGTACCTGCATTTCCTGTGCTCATATATTAGAAAATCATACGGAGTAGAATCTAATTTTGTTTGCCATGCAATGTTGTAGAGCTATCATATGTCTCCTGTCATTTATTTTTAAGCCACCTGCTATCTGCTACTTTTACAGTGCACTAGTTCTGCAGACACTTCACCCATACTCTCACTATTGTGTTTTTATGCAAGGGTATTTCAAACTCTCCTACCGAAAGAGAAGCAGCAAAGAAAAGAGAGAAGTTGCTCCAGCTTGGTATACGGGTAGGTAAGACACGTTACAACGCTATAAAAGGTGCAGTGTCAGCAGATGGAGATGGTAAACGTAGCTCTGTAGTTGATGACCTCGCTCGCAATGAACCACCATCCAAGGTGCTTGCTTTAACTTTGCGGTGTCATATGTGGTTGCATGTTGGTGTCTAGCTTGTATTCGAAAGGCCGAAGTCGGTCTTTATTAAGATAAGGAAAGATATTTTTTACATGAACCACCATCCCGTGAGCACCAGAAGACAAATAGCTAGTCAGGGCACTGGCCGAGCCAGTGACAAGCCCAGCAAAGACAGGCATCACCTGGAAGCCAACTAAAAAGCCACGATGGTGGTGAAGCAGCCCACCTCCCACCAGGCTCTCAGGTCCTAGATGATCATGTTCACCACTCCAGCCGGATGTCTAGCTTGTATTGCTTCCAATTTGGTTAAATTGCATCTGCTTAGCTTACACATTATACCTTTGAATATGACATGCCTTTCTGTTTTTGGTACATACTAGTACATCTTTGTATTAACCATGTTCTTACATCAAACTAATGTTCTTGTGGATCCCTCATCAATCACTTATGACGAGGCAGGCAAGCAAGGGGACTACTCCTCATTTAAAGAATGCAGCGTCAGCCTCCCGACATGATTCTCAAGAAACAGAAATGCTAGATGAAGATAGTGAACGTAGCTCTGTAGTTGATTACAGCATTTCCCCTACACTAGCATTGCAGGTGCTTGCTCTAACTTGGCAGCGTGATATGTGGTTGCATGTTGCATATGGTGTCTAGATTGTAATTCTTCCAATCTGCTTAAACTGCATGTGCTAGTCTTCTTAGCTTATACTCCTGTAAATGTGACATTATACCTGTTAATGTGACATGCCTTCCTATATTTAGTACATAGTACATCTGACTATTAAGCATGTCCTTACATAAAACTATTGTTTTTTTTGTATCCCGCATCAATCAATATGACGAGACACCTTTAGTATATGTGCGATATTTGTTGCATCTTTCATATGATTTATAGCATGCGCTGCTTCTAATTTGTTGAAATTCCATTTATGATGGGATGCTTTTAACTTGGCAGTCATATTGGTTGCATCTTTCATGTGGTGTCTAGCTTGCATTGCTTCTTATTTGCTGGAATGGTTTCTGCTTAGTTTACACAAACAGTTGTGAACATGCCATGCCGTCCTGTTTTTCGTACATATTCCATCCTAGTATCATGTGTTTGCCTTACATCAAAGTAGTGATTGTCAGTATCATGCATGAATGAGTTCTGAAGAGAGAATTTTATTGCTTTTTCTTGTCGGTTTTACTTGACAATTCAAAATCAATAAAGCGGAAGGAAGTTAGCAAGGCAGCGGATAAAGGTGCTCCTTCCAAACGGAGGGTCTCTACAGTTTCTACTCCTCCACACCCCCAAGATGATTTCCAAGACAACACATGCATAGACACTCAACAAAGCTGTGTTTATGATGAGCACGTCTCCCCTAGTGCAGCAACACTGGTGCTCCCTCTAACTTGGCACTGTTATATGTGGTTGCATGTTATGTGTGATGTCTAGCTTGTATTGCTTCTAATTTTGTTGAATTCCATCTGCTTACTTTACACATTATACTTGAATAAGACATGTGTTCCTGTTTCTAGAACATACAATATCTGTCTATCACACCATGTTCTTACATCAAATTACTACTATTGTGTAACTTGCAACAATCACTTATCATAAGACACATTTGACTTCGGAGTGTGATACAGGTTACATCTCACATTCTTTTCTAGCTTGTACTACTAATTTGTTGAAATGGCACTTATGACGAGACAGTTTTAACTTGGTAGAGCGATATTATTTGCATCTTTCATATGGTGTCTAGCTTTCATTGCTTCTAATTTGTTGAAATGCCTTCTCCTTAGTTTACACATCATAAGCTGTGAATATGCAATGCTGTGAATATGCAATGGCACTAATGACGAGAGACCTCTAACATGGTAGTGTGATGTTGTTTGCATCTTGCATATGATTTATTTCTTGTACTGCTTCACATTTGTTTAAACGCCATTTATGCTGAGACACTGTTAACTTGGCAAAGCGATATTTGTAGCATCTTTCATATGGTGTCTACCTTCCATTGCATTGCTTCTAATTTGGTGAAATGTCTTCTTCTTAGTGTACACATCATAGTTCTGGTTATCTCTTCCGTCCTATTTTTCATACATATTACATCCTCCTATCATGAGGTTGTCTAACATCAAAGTTTTATTCGTCTGCATCACGCATCATTTTGTTCTGAAGAACTAAATTTTATTCGTTTTTCTTGTCGGCTTGACTTAACATGGCACAGAGAAAGAGCAAGAAACAGAGAATGGCAGGGAATGAGAAGCGGATGAATCCTGCAGATTTTGCTGGTACTGATGGTGCAATAGAAGGTGAAAGTCCAGCGGAAAATTCTACAAACACGGCATCCCATGCTACACGAACTGCAAAAAAAGCCACATAGAAACAAATAGCTGCCACCAAACAAGCAGAGACAGCCCTAGTTCTTGCAACACCTACCACGGTACTACCAGCTGCACGACATACTCGTGCGTCAACTGAGCTAGCAGCACGTTCCTAAGCTCCCTTGCCACCTGACACTACTTCCCAAGCACTCTTGACACAAGGTGAGTTGGCAATATCAGAAGAACCTTGTGAGCTTCAACAGCAAGAAGGTAGTTGCTGGAGTCAAGTTACAGTTGCATGCTTCTTTATATGTAGTCTCACAGTTTGATGTACACTAACACTTCCTATGTTTGTTGTTGGACTAGCACCTAGGCGCAAGAAGAAACAAACATCAGGGATATTGCTCGATAGGTTAACTTAATCTAGAGGAGGAAGAATGGAGATCTGTTTTGAGGGAGGTTTAAAAAGGCCACATGATGCTACAGAGTCAGCCAAGTTAGTATCAGAGGCAGCGCTTGCCGTTAGGTGTCATGTACGTATCCTCCCAACATGGATTCAGTACAGGAATGACAAAGACGAAACCCAGTTCAACACCTTCCCCGACCATTTATCTGTAAGTATGGTTATGTATGGAAACTAGTAATATCGTCTTGCTCTGTCCCATACTTTCTAGGTTGCTAATAATGAGACTCCCATAATTTTCAACAAATGAGGTTCAAGTTGGATAGCCAAGATGATGCAACCAGACAAGCTTGCACCCATGTTTTCAAGTCTGCTCTGCGACAGTATTGGTATTACTTGAGGAAAACTCACTTTGAAGGCAAGTCTAACGGTGAACTTTCCCAAACATCTCCAGTGGAAAATATATTGGATGAAGACTGGAGGGGCCTTCTTAAACACTGGTCTGATCCGAAGTATCAGGTACATTATATATATGTGATCAGATCACATGTTGAAGTCCTATTGACGCATGTGCCACACAAATCTATCTTCTTGTAGGTGAACTGTTCAAAGAACAAGGCCAACCGTACGAAAGTGAAATTTCAACAGACGACAGGATCTCGTAGCTATATTGCACACTGCAAGGCTCTTGTAATTAGCTGTTGTTTCACTCTTTTCACTGTACCATATTATCAGATCTATATTGACTTGTTCGAAATGCAGAGGAAAGCCCGCAAGGACCAAAAAGTACCTGAACCAAATGTTGTGGAAATCTTCAAGGACTGTCACACCAGCAAGAAGAAGGGCATGACTACACCAGTCAAAGCCGTTGTTGTAAGTCCTTAATCCTCATGCCTTTTAACTACTACTTACTCTGACTTGTGCCTTGAACTGCATGGTTTGCTGCCAATGTCTATTACTCTTTTCAATTTTATACACAATTGTCTTAGCGTATCATTGCACCTTACAAGGTTTAAAAGGGAGGAGTGATGTTCCTTTGATCTTGAACCGTAATCTTGTTCCGTGCTGGACTTGCCCACACAATGTTACAATTGCTTGTTTGTCTGTTCTCAGTTGTTTTGTGATATTAATGATGTCATACTATGCTTACCGTATTATAAACTTTGTCTCTTTATCCTTAGACCTTAATACAATGTGAAGAAATAGACAATACATTAGCGATGGTACATGGTCATATGTTTGGAACCTGGTTTTATTATGTACTTTGCAATAAAATACAACTAATATTTTACATTGGTTCGCCAGAATAAGTTCTGTATATAGACCAAAGCTATTTTGTTTGGTTTTTCTGCCTCCTTAATATCTTCTATTCTGGTACTACTAATGTAAAACCTGAACTTTTCAGTGAGCTATGGAAAAAATGGTGGAACCGCCACCTTCTGATGGTGGCGAGGCAACTATAACCGCAATGTCAGCTCTTGCTGCAGTGGGTCAGTACTGTCCACTGACAGTTCCAAAAGCACGTTCCTGCGTAATACTGGGTTGGTTGTTAAGGCAATATCGTCCAAACTGCCTCACGATCAAGATATGCAAGCTCAAAGCAATGTTGTATCTGCGCTCCAGACACAAGTCCATCCCTAACAGAGGCCCTTTGTGAAACAAGGAGAAACATTGCTCAATGTCGTCAAGATATGCATGGTTTTGAAACCAGACTATCAGACATTTGCTATGTTGTTTAGGAGCCTAGGGGAAATGAAGGCGAGGGTTATGGTGTTCCATCGGACAATACAGCATGAAAACATAACAGTCAGGTCAAATGAACCGAGCTTCTGAACTTCTGGTGGTGCATTTATCTGCTAGACTGTTAAGTTTTATGCCAACCTTCCTTTTGTTATATAGTTGTAATTTGTTTTGGTGCGGTACAAAATTTATTCTTAACGTGTAGCCACCGGCTGAAGAAAACAGCAAGCCATTTTTGTATAGTGTAGGGTGTTCCCTATATTTGCACTGGTGGCGATCTTTGATGTCGAGTGGATGTAATCTGTGCAATCACCTTAATAGTCTAGCGTTAGTTTGGGCCTTATTTATTTCCTAGTCTTCTTTTTCCCTGATTTGCTAGTGGCCGCAACTACCCATGGGCTATATACGGGTCGTAGGATCCATGGGTCTCCTACGGGCCGTCGATAAATGGGCCTGTAATCGGTGGGCCTCGGGCCATCGATAAATGGGCCTAGGGCCGTCGGATAAATGGGTCTACATGGGCCGTAATCGGGCGTAATTGGTATCGGCCCAGCACGATAACGGGCCATTAACAGGCCATAGGACAGCAAAAGCTTATTCTGTCACAGGCATAACGGGTCGTTAATGGGCCAGAATATAGGACGGGCTGGCCAGAAACGGGCCGACTCTTGCCATGGGCCGAATTTGTCCCATTAGGGTAACAGGCCAGTAACGGGCCGACTCTTGCCATGGGCCCAATTTGGCCCATTTGGGGAACATGCCAGTAACGGGTTGACTCTTACCATGGGCCGAATTTGGCCCATTAGGGGAACAGGCTAGTAACGGGCCGGAAGTAATCGAGGGCCGAAAAGGAGCCCAAGAACATATGGGCCGTCAATAGGTCGAAAGCTAACACGGGCTGGAAATGGCCCATGTAAATCACGGGCCGTTAACAGGTACAAAGAAAATTACTGTTCATTATGGGCTAGAGTCACCGTGGGCCTGTAAAGGGCTGAAAGATACGAAGGCCTCATATGGGTCGAAAGACGTCGTGGGCCATACATGGGCCAAAAGTGAAATAGGTTGGTGTTATATTTGACGGGCCACATGACATTGTTGGGCTGATTTCCTTTAGTGCCTAACGGGCCGTAAAATGGGCTATTTGTGAAGAGACCGTTAACAGGCTTTTCATGGGCCAGCCCGTTAACTTTTGACCAAGTCAAACGGGCCGACTTTATAAGCTAAATGGGCCAGTGGTGGGCCGTGGCACGTGTCGACATATCATAGGCGCCTATCTGACCCACAGACGAGCTGACACGTGTTTCGTCCAGCCAATAAGAATTTTACACGTGGAAATTTCCCATTGGTCAGGGCTGTTAACGGGTTATCGGATCCAAAACCCGACCCGATAGCTTAACGGCGTTCCGTTACGGTGGATGCCACGTGTCGGTCACCCTTGACGAAAGCACTTCTGTGACGCACGATTTATCGTCATGGAAGTGGACACTTCCGTGATAATAATTTTGATAATGTCATGGAACACTTCTACGACAGCACATGTATGACTATCTTGATTCTGTCATAAATTGGTCATGGATGTACATGCATGACAAAATACGCGACCTACTGTGACAAACACGTATCATCACGGTAGTGTATTTTTTTGTAGTGGGGCCATCGTCATCACCGCGATCTACACCAACAACTTCACCGCCTTCATCACCAACTCTTCCCCCCTCTATGCAGCGGTGTAACCCCTCTTTTACTCGCTGTAATCTCTACTTAAACATAGTGCTCAATGCTATATATTATTTCCCAATGATGTATGGCTATCCTATGATGTTTGAGTAGATCCGTTTTGTCCTATGGGTTAATTGATGATCGTGATTGGTTTGAATTGCATGTTTTATTATTGGTGATGTCCTATAGTGCTCTCCATGTCGCGCAAGCGTGAGGGATCTCCGTTGTAGGGTTTGCAATATGTTCATGATTTGCTTATGGTGGGTGGCGTGAGTGACAGAAGCACAGACCCGAGTAAGTAGGTTGTTTGCGTATGGGATAAAGGGGACTTGATACTTTAATTCTATGGTTGGGTTTTACCTTAATGATCTTTAGTAGTTGCGGATGCTTGCTAGAGTTCCAATCATAAGTGCATATGATCCAAGAAGATAAAGTATGTTAGCTTATACCTCTCCCTCAAATAAAATTGCAATAGTGATTACCGGTCTAGTTATCGATTGCCTAGGGACAAATAACTTTCTCATGACAAAAAGATCTCTACTAATACTTACTTTATTGCTTCTTTATCTAAACAGCCCCTACCTTTTATTTACGTGTTATTTATTATCTTGCAAACCTATCCAACAACACTTACAAAGTACTTCTAGTTTCATACTTGTTCTAGGTAAAGCGAACGTCAAGCGTGCATAGAGTCGTATCAGTGGCAGATAGGACTTGAGAGAATATTTGTTCCACCTTTAGATCCTCATTGGGTTCGACACTCTTACTTATCAAAAGAGGATATAATTATCCCCTACACTTGTGGGTTATCAGTCACCAAAGCAAAAAAGATAAGGGCTTAAAGCTGACCCTTGGTGCCGTCCTATTCTAATTGAAAGTTATCAGTGTCCCCATCACATGTTCAAACACTTGTCACAACATGATCGTACATTTACTTGATGAGGGTAATGTACTTTGTTGGGACTTTGTGTTTCTCCAAGACCCACCATATGACATTCTAGGGTATCTTATCGCAGGTCTTCTCCAAGTCAATGAACACCATATACAAGTCATTCTGCTCCTTATATCTCTCCATAAGTTGACGAACCAAGAAAATGGCTTCCAGGATTGACCTCCTAGCCATGAAACCATATTGTTTTTTCACGCTTGTCAATCTTCTTAAGAAATGCTCAATGACTCTCCCATAGCTTCATTGTATGGCTTCATCAGCTTAATTCCACAGTAATTAGTACAACTTTGAACAGCCAATTCAAAATTGTCCATTCACTTGTATAGTATATAAAACTAAATTAAATCAAGAATCAAAGTTCACGCACGAATGTGTTAGGATGAATCCAAGGCTTTTATAAAAAGGAAAAAGAAAAATAAATTGTGTTTCTATTGGTTATCACTGATTTTATAACTTCCATTCAGCCATGGCCTTGAACCCTTTCTCTTGGAGATGTCATCACCAAGTTTCTAACCTTGTTGTCGGGTTTTTGTCACTGCCATTCTGCCACCACTGGACACCTATGGCCCTAGTATCTACATGCACGCTCGCATGCAGCCTACCTTGCCCCTTTCATTCGTGCAGTTGTGCAATACCATAACGCTATGGTTTGGCTTGGCGTCATCGCGTTATCGCTGTCTGCAGTGATGTGCATTGCATAGCTAATGCTCTTCTCTGTTGTGCTTGTCATACGGTCCTAGTGTTAGGTATTCAAAGTAATTGACTACGGTTTCACATATTGAAACGTAGGTGTCAATTATTCAATTATCGTCTTGCTAGATCAAATATCCTCCAATATCTATGTTCCTTCGATGGCCTTGACTGCCCCGTGCTTGACTACTACTGTAACAACATTGTCATTTTTACCGTGTATTATTCCTGACCCCGCTACCTATATAACCAGTTGGGTTGTGGCTAGGGTCCATCATTCTATGTTCCCCAATTTTGCCTCTATGATAAGACATATTAATCTATATTCATACATAAATATGTCAGCTTCATCCGGCCTACGATCACCAAGGAACAATATGAAGATGCATAAAGGGTTGTGATCAAATATCGTTACCGACTCCGGGAGTGCAAAGGAAGTAGACAAGTTGGTGTAGATTGTACTTGGAGTCTCTCGAACGTTGAAGATGATTCCTGCTTCCTCTTGAGCACTGCGTTGGTTTTCCCTTGAAGAGGAAAGGGTGATGCAGCAAAGTAGTGTAAGTATTTCCCTCAGTTTTTGAGAACCAAGGTATCAATCCAGTAGGAGGCTCCTCAAAAGTCCCTCATACCTACGCAAACAAACAAGAACCTCGCAACCAACGCGATAAAGGGGTTGTCAATCCCTTCACGGGAACTTGCAAAAGTGAGATCTGTTAGAGATAAATAAGATAAGATAAACATTTTTTTGGTATTTTTATGATATAGATTGGAAATTAAAGATTGCAAAATAAAGTAGATTGGAAACTTATATGATAAAAGATAGACCCGGGGGCCATAGGTTTCACTAGTGGCTTCTCTCAAGATAGCATAAGTGTTACGGTGGGTGAACAAATTACTGTCGAGCAATTGATAGAACAGTGCATAGTTATGAGATTATCTAGGCATGATCATGTATATAGGCATCACATTCACAACAAGTAGACCGAAACGATTCTGCATCTACTACTATTACTCCACACATCAACCCGCTCCTGCCTGCATCTAGAGTATTAAGTTCATAAGAACAGAGTAACGCACTAAGAAAGATGACATGATGTAGAGGGATAAACTCAAGCAATATGATATAAACCCCATCTTTTTATCCTTGATGGCAACAATACAATACGTGCCTTGCTGCCCCTGCTGTCATTGGAAAAGGACACCACAAGATTGAACCCAAAGCTAAGCACTTCTCCTATTGCAAGAAAGATCAATCTAGTAGGCCAAACCAAACTGATAATTCAAAGAGACTTGCAAAGATAACCAATCACACAGAAAAGAATTCGGAGAAGATTCAATTATTTCTCATAGATAAACTTGATCATAAACCCACAATTCATCGGATCTCGACAAACACACTGCAAAAAGAGTTACATCGAATATATCTCCAAGAAGATCGAGGAGAACTTTGTACCGAGATTCAAAGAGAGAGAAGAAGCCATCTAGCTAATAACTATGGACCCGAAGGTATGTGGTAAACTACTCAGAACTCATCGGAGAGGCCTTGGAGATGATGTAGAGGCCCTCCTTGGTCGATTCCCCCTCCGGTGGAGCATCGACGAAGGCTCGAAGATGGAATCTCGTGGATATAGAAGGTTGCGGCGGTGGAAATAGTTTTTCGTGGTGCTCCTGGATGTTTTCAGGGTACGTGGATATATATAGGCAAAGGAGGTAGGTCAGGGGAGCCATGAGGGGCCCACGAGGGTGGGGGGCATGCCCACGCCCCTAGGGCACGCCCTCCTGCCTCATGGCCGCCTTGGTTGCTTCTTGACATCCACTCCAAGTCTCCTGGATTGTGTTTGTTCCAAAAAGATCTCTCTCGAAGGTTTCATTGCGTTTGGACTCGGTTTGATATTCCTGTTCTTCGAAACACTGAAATAGGCAAAAAAACAGCAATTCGGGCTGGGCCTCCGGTTAGTAGGTTAGTCCCAAAAATGATATAAAAGTGTAAATTAAAGCCCATAAATATCCAAAATGGGTAATATAATAGCATGGAACAATAAAAAATTATAGATACGTTGGAGATGTATCCAGCATCCCCAAGCTTAATTCGTGCTCGTCCTCGAGTAGGTAAATGATAAAAATAGAATTTTTGATGTGGAATGCTACCTAGCATAATTCTCAATGTAATTTTCTTTATTGTGGCATGAATGTTCAGGTCCAAATGATTCGAGACAAAAGTTCATATTGACATAAGAAATAGTAATACTTCAAGCATACTAACAAGGCAATCATGTCTTCTCAAAATAACATGGCTTTAGAAAGTTCATCCCTACAAAACCATATAGTTAGGCTATGCTTCATTTGCATCACACAAACATACTCCCATCATGCACAACCCCGGTTTCAGCCAAGCAATTGGTTCATACTTTTTAATGTGCTTCAGCTTTTTTCAACTCTCATGCAATACATGAGACCAAGCCATGGATATAGCACTATGGGTGGAATAGAATATGATGATGGAGGTTGTGTGGAGAAGACAAAAAAAGGGAAAGTCTCATGTTGACGAGGCTAATCAACGGGCTATGGAGATGCCCATCAATTGATGTCAACATGAGGAGTAGGGATTGCCATGCAACGGATGCACTAGAGCTATAAATGTATAAAAGCTCAACAAAAGAAATTAAGTGGGTGTGCATCCAACTTGCTTGCTCACAAAGACCAAGGGCATTTTGAGGAAGCCCATCATTGGAATATACAAGCCAAGTTCTATAATGAAAAATGCCCACTAGTATATGAAAGTGACAACATATGAGACTCTCTATATGAAGAACATGGTACTACTTTGAAGCACAAGTGTGGAAAAAGATAGTAACATTGTCCCCTTTTTTGGGCCTTCTTTTTTTATTTGGCCTTTCTTTTTTTCTCTTTTTTTCTTGGCCTTCCTTTATATATATATATATATATATATATTGGCCTTTCATTTTTTTATAAGGGACAATGCTCTAATAATGATGATCATCACACTTCTATTTATTTACAACTCATGAATTACAACTCAATACTTAGGACAAAATATGACTCTATGTGAATGCCTCCGGCGGTGTACCGGGATTTGCAATGATTCAAGAGTGACATGCATGAAAGAATTATCAATGGTGGCTTTGCCACAAATACGATGTCAACTACATGATCATGCAAAGCAATATGACAATGATGGAGCGTGTCATAATAAACGGAACGGTGGAAAGTTGCATGGCAATATATCTCGGAATGGCTATGGAAATGCCATAATAGGTAGGTATGGTGGCTGTTTTGAGGAAGATATAAGGAGGTCTATGTGTGATAGAGCGTATCGTATCACGGGGTTTGGATGCACCGGCGAAGTTTGCACCAACTCTCAAGGTGAGAAAGGGCAATGCACGGTACCGAAGAGGCTAGCAATGATGGAAAGGTAAGAGTGCGTATAGTCCATGGACTCACATTAGTCATAAAGAACTCATATACTTATTGCAAAACTTTTATTAGCCCTCGAAGCAAAGTACTACTACGCATGATCCTAGGGGAAGGGTTGGTAGGAGTTAACCATCCCGCGATCCCGACCTCCACACATAAGGAAGGCAATCAAAAGAGCACCTCATGCAACAAATTTGTTACACAACTTTTACCATGTGTGCATGCTACGGGACTTGCCAACTTCAACAAAAGTATTCTTTAAATTCACAATTACCCAACTAGCATGACTCTAATATCACCACCTCCATATCTCAAAACAATTATCAAGCATCAAATTGATCATAGCATCCAACTCACTTCCTATGATAGTTTTTATTATACCCAACTTGGATGGCCATCATTCTAGGACCAATTTTATAACCATAGCAAATACCATGCTGTTCTAACAGACTCTCAAAATAATATTGGAAGTGCGTTACTTCGACTAGAGGGGGGTGAATAGGTGATTTTTAAGAAATCTTCACTGAGGAATTTCAGGGTGAGGAAATTCCTAAGCAAAGACCTACTTGCAGCGGAATAAGTACTCAGGTATAAGCAAAACAGAGTAACAGTGATGAGGACATCAATACAATTGTTACACCCACAGCCCCTGCTGCTATACATACTGGACCAATTACTAGAGCTCGTGCACGCCAACTAAATTACCAGGTACTTTCGTTTCTTGGTAATGATTCTAATGTTCATGAGAATATGATGCTGCCTAAATTGGATACATTTGTTTTGCTTACAAATGAAGGGCCTAGCTTGGAGAAGGATGAACATTGGAGCAAGAACAAGCATGGAGATGATGGCATGCGCAAGGGAAACAAGAACGGAGTTACAAGTGATGATTTCAGGACTTTGAAGCCACCATAATGGGTGCATGAAGCCTTGGACGAAATATACAAGATGCCACTTCATAAATTTCGTCCCGAGGCTATTTTAGGTGCTGCGACACCTTATTATTGGGCCAGGCCCATGTAATTTCGAAATACATAAGTATAGGCTATTTTTAGAGTCCATATGTGTGGGGAAACAAGAGATAGGGTTGATTTCGGACCCCTCCACCAAGGGCCACGAAATTCCCCCCTCTTCCTCCATATATACAGCCCTTAGGGCATCGTTTAGACTTTGGGTTTTGTTTAGATTAAAAGTTCGCCATAGCTGCAACTTCGCGTACTTCGTTTGTGTTCAACGACCAGACAAAGGCGTCACAGAACCCCACCTTGATCAATAAAGCTTTCATCTTATATTCGCAATATCCAGATTGCAATCTTAGTTTCTTGCTTGTTCTTCGTTTGCTCGCAGGAAACAGACCCTCGTGGTCAGGTTGATCGTGCTCCGGCGTGGTCAATAACCTCTCGGAGTTGGTTTAGCGATTGCTAAGGCGCGACGTCCTCGCACGTTCGTAGTCGGATCGTCAAAGTCGACTTCCACCAAAGCGAAATCCACCATCTCATCGAAAGACGGGACACCTTTGCCTCTATCAAGTTTACTTTGATGACATATTGATTTATAGCAGATCTTTGGAGGAACATTTGGAACATTTACGTGCTGTTTTTATTGCTCTACGTGATGCACGTTTGTTTGGTAACCTTGGGAAGTGCACCTTTTGCACCGACCGAGTATCTTTTCTTGGCTATGTTGTTACTCCACAGGGAATTGAAGTTGATAAAGCCAAGATTGAAGCTATTGAGAGTTGGCCGCAGCCCAAAACGGTCACACAAGTGAGGAGTTTTCTTGGCCTCGCTGGATTCTATAGGCGTTTTGTGAGAGATTTCAGCACCATTGCTGCACCTCTCAATGAGCTTACAAAGAAAGATGTGCCTTTTCTTTGGGGTACCGCACAGGAAGAAGCCTTCACGGTATTGAAAGATAAGTTGACACATGCTCCTTTACTCCAACTTCCTGATTTTAATAAGACTTTTGAGCTTGAATGTGATGCTAGTGGAATTGGATTAGGAGGTGTGTTATTACAAGATGGCAAACCTGTTGCATACTTTTCTGAATAATTCTACTTATGATAAAGAATTATATGCTCTTGTTCGGACTTTAGAAACATGGCAACATTATATATGGCCCAAAGAATTTGTTATACATTCTGATCATGAATCTTTGAAACATATTAAAAGTCAAGCTAAACTGAATCGTAGACATGCTAAATGGGTTGAATTCATTGAGACTTTCCCTTATGTCATTAAACACAAGAAGGGAAAAGAAAATGTTATTGCTGATGCATTGTCTCGTCGCTATACTATGCTTTCACAACTTGACTTCAAAATATTTGGTTTGGAGACCATCAAAGATCAATATGTGCATGATGCTGATTTTAAAGATGTAATGCAGAATTGTAAAGAAGGAAGAATGTGGAACAAGTTTGTTGTTAACGATGGATTTGTGTTTCGTGCTAACAAGCTATGCATTCCAGCTAGCTCCGTTCGTCTTTTGTTGTTGCAGGAGGCGCGTGGAGGAGGATTAATGGGACACTTTGGCGTGAAGAAGACGGAGGACATACTTGCTACACATTTCTTTTGGCCAAAGATGAGACGGGATGTTGAGCGTTTTATTGCTCGCTGCACTACATGTCAAAAAGCTAAGTCACGACTCAATCCTCATGGTTTATATATGCCTTTGCCTGTACCTAGTGTTCCTTGGGAGGATATATCTATGGACTTTGTTTTAGGTTTACCTCGAACAAAGAAGGGGAGGGATAGCATATTTGTTGTCGTGGATAGATTCTCGAAAATGGCACACTTTATACCATGTCATAAAAGCGATGATGCTGTTAATGTTGCTGATTTGTTCTTTCGTGAAATTATTCGCTTGCATGGTGTGCCAAATACTATTGTTTCAGATCGTGATACTAAATTTCTTAGCCACTTTTGGAGATGTTTATGGGCTAAGTTGGGGACTAAACTGCTTTTTAGTACTACTTGTCACCCCCAAACTGATGGACAAACTGAAGTAGTCAATAGAACGTTGTCTACTATGCTTAGGGCTGTTTTGAAGACTAATAAGAAAATGTGGGAGGAATGCTTGCCTCATATTGAATTTGCTTATAATCGTTCTGATGAGGACATCAATACAATTGTTACACCCACAGCCCCTGCTGCTATACATACTGGACCAATTACTAGAGCTCGTGCACGCCAACTAAATTACCAGGTACTTTCGTTTCTTGGTAATGATTCTAATGTTCATGAGAATATGATGCTGCCTAAATTGGATACATTTGTTTTGCTTACAAATGAAGGGCCTAGCTTGGAGAAGGATGAACATTGGAGCAAGAACAAGCATGGAGATGATGGCATGCGCAAGGGGAATAAGAACGGAGTTACAAGTGATGATTTCAGGACTTTGAAGCCACCATAATGGGTGCATGAAGCCTTGGACGAAATATACAAGATGCCACTTCATAAATTTCGTCCCGAGGCTATTTTAGGTGCTGCGTCACCTTATTATTGGGCCAGGCCCATGTAATTTCGAAATACATAAGTATAGGCTATTTTTAGAGTCCGTATGTGTGGGGAAACAAGAGATAGGGTTGATTTCGGACCCCTCCCCCAAGGGCCACGAAATTCCTCCCCTCTTCCTCCATATATACAGCCCTTAGGGCATCGTTTAGACTTTGGGTTTTGTTTAGATTAAAAGTTCGCCATAGCTGCAACTTCGCGTACTTCGTTTGTGTTCAACGACCAGACAAAGGCGTCACAGAACCCCACCTTGATCAATAAAGCTTTCATCTTATATTCGCAATATCCAGATTGCAATCTCAGTTTCTTGCTTGTTCTTCGTTTGCTCGCAGGAAACAGACCCTCGTGGTCAGGTTGATCGTGCTCCGGCGTGGTCAATAACCTCTCGGAGTTGGTTTAGCGATTGCTAAGGCGCGACGTCCTCGCACGTTCGTAGTCGGATCGTCAAAGTCGACTTCCACCAAAGCGATATCCATCATCTCATCGAAAGACGGGACACCTTTGCCTCTATCAAGTGGTATCAGATTTCCAGGTTGCTCGGTGAGATTTTACAGTTTTTCGTAGTTTAGATCGAGTCTGTTCTTCATACCTATAGTCCATGAAAAAGCCACACAAAAAAAAATTAGGGTTAGTTCATCATATCCGAACCAAGCTGAGCCTTTGCATAATCTTTTTAGGGTTTTGCTTTGTTGAATTTGCAGTTGCATCGTCGGTCTAGTTGCTGGTCTTAGAGTCTAGTCTTTTAGAGTTTCGAGTTCTGGTCATAAGTTGTCACGCCGCCGCTGCACCATCATCATCGCCCTGCCATCTACCACCACCGCTCCGAATTCGTATCCATATACCACCACCAATCCGTGCCCATATACCACCACCGATCCATATCCATATACTACCACCGCTACCACCACCGCTGCCATATACCACCACCATATATCCACCACCAATCCGAGTTCCTTGCTTATTAGGTTTGTTTTCGGGATCCATCTAGATTCCGGTTCGTGTTTCCTTGCCGGAGTAGGTTTCGGAAAAAAAAAAGAGTCGGGTAGCCACGCTCCGTTTAGGCCCAAAATTTTTCGAAAACACATTTTTCGAAAAAATTTCTGGCTATCCTATTTTTAGGTGTTTCTGAGTGTTTTGAGACAGGTGCCATTATAGGAAGTTTTTTTTGACCCGTTTCCAGTTTTTGGGTCCGAGTAGTCGAAAAAAAAAAATTGGTCGAAAAATTTCGTGCCCATCCTGTCAGTTTGAGCTAGGAAGAGTTTTGAGATA
>NC_041387.1:276061375-276121383 GCF_002162155.2 Triticum dicoccoides | reverse complement strand
CTATGCAAGCATGTTCCTTATTACTTGGTAGACCATGGCAATTTGATAAAAATTCTGTACACCATGGTAGAGACAATCACTATACTCTTGTTCATAAGGATAAAAATATTACTTTGCTTCCTATGACTCCTGATTCCATTTTGAAAGATGATATTAATAGAGCTAATAAAGCACAACAGGAGAAGAATAAGAGTGAAAATCAGATTGTGGCAAAAGAATTTGAGCAACAAATGAAGCCTAATAATAAACCATCTAGTGTTGCTTCTGAAATTAAATTGAAAAGTGCATGTTTATTTGCCACCAAATATGATATTGATGAGCTAGATTTCAGCAAATCTGTTTGCTATGCTTTTGTGTGCAAAGAGGCATTATTTTCATTCCAGGACGTGCCTTCCTCTTTGCCTCCTGTTGTCACTAACATTTTGCAGGAGTTCGCTGACGTTTTTCCACAAGACGTGCCACCGGGATTACCGCCTATTCGAGGGATTGAGCATCAGATTGACTTAATTCCCGGTGCTTCACTGCCAAACCGTGCACCATACCGTACCAATCCAGAGGAGACGAAGGAGATTATGCGTCAAGTACAAGAGCTTCTCGACAAAGGTTATATACGCGAATCCCTTAGTCCTTGTGTTGTTCATATTATTCTAGTGCCGAAAAAGGATGGTACATCACGTATGTGTGTTGATTGTAGAGGCATTAATAATATTACTATTCGTTATCGTCATCCTATTCCTAGGCTAGATGATATGCTTGATGAATTGAGTGGCTCTACAATATTCTCCAAAGTTGATTTGCGTAGTGGCTACCATCAAATTCGTATGAAATTGGGAGATGAATGGAAAACAGCATTTAAAACTAAGTTTGGATTATATGAGTGGTTAGTCATGCCTTTTGGGTTAACTAATGCACCTAGTACTTTCATGAGATTAATGAACGGAGTTTTACGTGCTTTCATTGGACGATTTGTGGTAGTTTACTTTGATGACATATTGATTTATAGCAGTTCTTTGGAGGAACATTTGGAACATTTACGTGCTGTTTTTATTGCTCTACGTGATGCACGTTTGTTTGGTAACCTTGGGAAGTGCACCTTTTGCACCGACCGAGTATCTTTTCTTGGCTATGTTGTTACTCCACAGGGAATTGAAGTTGATAAAGCCAAGATTGAAGCTATTGAGAGTTGGCCGCAGCCCAAAACGGTCACACAAGTGAGGAGTTTTCTTGGCCTCGCTGGATTCTATAGGCGTTTTGTGAGAGATTTCAGCACCATTGCTGCACCTCTCAATGAGCTTACAAAGAAAGATGTGCCTTTTCTTTGGGGTACCGCACAGGAAGAAGCCTTCACGGTATTGAAAGATAAGTTGACACATGCTCCTTTACTCCAACTTCCTGATTTCAATAAGACTTTTGAGCTTGAATGTGATGCTAGTGGAATTGGATTAGGAGGTGTGTTATTACAAGATGGCAAACCTGTTGCATACTTTTCTGAAAAATTGAGTGGGCCTAGTCTGAATTATTCTACTTATGATAAAGAATTATATGCTCTTGTTCGGACTTTAGAAACATGGCAACATTATTTATGGCCCAAAGAATTTGTTATACATTCTGATCATGAATCTTTGAAACATATTAAAAGTCAAGCTAAACTGAATCGTAGACATGCTAAATGGGTTGAATTCATTGAGACTTTCCCTTATGTCATTAAACACAAGAAGGGAAAAGAAAATGTTATTGCTGATGCATTGTCTCGTCGCTATACTATGCTTTCACAACTTGACTTCAAAATATTTGGATTGGAGACCATCAAAGATCAATATGTGCATGATGCTGATTTTAAAGAGGTAATGCAGAATTGTAAAGATGGAAGAATGTGGAACAAGTTTGTCGTTAACGATGGATTTGTGTTTCGTGCTAACAAGCTATGCATTCCAGCTAGCTCCGTTCGTCTTTTGTTGTTGCAGGAGGCGCATGGAGGAGGATTAATGGGACACTTTGGCGTGAAGAAGACAGAGGACGTACTTGCTACACATTTCTTTTGGCCAAAGATGAGACGGGATGTTGAGCGTTTTATTGCTCGATGCACTACATGTCAAAAAGCTAAGTCACGACTCAATCCTCATGGTTTATATATGCCTTTGCCTGTACCTAGTGTTCCTTGGGAGGATATATCTATGGACTTGTTTTAGGTTTACCTCGAACAAAGAAGGGGAGGGATAGCATATTTGTTGTCGTGGATAGATTCTCGAAAATGGCACACTTTATACCATGTCATAAAAGCGATGATGCTGTTAATGTTGCTGATTTGTTCTTTCGTGAAATTATTCGCTTGCATGGTGTGCCAAATACTATTGTTTCAGATCGTGATACTAAATTTCTTAGCCACTTTTGGAGATGTTTATGGGCTAAGTTGGGGACTAAACTGCTTTTTAGTACTACTTGTCACCCCCAAACTGATGGACAAACTGAAGTAGTCAATAGAACGTTGTCTACTATGCTTAGGGCTGTTTTGAAGAATAATAAGAAAATGTGGGAGGAATGCTTGCCTCATATTGAATTTGCTTATAATCGTTCATTGCATTCTACTACTAAGATGTGCCCTTTTGCAGTTGTGTATGGTTTCCTACCTCGTGCACCTATTGATTTGTTGCCTCTTCCATCTTCGGAGAAGGTTAATTTTGATGCTAAACAACGTGCTGAATTGATTTTAAAAATGCATGAGTTAACTAAGGAAAACATTGAGCGTATGAATGCTAAATATAAACTTGCTGGAGATAAGGGTAGAAAACATGTTGTGTTTGCACCTGGAGATCTTGTTTGGTTACATTTGCGTAAGGATAGATTTCCTGATTTGCGCAAATCAAAGCTAATGCCACGTGCTGATGGTCCCTTTAAGGTGTCAGAGAAAATAAATGATAATGCATATAAACTTGAGCTGCCTGCAGATTTTGGGGTTAGTCCCACTTTTAACATTGCAGATTTGAAGCCTTATTTGGGTGAGGAAGATGAACTTCCGTCGAGGACGACTTCATTTCAAGAAGGGGAGGATGATGAGGACATCAATACAATTGTTACACCCACAGCCCCTGCTGCTATACATACTGGACCAATTACTAGAGCTCGTGCACGCCAACTAAATTACCAGGTACTTTCGTTTCTTGGTAATGATTCTAATGTTCATGAGAATATGATGCTGCCTAAATTGGATACATTTGTTTTGCCTACAAATGAAGGGCCTAGCTTGGAGAAGGATGAACATTGGAGCAAGAACAAGCATGGAGATGATGGCATGCGCAAGGGGAACAAGAATGGAGTTACAAGTGATGATTTCAGGACTTTGAAGCCACCATAATGGGTGCATGAAGCCTTGGACGAAACATACAAGATGCCACTTCATAAATTTCGTCCCGAGGCTATTTTAGGTGCTGCGTCACCTTATTATTGGGCCAGGCCCATGTAATTTCGAAATACATAAGTATAGGCTATTTTTAGAGTCCGTATGTGTGGGGAAACAAGAGATAGGGTTGATTTCGGACCCCTCCACCAAGGGCCACGAAATTCCCCCCCTCTTCCTCCATATATACAGCCCTTAGGGCATCGTTTAGACTTTGGGTTTTGTTTAGATTAAAAGTTCGCCATAGCTGCAACTTCGCGTACTTCGTTTGTGTTCAACGACCAGACAAAGGCGTCACAGAACCCCACCTTGATCAATAAAGCTTTCATCTTATATTCGCAATATCCAGATTGCAATCTCAGTTTCTTGCTTCTTCTTCGTTTGCTCGCAGGAAACAGACCCTCGTGGTCAGGTTAATCGTGCTCCGGCGTGGTCAATAACCTCTCGGAGTTGGTTTAGCGATTGCTAAGGCGCGACGTCCTCGCACGTTCGTAGTCGGATCGTCAAAGTCGACTTCCACCAAAGCGATATCCATCATCTCATCGAAAGACGGGACACCTTTGCCTCTATCAGAGGGATAGCATATTTGTTGTCGTGGATAGATTCTCGAAAATGGCACACTTTATACCATGTCATAAAAGCGATGATGCTGTTAATGTTGCTGATTTGTTCTTTCGTGAAATTATTCGCTTGCATGGTGTGCCAAATACTATTGTTTCAGATCGTGATACTAAATTTCTTAGCCACTTTTGGAGATGTTTATGGGCTAAGTTGGGGACTAAACTGCTTTTTAGTACTACTTGTCACCCCCAAACTGATGGACAAACTGAAGTAGTCAATAGAACGTTGTCTACTATGCTTAGGGCTGTTTTGAAGAATTATAAGAAAATGTGGGAGGAATGCTTGCCTCATATTGAATTTGCTTATAATCATTCATTGCATTCTACTACTAAGATGTGCCCTTTTGAAGTTGTGTATGGTTTCCTACCTCGTGCACCTATTGATTTGTTGCCTCTTCCATCTTCGGAGAAGGTTAATTTTGATGCTAAACAACGTGCTGAATTGATTTTAAAAATGCATGAGTTAACTAAGGAAAACATTGAGCGCATGAATGCTAAATATAAACTTGCTGGAGATAAGGGTAGAAAACATGTTGTGTTTGCACCTGGAGATCTTGTTTGGTTACATTTGCGTAAGGATAGATTTCCTGATTTGCGCAAATCAAAGTTAATGCCACGTGCTGATGGTCCCTTTAAGGTGTTAGAGAAAATAAATGATAATGCATATAAACTTGAGCTGCCTGCAGATTTTGGGGTTAGTCCCACTTTTAACATTGCAGATTTGAAGCCTTATTTGGGTGAGGAAGATGAACTTCCGTCGAGGACGACATCATTTCAAGAAGGGGAGGATGATGAGGACATCAATACAATTGTTACACCCACAGCCCCTGCTACTATACATACTGGACCAATTACTAGAGCTCGTGCACGCCAACTAAATTACCAGGTACTTTCGTTTCTTGGTAATGATTCTAATGTTCATGAGAATATGATGCTGCCTAAATTGGATACATTTGTTTTGCTTACAAATGAAGGGCCTAGCTTGGAGAAGGATGAACATTGGAGCAAGAACAAGCATGGAGATGATGGCATGCGCAAGGGAAACAAGAACGGAGTTACAAGTGATGATTTCAGGACTTTGAAGCCACCATAATGGGTGCATGAAGCCTTGGACGAAATATACAAGATGCCACTTCATAAATTTCGTCCCGAGGCTATTTTAGGTGCCGCGACACCTTATTATTGGGCCAGGCCCATGTAATTTCGAAATACATAAGTATAGGCTATTTTTAGAGTCCGTATGTGTGGGGAAACAAGAGATAGGGTTGATTTCGGACCCCTCCACCAAGGGCCACGAAATTCCCCCCTCTTCCTCCATATATACAGCCCTTAGGGCATTGTTTAGACTTCGGGTTTTGTTTAGATTAAAAGTTCGCCATAGCTGCAACTTCGCGTACTTCGTTTGTGTTCAACGACCAGACAAAGGCGTCACAGAACCCCACCTTGATCAATAAAGCTTTCATCTTATATTCGCAATATCCAGATTGCAATCTCAGTTTCTTGCTTGTTCTTCGTTTGCTCGCAGGAAACAGACCCTCGTGGTCAGGTTGATCGTGCTCCGGCGTGGTCAATAACCTCTCGGAGTTGGTTTAGCGATTGCTAAGGCGCGACGTCCTCGCACGTTCGTAGTCGGATCGTCAAAGTCGACTTCCACCAAAGCGATATCCATCATCTCATCGAAAGACGGGACACCTTTGCCTCTATCAAACAGCATGGTCATCATGATGAAATGAAAGACAAGCACTGAGTACAGAAAGCGTAAACACAGGATAAGTAGGAAGAAGACAAACCGACTGAAGAATTAGGATTGAGGAAATAGAGAAAGTCTTCAAGCAATAATGATCAGGTACATCAACACATAACTGAGGAAATGAAAGGGTTGAGGAAATAGAACCAGTTGGCTTGGTGAAGACAATGATTTGTTCGACCAGTTCCGACTACTGTGACAGTTGTACATCTGGTTGGAGTAGCTGAGTGTTTAAAATCGAGGATACACAGACCTCACTGTATTCTCCTTGATCTAAGATCACGCAAATCTCGCCCAACGGTAGTGGTAAGTCTTCACAGGTGACTTCCAAACCTTCACAGACTAGGTCACTCGGCAATCCACAATTCCTCTTGGATGCTCAGACCATGACGCCTAACCGTGTGGAGGATACACACTCCTCAAAGGTAACAAGCGTCGGTTCCACACAGGAACAATCTCTTCAGTGATGCTCAATCACTTTGGGGTTTGTAGGTTTGGGTTTGGGATTTGGATTTTCCTCACTTGATGATTTTCGCTCGAAGTCCTCGGAGGATGGGATGCTCTCAATTGACAAGTGTCAGTTTCTCTCGGAGCAGCCAACCAGCTAGTGGTTGTAGGGGGTGGCTATTTATAGCCTAGGGAGTAGCCCGACATGAGAAGACATAAATGCCCTTCAATGATATGACCGTTAGGTGGTAGATATTTTGGAACGGCTAGCGCGCGGCTCAGCAACGGTCGGATATTTTGAGGTTCAAATTCCTCAGGGCTATCATGTTCCTCACTGTGTAGGCAATCCGCACTGGTGAATTTCTAACTCCTCAGTCAGAACAAATTCCTCAAAGACCAGAAGATCTTCGTCTCTGTCACTGAAGAAATTGACTGAACTGATATGAGATTTCCAATGGCTTCACTCGAAGGATTGGGTAGGTGTAGGATTTCGAGATGAGCATCACTTGGAAATCTGTTTCCTTAGTATTACCTCGACCCCCTTTAACAGTACGGTGTTTCCTATGACTCGAGAAGAAGAAGAAAGAAACTACGAAAACAAAAGTCTTCATGCTCCAGATTCCTCGCATGAATATCGAAGTCTTCACGGTCACACCAATTTCTTCACTTTCAAAGTCTTCACGAGAACCAAAGTCTTCAGCCGAAGACATTCATTTTTAGTGGTCGACTTTCACTGTAAATTTCAAACTCCTCATTGACTTATAGAGCATGTGTGCACTCACAAACATATTAGACCCTTAAACTATAAGTCTTCAATACACCTAAGGGGCACTAGATGCACTTACAAGCTCCCCCTTTTTTGTGATTCATGACAATATAGGTTAAGTTTTCAATGGGGATAAACATATGAATTGAAAGTACTCAAATTGAGGAATTTGATTGCAAGATATAGAAGAACTCCCCCTGAAGATGTGCATAGTGAGGTATTTGCTTTTTAAGCAATGCACACTTGAAGAGTAGAATCATGGAGATCTCCCCCTATATCTTGTAATTCATACACGCAGTCAACATATGAAATGAAGAATTTGAAATGCATGATGAAATATGGTGACTGATGTAATTCAGCATGCGTGCATAAGATTGATGAGGAATTAGCATGTAGAAAAACAGAGCAAAAGTATCAGGTCACCATCTGACTTAAGTTTACAACTCGATCAATCAAAAGCTTCAGAAGAGAGAGAGTTGCAACTTAACAAAAAAATGCCCATATATATAGACCCGCTTGAAGACTAACTCAAAGTTCTCCCCCTTTGTCATCAAATGACCAAAAGGGACAAAAAGTGATGACTAATGCCCCTGAAGAATTCCTTCACGAAGTCGATGGAGGAGCGCCAGCGTTGTTCGGGTCGTCAGTTGGAGTAGGGCCTACCGCAGTGTCGTCCAGATCTTCATTTTTATCAGTGTCGCGGGACGAGGAATATGAACTGGGAACCAAAGGAGGAACTTCGACCTTCTTGAATTTCTTCGGTGGAGGCTTAGCCCACCCGAAGTCCTGATTGAAGCCCATCTGCTTGAGATCCTCATCACCGTAGAGGTGAGTCAATACAGCCCAGGTGCGATCGAACATTTCATTGAGTTAGTAGTGGTTCTTCTTCACTAAATTATAAGTGGCAGTCATATTGTGAAGAATTGAACCAAACTGGCGTTTCACCCATTTGTGATTGTGATCCACCTTCTGATGAAGACTGAGGAGAAGCTCATGATTAGTCATCACCCTTGGAGCTGTTACCTGAGGACTTTGCTTTGAAGCATTTGCGGCAGTCTCATGAGTGGCAAAATCATCATTGGTGGAGTATGAGGCAGCTTTGCGGAACTGTCCATCCAATGGATGAATGCCCTCATCAATGACAGCAGTGGCCTTGCCCTTCTCATCAGATGAGGAAAATTTCCGTTTGAGGACTTCAATCGGAGGCAAGAAGCTGCCATGGTTGAGCGTATAAGCTTTGTAGTTGAGTGAAGACCTTGATCTGAGGAATCTCATGATCCATGGAGTGTAAGGCTTCAGCTCAAACGGGGACATAGCGACATTTGCCAGAGTCCTCATGAAGAAATCATGATAATTCACGGGAATACCATGCGTGATGTTGAACAGCAGATTCTTCATGATGCCAACGATTTCCTCATCATTTGAGTCGTGGCCCTTGATTGGACTCAAAGTCTTTGTTAGAATACGATAGACTATCCTCGGCACATACTGCAATTCCTTTACGAGGAATTTGGCCCTTGATGCTTGTCCAGGCTTCAGTGGCTTCATTAGCACTTGCATAAAATGATCGGACAGCTCTGATTCAGAATATATCAGATGCACACCTTTTGGGGGAGGACTAACTGGCATGGCACGAAGCAATTCAGTTGCTGGTGCCTTGTAGTGAGTGTTTTCAGTCATCCAGTCCAACACCCATGAATTCACATCTTCAACATTTTCGGTGATGTGCAGCGTCGCGTAGAATTGAAGAATGAGTTCTTCATTCCAATCGCATATGTCAGTGCAGAAATTGAGCAGGCCAGCATCATGAAAGGCAGCGAGGACAGACGCAAAACAAGGAAGTGATTCCATATCCAAGTGAGGAATATGCTCATGATCGAAGACCTTGTCTTTGTTGAATAGCACTAAAGAATAGAAGTTTTCCTGGCTGGCAGTCCAGAATCGCTTTCTCCTCAGACAAGCTGAATCATATGGATTATATTTAGTGAAGAATACATGCTTGTTGAAGAATGCATCAGCCTTGAACTTTGCAGTCTTGGAGAATGAATTCTTTGGGTGTGGCTGAGGAGTGTCAGTAATTTGAAGAATAACTTCTGGGACTTCAATTTCAGGAGCCGCAGGCTGAGGAATTTTAGCTTCTGCTTCAGTAGCAGCCTGGGCCTCCATTTCTTCAGCAACATGTTCATCAGCACTGTCGGCGTTCTCGGAACGGGGGTCACCAGACTTGCTGCCTACGGCATGGCTCAAGTGGTGGCCCAGTACGGCCCATCTTCATCAACGCAACCTCAAGACCCTCGCGAGGGGCCAAGCCTCGCGGGGCGGATGATGCAAGGCTTCCTCAGGAGTGGCCTCGCCAGGCAAGCTCGCGAAGAGGCGATCAAGGCAAGGGTACCTCGCGAGGTGCCCGTGACGCAAGCCATGACGATCGAGACCAGGCAGGCGCCGGCCTGCGCAGTGTCCTTATTTCCTCTTTGGTGCAAAGGGGGCAAGCACAGGCGTGGAGTACCGAGGCATCAGACAAAGGATACCGTTTTGGTGCAACGAGACCAAGACCAATAGAGCGGCAGGATGAAGGTCACCGTGGATCCCAAGACGGTGTCACTGCCAGTGCCTTTGGCAGTCGAAGACCGACTTTAGTCAGGATAGCTTGTACTAGATGTTCCCCTTTAAAATGGCCGTTGTTGGCACCCTTCCCGCTCAATATTTGGGAAGAGGACCAGGGCCTCTATATATAGAGCTAGCCAGCACAGTAGAGGGCATCTCATAGAGTCCCCATCAGATCGAGAGGCGATCGAGCTGTCCCAAGTAGTTCATCGCACCGCCTAAGAACACCTCTCGCGAGGCTGTTCTTCCCCTTGTACTATTCATCATCAGCCCCTGAGGCAATCCACCACACCACACACTGGAGTAGGGTATTACACCACCACGGTGGCCCGAACCAGTATAAATCTTGTGTCCCTGATGTTGTTCATCGTTTAGCTTAGATCCTCACGAGGCGATCGGACGTGGATTGGTAGGGGGAAGATCTTTGCACGCACCCCAGAGTTCGAACCTTAAGGGTCTGCCGGAACCCAACATCTGACATTTGGCGCGCCAGGTAGGGGTGCGCTGGAATCTTTCACCCACTGTTCCGCGCTTGATCATCCGTCGTGTCCATGGCTGACGCTCGCCGGGCTCGCGCCGAGCGTCGGGCTGCTCTCGCCGCCCGCGTCGCCCAGACGGCTCCCATCGGCGGGTGTCCCCGTTGTTCCCCGTCGCTTGCCGCCAACGCTGCCACCGGACCGGCGGGGAACGAGCAGCAGGCCTCGTCGCTGCATCCCTCGGTGCGGCGGGAAGGCCGCACCGCCACCCCGTCGCTGACTCTAGCTGGTTCATCGTCCCACGCCCGTCGCGCTCCCACGGACGCACACGCCGCGTTGCTCCTGGCACGTGAGCTCCTGCACTACCATCCCGTTGATAACCTCTACGAGGAGTGGCTCACTCGCATCACCGAGCTCGTTAGTGCCGCAGGGGGCTCCCCGGCGCCGTCCCTCTCGCAGCCTCGCCCTCTGTCCTACACGGGTGATGCAGCTCAGGAGGTGCCTCCGCCACCTCCTCCCCAAGAAGGCAGCCTGGCTCCAAGGCGCGCGACCCCTGGACGAGATCCACCATGTCCAGCGCCTGCGCGACAAGAAAGGAGCTGCCAAGAAATCCCTCGTTCCCAAGAAGGTGCTCGCATGCTTCCTGCACCGGCATGCCATGATCGCATTCCTGCATCAGCACGTCAAGACCCCGCGCTGCTCCAGGCAGCGGCATGCGGGAATCCCCAGGAGCAAGCCCCGCGTCAGCAGAGAGCTTTGGTGGCCACCGCAGGCTGCCCCGCCTTCACCACCAAGCTACGCAGTGTCGCCTGGCCGGGCAAGTTCAAGCCGGACCTGCCTCCTCGCTATGACGGCACTGCCGACCCCACGGAGTTCCTGTAGCTCTATGAACTGGGCATCGAAGCGGCCAACGGGGACGAAAAGGTCATGGTGAACTGGTTTCCCATGGCGCTCAAGGATGGTGCCCACTCCTGGCACGATCTCCTCCTGGGACGAGATGCGCACCCGCTTCATCGCCAACTTTTAGGGCACTCGCGACCGTCTGCCGGCCATGGGTGACCTACGCCGCATCAAGCAGCAACCCGGAGAGACCTTGCAGAAGTACATCCAACGCTTCAATAGCGCTCGCCTCAAGATTCCCAAGGTGACCGAGGACGCCATCAACTTAGTGTTCTCCGATGGCGTCCGTGACGTCAAGATGAGGGAGGAACTGGCGATCCACGAAGATCTGTGCACGTCTCTGGAGCTGTTCAACCTGGCGACCAAGTGTGCAAGAGCTGTGGAGGGATGCCTCTCCCTTCTTGAGCTCCCAGGTGTAGATCCAGAAGAGAAGAAAGCCCAGGCCAAGGATGTGAAGCGCATGGGAGCAGTTGTGCTCGCAGCAGAGCCAGATACGAAGCGCGGCAGGGACCAGCCGGAGTCGTCCAAGGGCAGTCGGTACTACGTGTACCACGATCTGCACACCCACAACACCAACGAATGCCAAGAGCTCAGAGCCGTGAGAGAAGGCAGTGTTGGTCGATGCCCCGAGCGCAACGATCAGGGCTACTACCGAGGCGGAGGAAGAGGTGGAGGACGATGGGACGACCGTGGCCCTCGCCAAAGGTGGCATGACCGGCCTCGTGAGGACCGCTGGCAGGACCAGCCTCGCGAGGGGGCTTGGAGGGATCAGCCTCATGAGGATCGCCCACAAGGCAACGCAGGCCATCCTCCTCTGCCACCACCGCCAAGAAGGAATGACAACCATCAGCAGGGCGAGGGGGCTGGGGGCTTCCAGGAGCCGCGTGCTATTGCTTGCATCTTGGGTGGCGCCCTGGCCCCGGCCTCTTAGCGCATCTTCAAGCAGTTTGCTCGCGAGATGAATGCAGTCCTCCCCAAGCTTGAGGCCACGCGTCCTCTCAGGTGGTCCGCGTGCGCCATCACGTTCAGCTCAGCGGATCAGCTCAAGTGCGCGGCAATAGCCGGTGTCCTCCCGATGCTCTGTTCCCCAGTCATCAGCAACGAGCAAGTTACCAGGACCCTCATCTATGGTGGAGCAGGGCTCAACGTCCTGTCCGTCGAGACGTTCAACAATCTCTAACTGCCATACGATCAGCTTCAGCCGACCAGGCCTTTCTCAGGAGTCACTGATGGTTCCACTATCCCGATAGGGCAGGTCCGCCTCCCTGTCACCTTTGGACAGTGCAAGAACTACCGTACCGAGCTCATCGACTTCGATGTTGCCAACATTCACCTGCCGTACAATGCCATCCTCGGATATCCAGCCCTGGCCAAGTTCATGGCAGTGACTCACCATGGCTACAATGTCCTCAAGATGCCAGGAAGTGGCGGAGTCATCACAGTCCCCTGTGAAGAGAAGGATGCGGTGTGCTCTCTTGAGCGCGCCTTCCCCGTCGATCGAGGACCCAGACAGCAAGAGTGGAAACCTCCTTGAAGCAGCTCCCGAGAAGAAGAAGACATCACCCAGCTCAAGGCCTCAGGAGGCAGGCACCTCCGAAGGCACTGCACCAGGATCTGCGCCCATCCAAGGGGCGCCACCCTCCATTGCATAGGGAGGCATGCCCGGTGCCCTCCTCGGGCAGGGCTCGGGGGCTCTCTCCTGGAGGGCCACTGACTTTGCCAAGATCACGAGGAAGGCACTCGGGCACCACTTGGAGGTGTGCTTCTTGGCACACTTCCCTCAGGAAGGCATGAGGCAAAGAGGGACCAACCCTCAGGAGTTTATCACCAAGGTTACTCAGGAGCTGCAGGAATAGAGAATCATGCGCGGCAACCGCCGCCTGCCCGGCGTAGCTCCCCATCCAGGCGAGGATGGTGGGCTGCGCGTTTGCATCGACTACCCAGGGCTCAATCGAGTCGCTCTCAGGAGCGCTTCTGCCTTCATGCGCGGGATGTTGCGAGGGTCTGCCTCACAGCTATGTTCGCATGCCTTTCAGCCTGTCGAACGCGGCTGCTGCCCACCAGCGTCTGATCAGGAGCATTCTGGAGGCTCAGGTGGCCAGGCACCACACATTCCTGGAGGAAACGGAGATGGACCTTGCCGAGCTGCCTGGATCTCCAGAGCCTCCCGAGGCTCAGAATTCCAAAGGCTCATGAGGATTGGCTTCTTCACCGCGCACCGTCAGCTACGCCAACAATCGCTCTGCAACAATATCAGGTGACATCCTTCGAGTTTCATTTCAGCTGGGAGCGCCCTTAGGGTTGCATCATTCCCAGGTCGCGTGGGTCTGCCCCCGCGGCATGTATCCATTTTGCTTATGTCTTTAGCTTACCTTGTTGGGGGCGCCCCTCGAGCTGCATCATCGCCAAGCCGCTCGGCCCTGACCCAGTGGCATGTGCCTTTCCTGCATCTATCTGAGTTGGATTTCCTTTTCATGCTCAACTTGCCTATGGATATCGCCTCTCGCCTGTCGCGGCCCATTTTTCTCCCTTATGCAAACCGCTTGCACGTTAAAAGGGGGGTGCCTGAGCATCGCGACTCAGGAGCTCTTACTGGCTCTCCAGCCCTCACCCCCTGGCCTTGTCCACAGCATTGTGACTTGGAATACCAGCGGCGACTGAGCCTACTCGAGGGCCAGGACCTGAGGACGTATAGCATTTGCATCTAACCCTCATGCAGGAACACTTTGTTGCCCAAGGCTCAAGATCAGGCGCAACCCACCTTGAGGTAGGGCCTCGTGAGTCCTGCGCTGGCTCACGAGTGCCCAGATACACCTCGTCTAGCCCTACCGTGCCGGACACGTGTCAGGGCGGGGTTGTACACGCCTCGAGGGCTCCTCCCGGAGGGGGGCCCCTCCCACATACCAGTGGAAGCACCAGTCTCCGTGCTGGCTGACGACACTGCCGAGGAGCGGCTATGCCTGTACACATACGGAAGTGCTATGCTCCGCGCTGGTGATAAACAACTGAGGGCAGCCCACGGCTGCATCAACCTCAGGGAAACCAGAGCTCAATGTCTGGCCTCATCGCAACGCCTCCCCTCGGGAGCGCCGCGCGAGGGGGCTGGGCATGGGGGCTGCGCCCGGGTCACGCCCGAGCGCACGCCACACAGCCAGGTCCCTCAGACCTGGTCGTCGTGTGCACCTCCCCAAGCGGAGCCAAGGTGTGAAGACCGTTTGAGCGTCAAGGGGGACTCCTGAGCATCGCTACTCAGGAGCCTAACTAGTCACGTAGCCCCTCACTCCTTAGTTCCGAAAGGCTAACGGCGATCGAGGTATGCGCGGGGCCGGGCCCTGCTGACGTAGAACAACAGATCCTCTCCTACACCCCTCCCTATTTGCTATTTGCGCGTCAAGGGGGACTCCTAAGAATCCTGACTCAGGAGCCTAACTTGCCACATAGCCCCTCACTCCTTAGTCACGTCCTGGTGATCCGGTCGGGGCTAACGGCGGCTGAGGTATGCGCGGGGTTGGGCCCTGCCGACATAGAACACAAGCAAATAGGAAGGAAACCACAAAATCTAGCAAATTCAGAAGCAAATATTATAGACCATAAATTTTTCTCACAATACCAAACACAAGTTTAAACGCCTCCATGAGGCACGGTGCATGTTGCAGGAATCGAAGCGGGAAAGAAGCCACGAGAAGGTCACCCCTGGGTCGCACCGCCGCTCGTGGTGGAGTTGCGCTTGTCAGCTCCACCCCCCGAGGCCCTGGAGCCAGCAGCGCCTCGCTTGGGCACGGTGTTGAAGGCGTGGAACCTCGCTAGCAAGGCCTCCGCTCGGCCCTTCATGGCTTCGGCAGTAGCGGCAGAGCGCTTGGCATGCACAGGCTCCAGCAGTTCATCAAGGTTGGCATCGGGGTTGCGGAGGTAGACGTGGCTGAGGATCCGCATCAGCGCTGCGGAGGAAAGACGCGAGCCTCAACTTTGGCCATGGGGCCGATGCCGGTCACGACCTCCCCAAGCGCCTTGACCAGGAAGGGAACCAGCTTGGTGGGGCCTTCCGTGGCTCCGGCCAGCGACTTCTCCAGGCCCTCTTCATAAAGTGTCTTCAGCGCTGTGTGAGCCCTCTCCTCATAACACGTGAAGGCCTCGTGGTCCTCGGCCAAGACCTTCGCCTTGGCATCTAGCTCAACCCTCTCCGCTTCCAGTGTTTGCTCCAGCGTCTTCAGCCGGCCGCGGTCTGCTGAGAGTTCGGCGCCGCGGTCCTTGGCGGCAGCCTCCCGAGCCTTCATCTCCTCCTTCTTCGCCTGACGGTCACGAACCTCCTTGGCGATCTCATCATGCAGCCCTTGCAGCTCACCCTCCAGCGTCTTGCAGTGTCCCTTGACAGTTGAAGCATCCTTCAATCCGCGTCGTGAGCGGCTATGGCCTAGGAGGTGACTTGCTTCTCCTCCACGGAAGCCGTCACAGCTTGGCTCAGCGCCGCTCGGACGGAGGCGTCAGAGCGAACCCAGCCAGAGACCAGCTCCAGGCGCCCGGCCACCTGGCGGGGGTCAGCACCCCGAAGATCCTCTCGCAGCCGACTCAGCTCGTCGGTAGCGCGGTCCAAGGCAACGGAGGAGGCAGAGGAGACGGGAGCCGGCGGAGTAGGAGGGGAAGACGGCAGTGTGATCACAGCTTGGGAGGCAGGGACCTCCTGAGCCTTGGCGACTTCGGCGACAGCATCAAGCACAGGCGCCTCCAGAGTCAGCGGGGCCACGGGGACTACCTCCCCGCCGAGGCGTCCCTCCTGGCCTCACGAGGACGATCGGGCAGGGGAAGTACCGGCTCTGCTGCCTCCCTTTCCCGCGAGTGAAGACATGGCCACGGCCGGTGAACCCGCCCCAAGCGGGGTCGCCGCATCTCCCTCCAGCCTTTTCGCCGTAGGTGGCAACCTGCCCCAAATAAGGGATGTCAGGACTTGACAGCATAAACAGGGGCAAAGTGGAGTTCGAGTACTTACTGATCGACTGCCGCGGGATCCCATGGACTCCGGCCAAGCTTGAAGCCCGAGAGCCTCTTGCGGGGCTCAGCCTCGGGAGGTCCGGCAGCGGAGGAAGGCGCACCAGGAGGGCTGGAGCTGGCTCCAGGCAGCACCAGGGCTGGAGTAGACCCTCAGGAGATCAGCCCAGACATGTCCTTCTTCGGGATCAAGGGCGGATCTTCCTCCCCCCCCCTCGTCTGGTGCCGGCCTCATCGTCATCCGGCATGGAGCGGAGGGTGCTGGACCTGCACCAGGGGGAAGTCTCCCCCGTCCCCTCGATGGTCGCCTCCGAGTCACGCTCCTCCTCCTCCTCTTCATCTTCCTCCTCTCCCCCGCCGGAATCATCAAAGGACAAGTCCACCGTCGTCATCGCCTCCTGGCCCTCAGGGGCCTCCGCCGGCACCAAATCGACCCCATCAAAGGTGGGCATGGTGTCCACCACCCACTCCCAGTCATCGCGAAGGAACAAGGGGACCGGAGCACCCTCCGGGCTTGCCACGTCCTCCCCAACTAGGAAGCGGAGGGCTGAGGTCAGATCCTCGTCAACCAGGGCATCTGCGCGCAGGCGTAGGACGATGTCCACATCCTCGAGCCTCCACAGCGGGCACGAGTGCGCCTGAAGAGGGGCCACCCGGTGCGACAGGAACTCCCTCAGGAGCGTGGGCCCGGTCAGCTTCGCCGCCCTCAGGTTGCCCGGCCTCAGGTCAGTGTTCATCTTCTCCAGCACCAGTTTTGCCCGCTGGTCGTCGAGCTTCGCGCGAGACCACGCCTCGACAGCCTCGGGCTGCTCTGTGGGGAGCTCCAGCAGGGGTTTGTTGCATCTAGCGTCCACCATGACCCACTTGCTCCGGAAACTGTCGTCCCTCTTCCCGGCCTTCGAGATCATGTTGGCTTTGGAGTACGCGACAAAGCCTGCACACGCCGAGATATTGATGCCAGTGAGCCGGAGGGAGAAGAAGTGGCGCAGTAAGGCCACGGAGGGCATCACCCCAATGTGTGCCTCACAGTAGTAGGCGAAGATCGCCAGGAGGAGAACTGAGTTGGGTTGGAGATGCAAAGCATGCAGCTGATATTGGCAGAGGACAGCAAAGAAGAACTCAGAGAAAGGATGCACCGGGCCAGCGATGACGGCGCTCATGAAGAGGGGGTAGAAGGTGCTCCCCTTGTCCTCCGGCTGAGCGGAGTCGAGCCGGAGCACAGTCGCCCCCATAGCGTTGCCCTGCGCCGCTGCCATCTGGCGCGTGAGGGCGAGATTCTTTTCCGTCATGTTTGGAGGATCCAGAGCCGGCGAGTACTAGGCCGGTGGGGCCCCGGCCATTGCTCGCCGGAGATAAAAGGCTGAGGCAGATCTGGAGATTTTGGAAGCAGGAGGGCGAAGAGCAAGAAAGGGGATCTGGAGCAAGGCGAACGAGAGTAATGAAAGTAAGCCTAGCCCCGGGCCAGCCTTTTTGTCAGTCAGGCAGTTGCCGAGGCAGCATGGGGAAGCGAAGACGCCCACGTCCAATCAACCGCCACGCGGCGCCCAAGGCCGCAGGCTGTTGGGGCCCGTGGCGCTCCGCACTTGCCCCTTCACTTCTCTGCTAAGCCAAGTCCGACCGCGCCTTGGGCCCGGGGGCTACTGTCGGCGTTTTGGGAACGGGGGTCCCTAGACTTACCTGCCTGCGGCCTGCGGCGTGGCTCAAGTGGTGGCCCAGTATGGCCCATCTTCATCAACGCAACCTCAAGACCCTTGCGAGGGGCCAAGCCTCGCGGGGCAGACGACGCAAGGCTTCCTCAGGAGTGGCCTCGCCAGGCAGGCTCACGAGGAGGCAGAGAGATCAAGGCAAGGGTACCTCGCGAGGTGCCCGTGATGCAAGCCATGACGATCGAGACCAGGCGGGCGCCGGCCTGTGCAGTGTCCTTGTTTCCTTTTTGGTGCAAAGGGGGCAAGCACAGGCGTGGAGTACCGAGGCATCAGGCAAAGGTTACTATTTTAGTGCAACGAGACCAAGACCAGCAGAGCGGCAGGATGGAGGTCACCGTGGATCCCAAGACGGCGTCACCGCCAGTGCCTTTGGCAGTCGAAGACGACTTTAGTCAGGATAGCTTGTACTAGATGTTCCCCTTCAAAATGGCCGTTGTAGGCGCCCTTCCCGCTCAATATTTGGGAAGAGGACCAGGGCCTCTATATATAGATCTAGCCACCACAGTAGAGGGCATCTCATAGAGTCCCCATCAGATCGAGAGGCAATCGAGCTCTCCCAAGTAGTTCATCGCACCAGCCTAAGAACACCTCTCGCGAGGCTATTCTTCCCCTTGTACTGTTCATCATTAGCCCCTGAGGCAATCCACCACACCAAACACTGGAGTAGGGTATTACACCACCACGGTGGCCCGAACCAGTATAAATCTTGTGCCCCTCGTGTTGTTCATCATTTAGCTTAGATCCTCACGAGGCGATCTGACGTGGATTGGTAGGGGGAAGATCTTCACCCGCACCCCAGAGTTCGAACCTTAAGGGTCTGCCAGAACCCAACATCCAACAAGCACTACTGACTGGAATCTCTTTAGGAATGGAAGGGGTGGCATGAATTTCTTCAAAACCCATGATAACTTCAATTGGAGCCGGGGACTGAGGAATTTGCTGGAGCGGTGTGAACAGAGGTGAGTTTGGGTGCTGACACTCCCAAAAATCATCATTCATCACGGGAGTGGTGCAGACAATGTCCACATCCTCATCCACTTACATTTCTTCAACTCCAGCCTCCTCAGCAGTGAACTGAGGCATTGGCGATGATACCTGAGGGGTTGAGGTGAAGGCTTCAACCTCAATTTCTTCATCCATCTGCTTTGTGAAAGCAGTAGAGGGATCTTCTTCTGCAGATTCTTCGGGAATCTGATATTCTTCGCCATGAGGGACAAGTTCCTTGGATGGCATGCTTGCGAGAGGAATAGCATCAATGGGGTTCTCCAGTGAACTTGTCAAAATCTTGGCCTTCTTTGGGGGAGAAGATTCTGATGCAGCTGATGCCTTCCTATTCTTCAAAGCAGCATGCTCCGCAGCTTTGGTTTTCTTCACATCTAGAGCAGAAGGAAGAATCGGACTTGGTGTTGGTGCAGGCGGAGCAGTGGCAATCAGACTTGGTGTTGGTACAAGCTTCAACACAAACATTCTTTAAATTCATAATCACCCAACTAGCATGACTTTAATATCACTGCTTCCATATCCCAAAACAATTATCAAGCATCAAGTTGTTCATAGCATCCAATTCACTTTCTATGCTAGTTTTTATTATACCCAACTTGGATGCTCATCATTCTAGGACCAACTTTAAAACCATAGCAAATACCATGCTGCTCTAAAAGACTCTCAAAAAGATACAAGTGAAGCATGAGAGACTAGCAATTTCTACAAAATATAACCACCGCCGTGCTCTAAAAGATATAAGTGATGCAGTAGAGCAAATGACAAACTCCTCTGAAAGATATAAGTGAAGATCAATGAGTAGTCGAATAATTGTGCAACTATGTGAAGACTCTCTAACATTAAAGAATTTCAGATCTTGGTAATGTATTCAAACAGCAAGCAAAGCAAAATAAAATGACATTTCAAGGATAGCACAACTCATGTGAAGAAGCAAAAACTTAGGCTCAACCGATACTAACCGATAATTGTTGAAGAAGAAAGGTGGGATGCCTACCAGGGCATCCCCAAGCTTAGATACTTGAGACTTCTTGAAATATTATCTTGGGGTGCCTTGGGCATCCCCAAGCTTGAACTTTTGTATCTCCTTAATTCCTCTCATATCGTGGTTTCTCTTTTTATCAAAAGCTTCATCCACACCAAACTCAACAAGAACTCGTGAGATAGGTTAGTATAAACCAATGCAAAACCTTATCATTCTCTACTGTAACAAATCACTAAAATTATTATTCCACATTGCATACTAAATTTCTCTGCATATTTAATACTCCTATCCTCAAATAGAATCATTAAACAAGCAAACATATGCAAACAATGCAAACATAACAGCAATCTGCCAAAACAGTACGGTCTGTAAAGAATGCAAGAGTATCAATACTTCCCTAACTCCAAAAATTATGCGATAAAATTCCCACTGCAGTAAATTTATCAGATCTAATTATGCAAAAAGTTTCAACATTATATCATGCTCTGACTTTTCTAGGCAATTTTTGCAACAGTGGTAGACTTTCTGTTTTCAAATAGCAACATGTATAATAGCAAAATAAGCATGGCAAAGGCTATCCTTGACCTTTTTTTATTGAAACTAAAGATGCAAAACATTAATCTAAATAACAGCAAGCAAATACTAACACAAGAAAATTACGCTCCAAGCAAAACACATATCATGTGGTGAATAAAAATATAGCTCCAAGTAAAGTTACCGATGAATGAAGACGAAAGAGGGGATGCCTTCCGGGGCATCCACAAGCTTAGCCTCTTGGTTGTCCTTGAATATTACCTTGGGGTGCCTTGGGCATCCCCAATCTTAGACTCTTGCCACTCCTTATTCCATAATCAATCAAATCTTTACCCAAAACTTGAAAACTTCACAACACAAAACTCAACAGAAAACTCGTAAGCTCCGTTAGTATAAGAAAATAAAACCACCACTTAGGTACTGTAATGAACTTATTCTAAATTCATATTGGTGTAATATATACTGTACTCCAACTTATCTATGGTTCATACCCTTCGATACTACTCATAGATTCATCAAAATAAGCAAACAACACAAAGAAAACAAAATCTGTCAAAAATAGAACAGTCTGTAGTAATCTGTATCAAACGTATACTTCTGGAACTCCAAAAATCCTACCAAATTCGGTAGTCCTAATAAATTCGTGTAACAATCCAGAGCAAAAGGAATCAAATCAGAAGCACATTTATGTGAATTAACAAAACTAATTTACTGGGTGGAAAAGTTTGTGATTTTCAGCAGGATCAACACAACTATCACCGTAAGCTATCCTAAAGGTCTTACTTGGCACTTTATTGAAACATAAGATATAAAAAATGATTACTACAGTAGCATAATCATGTGGACACACAAAAACAGTAAGGATAAATATTGGGTTATCTCCCAACAAGCGCTTTTCTTTAATGCCTTTCTAGCTAGGCATGATAATGACAATGATGCTCACATAAAAGATAAGAATTGAAACATAACGGGAGCATCATGAAGCATATGACTAGCACATTTAAGTCTAACCCACTTCCTATGCATATGGATTTTGTGAGAAAACAACTCATGGGAACAATAATCAATTAACATAGGAAGGCAAAACAAGCATAACTTCAAAACTTGAAGCACATAGAGAGGAAACTTGACATTATTGCAATTCCTAGAAGCATATACTCCTCCCTCATAATAATTTTAAGTAGCATCATGAATGAATTCAACAATGTAACCAGCACCTAAAGCATTCTTTTCATGATCTACAAGCATAGAAAATTTACTACTCTCCACATAAGCAAATTTCTTCTCATTGATAGTAGTGGGAGCAAACTCAACAAAATAATTATCATGTGAGGCATAATCCAATTGAAAACTAAAATCATGATGACAAGTTTCATGGTTATAATTATTCCTAATAGCATACAAGTCATCACAATAATCATCATAGATAGCAACTTTGTTCTCATAAGCAATTGCAACCTCTTCTGAAATAGTGGAATCATCACTAAATAAAGTTGACACTCTTCCAAATCCACTTTCATGTTCATCACAATAAGATTCAACATCCTCCAAAATAGTGGGTCACTACTTCCTAAAGTTGACACTCTTCCAAACCCACTTTCATCAATATAATCATCATAAATAGGAGGCATGCTTTCATAATAAATATTCTCATCAAAACTTGGGGGACAAAAAATATCATCTTCATCAAACATAGCTTCCCCAAGCTTGTGGCTTTGCATATCATTAGCATCATGGATATTAAAGGAATTCATACTAACAACATTGCAATCATGCTCATCATACAAAGATCTAATACCAAACATTCTAATGCATTCTTCTTCTAGCACTTGAGCACAATTTTCCTTTCCATCATTCTCACGAAAGATATTAAAAAGATGAAGCGTATGAGACAAACTTAACTCCATTTTTTTGTAATTTTCTTTTATAAACTAAACTAGTGATAAACAAGAAACAAAAAGATTCAATTGCAATATCTAAAGATATACCTTCAAGCGCTAACCTCCCTGGCAACGGCGCCAGAGAAGAGCTTGATGTCTACTACACAACCTTCTTCTTGTAGACGTTGTTGGGCCTGCAAGTGCACAGGTTTGTAGTACAGTAGCAAATTTCCCCCAAGTGGATGACCTAAGGTTTATCAATCCGTGGAAGGCATAGGATCAAGATGGTCTCTCTCAAACAACCCTGCAACCAAATAACAAAAAGTCTCTTGTGTCCCCATCACACCCAATACAATGGTAAATTGTATAGGTGCACTAGTTCGGCGAAGAGATGGTGATACAAGTGCAATATGGATGGTAGATATAGGTTTTTGTAATCTGAAAATATAAAAACAGCAAGGTAAGTAATGATAAAAGTGAGCGTAAACGGTATTGCAATGATAGGAAACAAGGCCTAGGGTTCATACTTTCACTAGTGCAAGTTCTCTCAACAATAATAACATAGATAGATCATATAACAAGCCCTCAACATGCAACAAAGAGTCACTCCAAAGCCACTAATAGCGGAGAACAAACGTAGAGATTATGATAGAGTACGAAAACACCTCAAAGTTATTCTTTCGGATCGATCTATAAAAGAGTTCGTACTAGAATAACACCTTAAGACACAAATCAACCAAAACCCTAGTGTCACCTAGATACTCCATTGTCACCTCAAGTATCTGTGGGCATGATTATACGATATGCATCACACAATCTCAGATTCATCTATTCAACCAACACAAAGTACTTCAAAGAGTGCCCCAAAGTTTCTACCGGAGAGTCAAGAAAACGTGTGCCAACCCCTATGCATAGGTTCATGAGTGGAACCCGCAAGTTGGTCACCAAAACATACATCAAGTGGCACGTGATATCCCATTGTCACCACAGATAAACACGGCAAGACATACATCAAGTGTTCTCAAATCAAAGACTCAATCCAATAAGATAACTTCAAGAGGGAAACTCAATTCATCACAAGAGAGTAGAGGGGGAGAAACATCATAAGATCCAACTATAATAGCAAAGCTCGCGATACATCAAGATCGTGCCATAGAGAGAACACGAGAGAGAGAGAGAGATCAAACACATAGCTACTGGTACATACCCTCAGCCCCGAGGGTGAACTACTTCCTCCTCGTCATGGAGAGCGCCGGGATGATGAAAATGGCCACTGGTGATGGGTTCCCCCTCCGGCAGGGTGCCGGAATGGACTCCCGAGAGGTTTTTGGTGGCTACAGAGGCTTGCGGCGGCGGAACTCCCGATCTATCTTGATTTCTGATGGTTTTAGGGTACGTAGGTACATATAGGCGAAAGAAGTCGGTCGGGAGGTGCTCGAGGGGTCCACGAGACAGGAGGCCGCGCCCTGTAGGGGGGGCGCCCCCCTATCTCCTGGGCTCCTCGAGGGTCTTCTGACTTGATCTCCAAGCCTCCAGGATGATATTCTTCCAAAAAATCATGATGCAGAAGGTTTCATTCCGTTTGGACTCTGTTTTTATATTCCTTTTCTTTGAAATACTGAAATAGGCAATAAAACAGCAATATGGGCTGGGCCTCCGATTAGTAGGTTAGTCCCAAAAATGATATAAATATGTAAAATAAAGCCCATAAACATCCAAAAGGGGTAATATAATAGCATGGAACAATAAAAAATTATAGATACGTTGGAGACGTATCAAGCATCCCCAAGCTTAATTCCTGCTCGTCCTCGAGTAGGTAAATGATAAAAACAGAATTTTTGATGTGGAATGCTACCTAGCATAATTCTCAATGTAATTTTCTTTATTGTGGCATGAATGTTCAGATCCAAATGATTCGAAATAAAAGTTCATATTGACATAAGAAATAGTAATACTTCAAGCATACTAATCAAAGTAATCATGTCTTCTCAAAATAACATGGCTAAAGAAAGGTATCCCTACAAAATCATATAGTCTGGCTGTTGCTCTATCTTCATCACACAAAGTATTTAATCATGCACAACCCCGATGACAAGCCAAGCAATTGTTTCATACTTTAATAATCTCAAACGTTTTCAACTTTCACGCAGTACATGAGCGTGAGCCATGGACATAGCACTATATGTGGAATAGAATGGTGGTTGTGGAGAAGACAAAAAGGAGAAGATAGTCTCACATCAACTAGGCGTATCAACGGGCTATGGAGATGCCTATTAATAGATACCAATGTGAGTGAGTAGGGATTGCCATGCAACGGATGCACTAGAGCTATAAATATATGAAAGCTCAACAAAAGAAACTAAGTGGGGTGCATCCAACTTGCTTGCTCACAAAGACCTAGGGCACTTTTGAGGAAGCCCATCATTGGAATATACAAGCCAGGTTCTATAATGAAAAATTCCCACTAGTATATAAAAGTGACAACATATGAAACTCTCTATCATGAAGATCATGGTGCTATTTTGAAGCACAAGTGTGGAAAAGGAGATAGTAGCATTGTCCCTTCTCTCTTTTTCTCTAATTTTATTTTTTTATTTTTTTTCTCTTTTTCTTTTTTTTATTTTTCTTTTTCTTTGACCTTCTTTTTTTGTTTTTGGCCTTTCTTTTTTTTCCTCTTTTATTTTCTTTTTGTAAAGTCCGAAGTCTCATCCCGACTTGTGGGGGAATCATAGTCTTCATCATCCTTTCCTCACTAGGACAATGCTCTAATAATGAAGATCATCACACTTTTATGGATTTACAACTCAAAGCTAGAACAAGATATGACTCTATATGAATGCCTCCGGCGGTGTACCAGGATGTGCAATGAATCAAGAGCGACATGTATGAAAATTATGAAGGTGGCCTTGCCACAAATACAATGTCAACTACATGATCATGCAAAAAGCAATATGACAAAAGTAATGCGTGTCATAGGAACGGAATGGTGGAAAGTTGCATGGCAATATATCTCGAAATGGCTATAGAAATGCCATAATAGGTACGTATGGTGGCTGTTTTGAGGAAGGTAAATGGTGGGTGTATGGTACCGGCGAAAGTTGCACGGTACAAGAGAGGCTAGCAATGGTGGAAGGGTGAAAGAGTGTGTATAATCCATGGACTCAACATTAATCAAAAGAACTCATATACTTGTTGCAAATTTAGAAGTCATCAAAAACCAAAGCACTACATGCATGCTCCTAGGGGGATAGATTGGTAGGAAAATACCATCGCTCGTCCCCGACCGCCACTCATAAGAAAGACAATCAATAAATAGAATTGTTCTCCAACTACATCACAAAGCGGTTCACCATACGTGCATGCTACGGGAATCACAAGCTTCAACACAAGAATTCTTTAAATTCATAATCACCCAACTATCATGACTTTAATATCACTACCTCCATATCTCAAAAAAATTATCAAGCATCAAGTTGATCATAGCATCCAATTCACTTTCTATGATAGTTTTTATTATGCCCAACTTGGATGCTCATCATTCTAGGACCAACTTTAAAACCATAGCAAATACCATGCTGCTCTAAAAGACTCTCAAAAAGATACAAGTGAAGCATGAGAGACTAGCAACTTCTACAAAATATAACCACCGCCGTGCTCTAAAAGATATAAGTGATGCACTAGAGCAAATTACAAACTACTCCGAAAGATATAAGTGAAGATCAATGAGTAGTCGAATAATTGTGCAACTATGTGAAGACTCTCTAACATTAAAGAATTTCAGATCTTGGTAATGTATTCAAACAGCAAGCAAAGCAAAATAAAATGACATTGCAAGGATAGCATAACTCATGTGAAGAAGCAAAAACTTAGGCTCAACCGATACTAACCGATAATTGTTGAAGAAGAAAGGTGGGATGCCTACCGGGGCATCCCCAAGCTTAGATGCTTGAGACTTCTTGAAATATTATCTTGGGGTGCCTTGGGCATCCCAAAGCTTGAACTTTTGTATCTCCTTAATTCCTCTCATATCATGGTTTCTCTTTTTATCAAAAGCTTCATCCACACCAAACTCAACAAGAACTCGTGAGATAGGTTAGTATAAACCAATGCAAAACCTTATCATTCTCTACTGTAACAAATCACTGAAATTATTATTCCACATTGCATACTAAATTTCTCTGCATATTTAATACTCCTATCCTCAAATAGAATCATTAAACAAGCAAACATATGCAAACAATGCAAACATAATAGCAATCTGCCAAAACAGTACAGTCTGTAAAGAATGCAAGAGTATCAATACTTCCCTAACTCCAAAAATTATGAAATAAAATTCCCAATGTAGTAAATTTATCAGAGCTCATTATGCAAAAAGTTTCAACATTATATCATGCTCTGACTTTTCTAGAGAATTTTTGCAACAGTGGTAGACTTTCTGTTTTCAAACAGCAACATGTATACTAGCAAAATAAGCATGGCAAAGGCTATCCTTGACCTTTTTTATTGAAACTAATGATGCAAAACATTAATCTAAATAACAGCAAGCAAATATAACACAAGAAATGACGCTCCAAGCAAAACACATATTATGTGGTGAATAAAAATATAACTCCAAGTAAAGTTACTGATGAATAAAGACGAAAGAGGGGATGCCTTCCGGGGCATCCCCAAGCTTAGGCTCTTGGTTGTCCTTGAATATTACCTTGGGGTGCCTTGGGCATCCCCAAGCTTAGACTCTTGCCACTCCTTATTCCGTAATCCATCGAATCTTTACCCAAAACTTGAAAAGTTCACAACACAAAACTCAACAGAAAACTCGTAAGCTCCGTTAGTATAAGGAAATAAAACCACCACTTAGGTACTGTAATGAACTTATTCTAAATTAATATTGGTTTAATATATACTGTACTCCAACTTATCTATGGTTCATACCCTTCGATACTACTCACAGATTCATCAAAATAAGCAAACAACACAAAGAAAACAGAATCTGTCAAAAACAGAACAGTCTGTAGTAATCTGTATCAAACGTATACTTCTGGAACTCCAAAGTTCCTACCAAATTAGGAAGTCCTGAGAAATTCGTGTACCAATCCATAGCAAAAGGCATCAGATCAGAAGCACGTTTATGTGAATTAACAAAACTAATTTACTGGGTGCAAAAGTTTCTGATTTCAGCAGGATGAACACAACTATCACCGTAAGCTATCCTAAAGGTCTTACTTGGCACTTTATTGAAACATAAGATATAAAACATGATTAATACAATAGAATAATCATGTGGACACACAAAAATAGTAAGGATAAATATTGGGTTGTCTCCCAACAAGCGCTTTTCTTTAATGCCTTTCTAGCTAGGCATGATGATGACAATGATGCTGACATAAAAGATAAGAATTGAAACATAACGGGAGCATCATGAAGCATATGACTAGCACATTTAAGTCTAACCCACTTCCTATGCATATGGATTTTGTGAGCAAACAACTCATGGGAACAATCATCAATTATCATAGGAAGGCAAAACAAGCATAACTTCAAAACTTGAAGCACATAGAGAGGAAACTTGACATTATTGCAATTCCTAGAAGCATATATTCCTCCCTCATAATAATTTTCAGTAGCATCATGAATTAGTTGAACAATATAACCAGCACCTAAAGCATTCTTTTCATGATCTACAAGCATAGAAAATTTACTACTCTCCACATAAGCAAATTTCTTCTCATTGATAGTAGTGGGAGCAAACTCAACAAAATAATTATCATGTGAGGCATAATCCAATTGAAAACTAAAATCATGATGACAAGTTTCGTGGTTATCATTATTACTAATAGCATACAAGTCATCACAATAATCATCATAGATAGCAACTTTGTTCTCATAAGCAATTGGAACCTCTTCTGAAATAGTGGAATCATCACTAAATAAAGTTGACACTCTTCCAAATCCACTTTCATGTTCATCACAATAAGATTTAACATCCTCCAAAATAGTGGGATCACTACTTCCTGAAGTTGACACTCTTCCAAACCCACTTTCATCAATATAATCATCATAAATAGGAGGCATGCTTTCATAATAAATATTCTCATCAAAACTTGGGGGACAAAAACTATCATCTTCATCAAACATAGCTTCCCCAAGCTTGTGGCTTTGCATATCATTAGCATCATGGATATTCAAGGAATTCATACTAACAACATTGCAATCATGCTCATCATACAAAGATCTAATACCAAACATTCTAATGCATTCTTCTTCTAGCACTTGAGCACAATTTTCCTTTCCATCATTCTCACGAAAGATATTAAAAAGATGAAGCGTATGAGACAAACTTAACTCCATTTTTTTGTAATTTTCTTTTATAAACTAAACTAGTGATAAACAAGAAACAAAAAGATTTAATTGCAAGATCTAAAGATATACCTTCAAGCGCTAACCTCCCCGGCAACGGCGCCAGAAAAGAGCTTGATGTCTACTGCATAACCTTCTTCTTGTAGACGTTGTTGGGCCTGCAAGTGCACAGGTTTGTAGGACAGTAGCAAATTTCCCTCAAGTGGATGACCTAAGGTTTATCAATTTGTGGAAGGCGTAGGATGAAGATGGTCTCTCTCAAATAACCTTGCAACCAAATAACAAAAAGTCTCTTGTGTCCCCAACACACCCAATACAATAGTAAACTGTATAGGTGCACTAGTTCGGTGAAGAGATGGTGATACAAGTGCAATATGGATGGTAGATATAGGTTTTTGTAATCTGAAAATATAAAAACAGCAAGGTAACTAATGATAAAAGTGAGCATAAATGGTATTGCAATGATAGGAAACAAGGCCTAGTGTTCATACTTTCACTAGTGCAAGTTCTCTCAACAATAATAACATAGATAGATCATATAACAAGCCCTCAACATGCAACAAAGAGTCACTCCAAAGCCACTAATAGCGGAGATTATGGTAGGGTACGAAACCACCTCAAAGTTATTCTTTCGAATCGATCTATAAAAGAGTTCGTACTAGAATAACACCTTAAGACACAAATCAACCAAAACCCTAATGTCACCTAGATACTCCATTGCCACCTCAAGTATCCGTGGGCATGATTATATGATATGCATCACACAATATCAGATTCATCTATTCAACCAACACAAAGAAATTCAAAGAGTGCCCCAAAGTTTCTACCGGAGATTCAAGAAAACGTGTGCCAACCCCTATGGGTAGGTTCATGGGCGGAACCCACAAGTTGGTTAACAAAACATACATCAAGTGGCGCGTGATATCCCATTGTCACCACAGATAAACATGGCAAGACATACATCAAGTGTTCTCAAATCAAAGACTCAATCCAATAAGATAACTTCAAGAGGGAAACTCAATTCATCACAAGAGAGTAGAGGGGGAGAAACATCATAAGATCCAAGTATAATAGCAAACCTCGCGATACATCAAGATCGTGCCATAGAGAGAACACGAGAGAGAGAGAGAGAGAGAGAGAGAGAGATCGAACACATAGCTACTCGTACATACCCTCAGCCCCGAGGGTGAACTACTCCCTCCTCGTCATGGAGAGCGCCGGGATGATGAAGATGGCCACCGGTGATGGGTTCCCCCTCCGGCAGGGTGCCGGAATGGACTCCCGAGAGGTTTTTGGTGGCTACATAGGCTTGAGGCGGCGGAACTCCCGATCTATCTTGATTTCTGATGGTTTTAGGGTACGTAGGTATATATAGGCGAAAGAAGTCGGTCGGGACGTGCTTGAGGGGTCCACGAGACAGGGGGGCCGCGCCCTGTAGGGGGGCACCCCCCTATCTCCTAGGCTCCTCGAGGGTCTTCTGACTTGATCTCCAAGCCTACAAGATGATATTCTTCCAAAAATTCACGATGCCGAAGGTTTCATTCCGTTTGGACTCCGTTTGATATTCCTTTTCTTTGAAATACTGAAACAGGCAATAAAACAACAATATGGGCTGGGCCTCCGGTTAGTAGGTTAGTCCCAAAAATGATATAAATATGTAAAATAAAGCCCATAAACATCCAAAAGGGGTAATATAATAGCATGGAACAATCAAAAATTATAGATACGTTGGAGACGTATCACTTGAGCAGATGCTTCAGCTTGAGTAACTTCAATGCGCACAAGAGCAGCAGCACTTGAAGTGAATGTCTTCGTCAGGTTGACGAATCTGACCTTGGCGCCCTTCCAGTCAGCCTTGTAGGCTTCAAAATCTTCGCTGAGCTTCTTGATTTTAGCTTGCAGTGCAAGGAGCTGCTCAGGCGAAAGATTGAGGACATTGTCCTTTAAGTAGCGTTGCTTCTTGTACTGCATTTTCCTGATTGACCTGGCTTGGTCAAACTTCCATTTTTCTTCAGTGATGAACGCAGTCAAAACGTGACTTTGTCCAGGAGTGAGGCCCAACTCTGGCATTGGAGCATTTGGATCCTTGTGCCATAGGTCGATGAAATCAAGCATTTTCTTTGGATAATTTAGAAGGGGCACATCACTCCCTTTGGCTCTAGCATCCCGCTGATGTCTGTCCTTGATGATATTGGCAAGTTCATCATCATCAGCCTTATCATCATCAGATTGAGTTTGTAAGACCACCTGCTTCTTGTGAGGACTTGGTCGAGTGCCTCGTCCAGCAGTGGCCTTGGTCTTCAGCAGAGTGGGACCGGTTGAAGAAGGGTGAGTTGAAGAACTCGCTGAAGCTCCTGAGGCAATAGATATGCCTGTGGTCCTTTGGCACGTGGCCAGATGCACGGGTGTTGAGGACTTTGCCGGAGGAGTTGAGGGTTTTGAAGCCCGAGGAATTGGTGCAGCATGAGGAACTGGGGCAGCTTGAGGAATTTGCCTCGGTGGCACTGAGGAAATTGGCCGTGAGGGCATTGCAGAAGAGCTTGGCCGTGAGGGCATTGCAGAGAAACTTGGTGTTTTCTTTGTTGGCTTCTTAGGCATGGCCTTCTTACTTGAAGAAGCTTCAGAAGTGGCAGCGACAGCAGCAGAATGTTCATTGAATTTCTTCACTGCTTCTTTGGCCTGCTTGGCCAACTTTGCTTGCCGCCTGGCCCATTTATCAGCATAATCCTCACCACATTTAAGGCTTGTTGGATCATCTAGCTGGCCAAGTGCCAGAGGAGGTCTTGAGCATGGAGGATTGAGAGCGAATTTCTTCATGTACTTGGGAGTAACATATCTGTACTCCCTCCACTCTCTAGCCCATCTCCTTTCGATCCTCTGAATGTGCACTTTGCGCTTAGTCTTTGTTTCCTTGCCATGTTTTGCCTCATCGGGCGTGCAGTACCCTGCATAGATATCCTCAGGGATCTCAAAGGCAGTGTTTACTTCAAGCCTCTTTCCTCATTTCTGAGGACGTTTACCGTCAGCCATTTTCTTCAGCTGAGGTATTTGCACAGTTGAGTTCTCTGAAGAAGTATGCAGCTTTTCTTCGAGGAATGTTGCAAATGAATTAAGTTTATGAGAACCTAGTGATTCAGCATCTGACATGAGTACCTGAGAACAGAGTATAGGTGGGAAGAATTTGTAGAGGTCATATGTGTTCTCAGAAGGTTTTCTAAAAATTTGATGAAGTTTGAGGAAATTGACCCGATGTGTCTTGAAGAATTTCACTAAGCGTTCTTTGTCTTTGGTTCCAGAGTTGTGAGGATCGTGAGATTCACACAATTGAGGAATCATGAAGAAAAACGTCACTTAGAGAAATAGATCAAGAACTGAAGATTTGTGCTAGGTGTTTAGAGTCTGGAGATCGAAGAATAAACACCTTTTGAGGATTTGATGAAAATCATCAGTAAAATAAATGCGGTAAAAGTAACTTTTAATTACCCTTGATGAAGAACACAATGAACTAGAAGTGTAGATTTGGAAGTTCGTCAGCTCGGATCACGTCTATGGCGGCGACGAAGGGAAGACTTCCGCGGTCGGCGCGAGTACGACAGCGATGAGGTCGAGGCAGTGAAGCTCTTCCTCACCGACGACGATGAAGTTAGCGGCAGCTCTAGGGTTTGAGAAGCTCGAGCGAGGGAGTGAGGTCGAGCAGAGTAAAAGTGAAGTAGTGAAGGGGAGGGGTATTTATAGCTGAGATGAATAACTGTTCACCCAAAGAATTTGGATGAACGTGCCACTGACCCTTCTCATTCACGCGACATGTGTCACCCAAGTACTGTGAAGTGGAGATCGTGTGAGATCTTGGGTGAATAGACAAGTATACCGTCGAATGTGTAACGGTTTGAGCGGCAAAAGCCGAAAATTTCAGATAAGAAGATTTTAAAGTTTCGTTCGCAATTTCTTCAGCTGACAAGGACACAGTGAAGAATTTGAACGAGGTTCAAATAGAATGAACATGAAGAATTTGTGAACAGATTGGGTTGAGTTTAGCATAGAGGGGGAAGGGTCCAATCACATTCACTTAGCAGAAAAAGTCAACTTGAAGAAATAGCTATAAGTGAATGTTGTAGAGGACATAAACTCATATATATATATATATATATATATATATATATATATATATATATATATATATATATATATACTCAAATCAAGAACAACGACGGAAAGAGTGAAGACAATGCAAAGTTGAAGAATTTGAAAAACTGAGGAATTTCAAAAACGAAGAAAAACTCAAATTGAATATTTTCAACTTTGGTTGGTGGCGTAACCCACCATATAAGAAAGCTGATTTCAGACACCACGTACAATTCTCGTAGGGTTCTCAGAATCAATTTCTTCATTAATTCACACTTAGAGGGTCAGTCTTTATTGATTAAAGAAAAACGTTACTTCGTGTGTTGCACATCTAAGTCATCAAGTCAGCATAAGTGTTAGGATGTGTGTCCTTTTCAAAGAACATTCAAAGATTCTAGGATATTTAGCTCACACCACAACTTGCTAAATCTCTTCTATCCAAGGGCTTAGTGAAGATATCGGCAAGCTGGTCTTCAGTGCTTGCGTGGTCGATGGAGATGTCGCCCTTCAACACATGATCACGAAGAAAATGATGACGAATCTGGATGTGCTTTGTCTTCGAGTGCTGAACTGGGTTATGAGCAATCTTGATAGCGCTCTCATTGTCTCAGTAGAGAGGCACATTCTTCACGTTGACGACATAGTCCTTGAGTGTTTGCTTCATCCATAGTAATTGAGCACAGCAAGATCCAGCAGCAATGTACTCAGCTTCTGTAGTGGAGAGTGATACGCAGTTCTGCTTCTTCGAGGACCAACATACCAAGGATCGTCCGAGGAAATGACATGTGCCTAACATTGACTTGCGGCCCACCCGATCACCAGCATAGTCAGAGTCTGAATATCCAATGAGATCAAAGGAAGAGCCCTTGGGATACCATAATCCAAGTGTTGGTGTGTGAGCTAGATATCGAAGAATATGCTTCACAGCCTTATGGTGTGATTCCTTCGGTGTAGCTTGAAATCGGGCACACATGCAAACACTAAGCATAATATCCGGCCTAGATGCACATAGGTACAATAAAGATCCAATCATGGAACGGTATACCTTTTGATCGAAGTCTTTACCATTTTCATCAGTGCAGAGATGGCCATTTGTGGGCATAGGAATTTTGACGCCTTTGCAGTCTTTCATGCCGAATTTCCTCAACACATCCTTGAGGTATTTTTCCTGAGATATGAATATGCCATTGTATTGTTGACGAATCTGAAGACCTAAGAAGAATTTCAATTCTCCCATCATAGACATTTGATATTCTTCACTCATCATATAGGCAAATTCATCACTGTAACATTGGTTAGTACAGCCAAAGATAATATCATTAGCATATATTTGGCACACGAATAATTCATCATCATATGATTTGGTGAAAAGAGTTGGGTCAAGTGAACCAGGTTTGAAGCCTTTCTTCATGAGGAATTCCTTCAGTGTGTCATACCACGCCCGAGGTGCTTGCTTGAGGCCATAGAGGGCCTTGTTGAGTCTGTAGACGTGATTTGCAAATTTTGGATCCTCAAAACCTGGTGGTTGAGCAACATATACTTCTTCCTCAAGCTTACCATTGAAAAATGCACTTTTGACATCCATTTGTTGTAAGATGATATTATGATGGTTAGCATAAGCAAGCAATAGGCGAATAGCCTCAAGTAGCAACAGGTGCAAAAGTTTCATCGAAATCAATTCCTTCAATCTGTGTGTAGCCTTGAGCTACAAGACGAGCCTTATTCCTCACCATGAGGCCATTTTCGTCTCGTTTGTTGCGGTAGATCCATTTGGTACTGATGATATTGTGCTTGTGTGGGTCTGGTCGCTTGACAAGCTCCCACACATTGTTGAGCGCGAATTGATGCAGTTCATCTTGCATGGCTTGAATCCACTTAGATTCCATGAATGCTTCATCTACTTTAGTGGGCTCTGTGATAGAGACAAAAGCAAAATGCCCACAAAAGTTAGATAAATGTGATGCTTTTGAGCGCGTGAGGGGACCTGGTGGATGAATGTCATCGATGATCTTCTCGACTTGCACTTCATTTGCATTGTGAGGATGTGCGGGTTGACGACTTTGCTTAGGCCCAGCAGTTTCTTCAGGACCAGTCTCTTCAGCAGCACCAGCATGATTTTCTTCACGATCAGGAATGACTTCTTCAGCAATTTCTTCAGTAGGGATGACATCCTCAGTAGCTTTGAACTTGATGGATTCCTCAGATGACATTTCATCTAGCACAGGAGGTAGGTGCTCTCTTTGCGAGCCATTAGTTTCATCAAACCGCACATCTATAGTGTCAACAACCTTGTGGTGAACGGTGTTGAAGACTCTGTAGCTGTGGGAGTCCTTTCCGTAACCAAGCATAAAACCCTCATGTGCTTTCTGTGCAAATTTGGAGTGATGGTGAGGATCTCTAATCTAGCATTTAGCACCGAAGACTTTGAAATAACTTACATTGGGTTTCTTGTCAGTGAGGAGTTCGTATGAGGTCTTTTTGAAGAATTTGCGAAGATATACCCTGTTGATGATGTGGCATGCAGTATCAATTGCTTCATGCCAGAAGCGCTTAGCTGTCTTATATTCGTCAAGCATAGTGCGAGCCATCTCAACAAGAGTCCTGTTTTTTTGAATATTTACTGTGAGGAAAAAGCCCCACAGCCCTTTATTGAATCAAAAGAGTATTGTACAAACTAGAAAACTAGATACAAAAGCTATGTTCAAAGCCCTATCTATGTCTAACTAAACCTACCTGCTTTACAACAGAGAATCAATCCAAGCCAATAGTTTGGGTTTGATATTGTCCTTCACCCTATAAGCTAATAGAGAGATATCATGGATGAATTCACATTTCCATGCAAACAAAGTGGCTCTCTCAGCTCTGAATGTTCTGCCATTTATGAGAATCCAAATATTCCATGCAGCTATTAGCATAACTTCAAAGAAAAGAAGAAGTCTGAAGTTGGACCGAGCATGAGTGATACACCCTTCAATATCAGATCCACCAGTCCAATCAATGCCCAAATAATTCCAGACCCTGGTGCTGAACTTGCAATTGAAGAACAAATGGAGCATGTCCTCATACACATATTCATTGCAGATGAGACAAAGATTATCCTCCAGACTTGATCTCCAATGTCTTCTAACCAACATATCCTTTGTATTAAGTCTGTCAAAGAATAACAACCATCCAAAGACCTTGATCTTCATAGTGCACCTACTCTGCCACAACCATTTGCAAGGTTGTACTGTGGGCAAGTGGGAGTGCATTATGGTATAGAAGCTTCTGGCAGAATAACTCCCAGACTTCCCAGGCCAAGTCCAAACATCAGGGATGGTGGGGTCCTTGTTTAACTACATGATACACCATCCAGCACATGTAGCTCAGCAGCAGCCTCATGGGAAAGGGGCATAAAAAACATGGAGAAAAGATCATGAGTCTGGAGGAATTCCTGAACTGAGTAATATAGGGAGCAGACAATTCGTGAGTAATACCAAGCATATCGAGATATTCATCGAGGCCAATGTTCTTGAACTCAGTTCCATTATCACTCCTGATATGATTGATCTTCACACCAAAGTTTGTGGAAGCCCTTGAGTAAAATCGTCTGAAGACTTTCTACACTTGATTTTTCTAAGTGATGATATGCACCCATGTGTAACGAGAATAGTCATCAACGATGACAAAGCCATATAAAGATGCAGAACTAGTGAACGTGGCATAATGAGTAGGGCCAAATAGATCCATATGAAGTAATTCAAAGGGACGAGAAGTAGTCATGATAGTCTTCGCGGGATGCTTGGCTCAGGTGATTTTTCCAGCGTCGCAAGCCCCACAAAGATGATCTTTGAGGAATTTGACACCCTCGATGCCAATGACGTGCTTCTTCTTCGCGAGTGTATGCAAGTTCCTCATCCCAGCATGACCAAGTCGTCGATGCCATAACCAACATTCTGAAGCTTTTGCGAGTGGACATGTGGTAGGCTTTGGTCCTGCAGAGAAATCAACAATATACAAGTCTCCTTTCCTAAAGCCTTCGAACACTTGCTTTTGCCTTTGTCAGCGTAGGTGATATGCTTCAGATGAGATGGTGGCAAATCAATGTCCATCAGCAAGCTTCTGTCACCAGTCATGTGATTTGTACATCCACTGTCGAGGACCCACTCAGTAGCTTTGGGTTGTTCATCCTGCAGATGAATTAGTGCAACTTACAGACCCATACACTTCATCAGTGAAGAATATGATATCAATTTCATCAACAGTAAAAAAATATAGCAATATGAGGACGTGAGAAATGAATGATTCATTTCTTCATGTTTAGTTTGCGTCCTTTCAAGCACATTCAGGTCTCCAGCAAATTCTTCAAATGATCAAGTTTGTCTGGAGACCTGACCCTACATAAGAGATTAGTTCTTTTTCTTCACCACACACATCTGGAGGGGTGGCAAAGAGTTCATCATTCTGCGAGCTCCATAAGAAAATGATGGCATAGAAGCCAGTGCACTTCCTTTCACAGAGGAGTGGTTAGGGTAAGCATATGAATAAGTAGAGAAATTCTTCGAGGACTTATGAACATAATGGTTTGAAGAATAATACACATATTCATGGCCCTTAGACTTTCCCTGCCAAACAGAAGTGTTAGCATGATGATGTTCATATGAGGATTTTAATCCATGTGAGGAATTTGATCCACGTGAAGAATTTGGTCCATATGAGGACTTGGATCCATATGAAGAGTTGGTCCATATGAAGTGTTTGGTCCATACAAAGAATTTGATCTAGGTTCCTATTCTTCATGGATGGTGTCATGATGACATTCACCTGAAGATTTTAAAGGCAACTTTTGGGAACCCAGATTTTCTTCATAGGGGGACCGTTCCTGCAGTTAGTTCCAACATATCGAGCAAATACTTCACCATTTTGATTCTTAAACAGCTTATAGTTAGAGTCAAATGACTCATCAGAGGAATATGAAGAATCAGAGGTAAAGCCAGATAAATTGCATGGATCTACAGGAGGTCCTTTCGCAGCAACCCATGAGGTTTTGGGGTACTGCTCAGGTTTCCAGTAGGTTCCATCAGCATTGAGTTTCCTCTCAAAGGAAATACCCTCTTTCCTAGGGTTCCTGTTCAAGATCTTCTTTTTGAGCACATCACAAAGACTCTGATGCCCTTTGAGGCTTTTGTAAATGCCTGTCACATACAATTCCTTCAGCCCTGCATTATCGTCAGTGATACATGTGGTATCCTCAGATGAGGAATTTGTGACCACAGAGATAGTTGAAGAATTTGCAGCAATAGAAGAATTTGAACATTCAGGTGATGAATTAGCAGATTCACGCTCAATGCATTTAAGACATGGTGGAACAAATTCTTCCTGAGCGGAACTGATCTGTTGAGCAAGCAATGAATCATCTTTCTTCTGAAGATCTTCATAAGTCACTTTTAACGTCTCAAGATTTTGCTTTTTCTGAAGAAATTCATACGAAAGCTTCTCGTGATCAGTTAAGAGAGAGTTATGATGATTTTGCAGATTGTCAACCTTTCACTAAAGTTTTTGAAGACTATCAGTCAAAGCCTTATTTTGATCCAATTGCTCACTCAACATATCATCACTTTCATCTAGCATGTTTTGAACTTTTTCAAGAGCTCTTTGTTGCTTAGTGGCAAGGGAAGCAAGTTTGACATAGCTGGGGCCAAATTCATCACCTGATTCATCATCACTAGATTCGGAAAGGTAGCATTCAGTTACCTTGGCACCCTTTGCCATAAGGCACGGTGAAGAGGATGATGATTCAGGTGCGGAAGTCATCTCCTTGAGAGAATCCTTGAAATCCTCAAACCAAGGATCATGACGAGTACGATGACCTTCGTAGACCTCAGAGAGCCGGTCCCAGATTAGCTTCGCATGATTGAGATGCATGATGTTCCTGAACTGATTTTGGGACAAACAAGAGCAGATGACATCCTTTGCTGTGAGGTTGAGTAGAGTGTACTTGCGAATGTCATCAGCCTCCGCCATCTTGCATAGATCGGTAAGACCAATCTCAGTGACGGTCCACAGTTTGATGTTTATTGCCATGAGTCGCTTCTTCATCATGGCCTTCCACTGGGGATACTCATGACTGTCAAAGATGGGGTAGGACACACTCCTCATTCCTGCAGTCGACATAACTAAACTCCAGGCGGTTAAACCAAAATCACACAGAACAAGGGAGTACATTGCTTTGATACCAATTGAAAGTGCATTACGTCGACTAGAGGGGGGTGAATAGGCGATTTTTAAGAAATCTTCACAGAGGAATTTCAGGGTGAGGAAATTCCTAAGCGAAGAACTACTTGCAGCGGAATAAGTACTCAGGTATAAGCAACACAGAGTAACAGCATGGTCATCATGATGAAATGAAAGACAAGCACTGAGTACAGAAAGCGTAAACACGGGATAAGCAGGAAAAAGACAAACAGACTGAAGAATTAGGATTGAGGAAATAGAGAAAGTCTTAAGTCAATGTCTTCAAGCAGTAATGATCAGGTACATCAGCACATAACTGAGGAAATGAAAGGGTTGAGGAAATAGAACCAGTCGGCTTGGTGAAGACAATGATTTGTTTGACCAATTCCAACTGCTGTGATAGTTGTACATCTGGTTGGAGCGGCTGAGTATTTAAACTCGAGGACACACAGTCCGGGACACACAGTCCTCACCGTATTCTCCTTGAGCTAAGATCACGCAAATCTCGCCCAACAGTAGTGGTAAGTCTTCACAGGTGACTTCCAAACCTTCACAGACTAGGTCACTCGGCAATCCACAATTCCTCTTGGATGCTCAGACCATGACGCCTATCCGTCTGAAGGATACATAGTCCTCAAAGGTAACAAGCGTCGGTTCCACACAGGAACAATCTCTTCAGTGATGCTCAATCACTTTGGGGTTTGTAGGTTTTGGGTTTGGGATTTGGGTTTTCCTCACTTTATGATTTTCGCTCAAAGTCCTCGGAGGATGGGATGCTCTCAATTGACAAGTGTCAGTTTCTCTCAGAGCAGCCAACCAGCTAGTGGTTGTAGGGGGTGGCTATTTATAGCCTAGGGAGTAGCTCGACATGAGAAGACATAAATGCCCTTCAATGATATGACCGTTAGGTGGTAGATATTTTAGAACGGCTAGCGCACGGCTCAGCAACGGTCGGATATTTTGAGGTTCAAATTTCTCAGGGCTACCATGTTCCTCACTGTGTAGGCAATCCGCATTGGCGAATTCCTAACTCCTCAGTCAGAACAAATTCCTCAGAGACCAGAAGATCTTCTTCTCTGTCACTGAAGAAGTTGACTGAACTGATATGAGATTTCCAATGGCCTCACTCAAAGGATTGGGTGGTGTAGGATTTTGAGATGAGCATCACTTGGAAATCTATTTCCTTAGTATTACCTCGACCCCCTTTAACAGTACGGTGTTTCCTATGACTCAAGAAGAAGAAAAAAGAAACTACGAAAACAAAAGTCTTCATGCTCCAGATTCCTCACATGAATATTGAAGTCTTCACGGTCACACCAATTTCTTCACTTTCAAAGTCTTCAGGAGAACCAAAGTCTTCAACCGAAGACATTCACTTTTAGGGTTCGACTTTCACTGTAAATATCAAACTCCTCATTGACTTATAGAGCCTGTGTACACTCACAAACTTATTAGTCCCTTAACCTATAAGTCTTCAATACACCAAAATCACTAAGGGGCACTAGATGCACTTAAAAATATAAGTGAAGCATGAGAGATCAATAATTTCTACAAAATTAAGCCACCGCCATGCTCTAAAAAGATATAAGTGAAGCACTAGAGCAAAATTATCTAGCTCAAAAGATATAAGTGAAGCACATAGAGTATTCTAATAAATTCCAAATCATGTGTGTCTCTACCAAAAGGTGTGTACAGCAAGGATGATTGTTGTAAACTAAAAAGCAAAGACTCATATCATACAAGACGCTCCAAGAAAAACACATATCATGTGGCGAATAAAAATATAGCTCCAAGTAAAGTTACCGATAAACGAAGACAAAAGAGGGGATGCCTTCTGGGGGATCCCCAAGCTTAGGCTCTTGGTTGTCCTTGAATTATCTTGGGGTGCCATGGGCATCCCCAAGCTTAGGCTCTTGCATCTCCTTATTCCATAGTCCATCAAATCTTTACCCAAAACTTGAAAACTTCACAACACAGAACTCAACAAGAAATCTCATAAGCTACGTTAGTGCAAGAAAGAAAAAACACCACATAAGGTACTGTAATGAACTCATTCTTTATTTATATTGGTGTTAAACCTACTGTATTCCAACTTATCTATGGTTCATACCCCCCGAAACTCACAGATTCATCAAAATAAGCAAACAACACACGAAAAACAGAATCTGTCAAAAACAGAACAGTCTGTAGCAATCTGTAACTTTCAAATCTTCTGGAACTCTAAAAATCCTACCAAAATAGGAAGTCCTGGGCAATTTGTCTGTTGGTCTACTTCAAAAATAATCAACACAAAATGACATTTCTGCATTTACTAAAATTATTCTCGTGCGCACAAAAGTTTTTGTTTTTCGGCAGAATCAAATTCACTATCACCGTAGGTTATCCTATAGGTTCTACTTGGCGCAAACACTAATTAAAACATAAAACCACATCTAAACAGAAGCTATATGATTTATTTATTACTAAACAGAAGCAAAAAAGTAAGGAACAAAAATAAAATTGGGTTCCCTCCCAACCAGCGCTATCGTTTAACGCCCCTAGCTAAGCATAAAAGCGAGAATAGATCTAAGTATTGCCATCTTTGGCATTCAATTCATAAGTAGCTCGCATAATAGATTCATAAGGTAATTTGAATTTCTTTCTAGTAAAGTGTTCCATGCCTTTTCTTAATGGAAATTGGAATCTAATATTCCCTTCCTTCATATCAATAATTGCACCAATCGTTCTAAGGAAAGGTCTACCAAGAATAATAGGACATGAAAGATTGCAATCTATATCAAGAATGATAAAATATACAGGAACATAATTCCTATTTGCAACAATAAGAACATCATTAATCCTTCCCATAGGTTTCTTAAAAGTGGAATCCGCAAGGTGCAAGTTTAAAGAGCAATCATCAAATTCATGGAAACCTAGCACATCACATAAAGTTTTCAGAATCGTGGAAACACTAGCACCCAAATCACACAAAGCATAGCATTCATGATCTTTAATTTTAATTTTTATAGTAGGTTCCCACTCATCATAAAGTTTTCTAGGTATAGAAACTTCCCATTCAAGTTTTTGTTCATAAGATTGCATCAAAGCATCAATGATATGTTTCGTAAAAGTTTTATTTTGACTATAAGCATGAGGAGAATTCAACACGGATTGCAACAAAGAAATACAATCTATTAAAGAACAATTATCATAATTAAATTCCTTGAAATACATAATAGTGGGTTCATTGCTACGTAACGTTTTTGACCTCTCCAATCCCACTTTTACCAAATTTAGCATCAAGATCTAAAAACTCTGAATCATTGGGACGCCTTTTAGCTAAAGTTGACTAATCTCCAGTCCCATCATTATCAAGATTCATATTGCAAAACAAAGATTTAATAGGGGATACATCATTTACTCTCAGATCTTCATCATTATTTTCATGGAAACTAGAAAAACACGCTCTTACAAAGCAATCTTTCTTAGCATGCATTCTAGCGGTTCTTTCTTTGCACTCATCAATGGAAATTCTCAAGGCTCTGAGAGAATCATTGATATCATGCTTAGGTGGAATAGATCTAAGTTTCAAAGAATCAACATCAAGAGAAAGTCTATCGACGTTCCTAGCCAATTCATCAACTTTAAGCAATTTTTCTTCAAGCAAAGCATTGAAATTCTTTTGAGATATCATAAATTCTTTAACACTATTCTCAAAATCAGAGGGCATCTTATTAAAATTTCCATAAGAGTTGTTGTAGGAATTACCATAATTATTAGAGGAATTACTAGGAAATGACCTAGGATTAAAGTTTCCTCTATACGTGTTGTTACCAAAATTATTACTACCAACAAAATTCACATCCATAGATTCATTGTATTCTCAATCAAAGTAGACAAGGGCATATCATTAGGATCAATAGGAGCACACTTAGTAGAAAACAATTTCATAAGTTCATCCATCTTTCCACTCAAAACATTAATTTCTTCTATCGCATGAACTTTCTTAATAGTAGATCTTTCGGTGTGCCATTGAGAATAATTAACATAATATTATCATGGAGTTTAGTAGCTTCTCCTAAAGAGATTTCCATAAAAGTGCCTCCCGCGGCCGAATCTAAAAGATTTCTAGAAGCAAAATTCAATCCCGCATAAAAAAAATTGTATGATCATCCATAGATTCAAACCATGTGTAGGGCAATTGTGAATCATTAATTTCATTCTTTCCCAAGATTGGCCAACATGCTCATGATCAAGTTGTTTAAAATTCATAATATCGTTTCTATGAGAGATGATCTTAGCGGGAGGAAAATACTTAGAGATAAAAGCATCTTTGCACTTATTCCATGAATCAATACTATTTTTAGGCAAAGAGGAAAACCAAGTTTTAGCACGATCTCTAAGTGAAAACGGAAATAACTTCAATTTAACAATATCATTATCCGTATCTTTCTTCTTTTGCATATCACACAAATCAACAAAGTTATTTAGATGAGTAGCGGCATCTTCACTAGGAAGGTTGGAGAATTGATCTATAACAAGATTCAGCAAAGCAGCATTGATTTCACAAGATTCAACATCATTAAGAGGAGCAATCCGAGTGCTAAGGAAATCATTATTATTGGTATTGGAAAAGTCACACAATTTGGTATTATCTTGCGCCATAGTGACAAGCAATCCAACACACAAGCAAACAAAAGGCAAGCGAAAAAGAGAGGCGAACGGGAAAGAGAGGGCGAATAAAATGGCAAGGGCGAAGTGGGGGAGAGGAAAACGAGTGTCAAATCGCAAATAATGCAATGCGAGGGAGATGAGTTTGTGATGGGTACTTAGTATGTCTTGACTTGAGCGAAGACCTCCCCGGCAATGGCGCCAGAAATCCTTCTTGCTACCTCTTGAGCACTGTGTTGGTTTTCCCTTGAAGAGGAAAGGGTGATGCAGCAAAGTAGCGTAAGTATTTCCCTCAGTTTTTGAGAACCAAGGTATAAATCCAGTAGGAGGCTCCTCAAAAGTCCCTCGTACCTACACAAACAAACAAGAAACTCACAACCAACGTGATAAAGGGGTTGTCAATCCCTTCACAGTAACTTGGGAAAGTGAGATCTGATAGAGATAAATAAGATAAGATAAATACTTTTGGTATTTTTATGATATAGATTGGAAATTAAAATTGTAAAATAAAGTAGATTGGAAACTTATATGATAAAAGATAGACCCAGGGGCCATAGGTTTCACTAGTGGCTTCTCTCAAGATAGCATAAGTGTTACGGTGGGTGAACAAATTACTGTCTAGCAATTGATAGAAAAGTGCATAATTATGAGATTATCTAGGCATGGCCATGTATATAGGCATCACGTCTGCAACAAGTAGACCGAAACGATTCTACATCTACTACTATTACTCCACACATCGACCGACTCCTGCTTGCATCTAAAGTATTAAGTTCATAAGAACAGAGTAACGCATTAAGAAAGATGACATGATGTAGAGGGATAAACTCAAGCAATATGATATAAACCCCATATTTTTATCCTCGATGGCAACAATATAGTACGTACCTTGATGCCCCTGCTGTCACTGGGAAAGGACACCGCAAGATTGAACCCAAAGCTAAGCAGTTTTCCTATTGCAAGAAAGATCAATCTAGTAGGCCAAACAAAACTGATAATTCGAAGAGACTTGCAAAGGTAACCAATCACACATAAAAGAATTCAGAGAAGTTTGAAATATTTCTCATATATAAACTTTATCATAAACCCACAATTCATCGGATCTCGACAAACACATCGCAAAAAGAGTTACGTCGAATAGATCTCCAAGAAGATCGAGGAGAACTTTGTACTGAGATTCAAAGAGAGAGAAGAAGCCATCTAGCTAATAATTATGGACCCGAAGGTTTGTGGTAAACTACTCACAACTCATTGGAGAGGCCTTGGAGATGATGTAGAGGCCCTCCGTGGTCGATTCCCGCTCCGGCGAAGCGCCAGCGAAGGCTCCAAGATGGATCTCGTGGATACAGAAGGTTGCAGCGGTGGAAATAGTTTTTCATGGTGCTCCTAGATGTTTTCAGGGCACATGGATATATATAGGCGAAGGAGGTAGGTCAGGGGAGCCATGAGGGGCCCACGAGGGTGGGGGCGCGCCCACCCCCCTAGGGCGCGCCCTCCTGCCTCATGGCCGCCTCGGCTACTTCTTGACATCCACTCCAAGTCTCCTGGATTGCGTTTGTTCCAAAAAGATCCCTCCCGAAGGTTTCATTCCATTTGGACTCCGTTTGATATTCCTTTTCTTCGAAAGACTGAAATAGGCAAAAAAACAGCAATTCGGGCTGGGCCTCCGGTTAGTAGGTTAGTCCCAAAAATGATATAAAAGTGTAAAGTAAAGCCCATAAACATCCAAACGGGTAATATAATAGCATGGAACAATCAAAAATTATAGATACGTTGGAGACGTATCAATTCCGTGGACCGCCCTCGAACAATCCCTCGAACTGAAGACCGAAAGCACGACCTCTCTACTTGGTTGCAAGTGTACGATCTTCATGATCCGGCAGCGCTTCGCCGTTTAGAGCTAATAATTGATGGAGAATTAGAGGGAGGAGTTTAGAACCACACAGGGCTTCTAATTATGAGGATTAGAGGTGGATAGGGCTCGCTCTAATTAGTCAACTAGGACCAACTAGAACATGCACTAGATGAACTAGAGGAGGCTCCAAAACTTATGTCCCAATAGGGAGAAATTCTTTAGTATATATAGATTAGGAGGTGATGACCCACAAGTGTAGGGGATCTATCGTAGTCCTTTCGATAAGTAAGAGTGTCGAACCCAACGAGGAGCAGAAGGAAATGACAAGCGGTTTTCAGTAAGGTATTCTCTGCAAGCACTGAAATTATTGGTAACAGATAGTTTTGTGATAAGGTAATTTGTAATGGGTAACAAGTAACAAAAGTTGCAGCAAGGTGGCCCAATCCTTTTTGTAGCAAAGGACAAGCCTGGACAAATTCTTATATGAAGGAAAAAGCTCCCGAGGACACATGGGAAGTATCGTCAAGCTAGTTTTCATCATGCTCATATGATTCACGTTCGTTACTTTGATGATTTGATATGTGGGTGGAGCGGTGCTTGGGTACTGCCCTGTCTTGGACAAGCATCCCACTTATGATTAACCCCTATTGCAAGCATTTGCAACTACAAAAGAAGTATTAAGGTAAACCTAACGATAGCATGAAACATATGGATCCAAATCAGCCCCTTACGAAGCAACGCATAAACTAGGGTTTAAGCTTCTGTCACTCTAGCAACCCATCATCTACTTATTACTTCCCAATGCCTTCCACTAGGCCCAATCAATGGTGAAGTGTCATGTAGTCGACATTCACATAACACCACTAGAGGAAAGACAACATACATCTCATCAAAATATCGAACGAATACCAAATTCACATGACTACTTATAGCAAGACTTCTCCCATGTCCTTAGGAACAAACATAACTACTCACAAATCATATTCATGTTCGTAACCAGAGGGGTATTAATGTGCATATAGGATCTGAACATATTATTTTCCACCTAATAAACCAACTAGCATCAACTACAATGAGTAATCAACACTACTAGTCACCCACAGGTACCAATCTGAGGTTTTGGGACAAAGATTGGATACAAGAGATGAACTAGGGCTTGAGAGGAGATGGTTCTGGTGAAGATGTTGATGGAGATTGACCCCCTCCCAATGAGAGGATCGATGGTGATGATTTCCCCCTCCCGGAGGGAAGTTTCCCCGGTAGAACAGCTCCGCCGGAGCCCTAGATTGGTTCTGCCAAGGTTCTGCCTCATGGCGGCGGTGTTTCATCCCGAAAGCTTGCTTATGATTTTTTTCCAAGGTAGAAGACTTCATATAGCAGTAGATGGTCACCGGAGGACTGCTAGGGGGCCCAACGAGGCAGGGGGCACGCCCAGGGGGGTTGGGCACGCCTCCCACCCTCGTGGCCATGGTGTGGGCCCCCTCTGGTACTTTCTTCGCCTAGAATTTCTTATTAATTCCAAAAATAACTTTCGTGGAGTTTCAAGACTTTTGGAGTTGTGCAGAATAGGTCTCTAATATTTGCTCCTTTTCCAGCCCAGAATTCCAGCTGCCGGCATTCTCCCTCTTCATGTAAACCTTGTAAGATAAGAGAGAATAGGCATAAGTGTTGTGACATAACGTGTAATAATAGCCCATAATGCAATAAATATCAATATAAAAGCATGATGCAAAATGGATGTATCAACTCCCCCAAGCTTAGACCTCGATTGTCCTCAAGCGGAAGCCGAAATCGAAAAATATGTCCACATGTTTAGAGATAGAGGTGTCGATAAAATAAAATACGGACATGAGGGCATCATGATCATTCTTATAACAGCAACATATATATATATATATATATATATATATATATATATATTGTCATATGATTTCTTATGCTCAAGTAATAATCTATTCACAATGTCAAGTATGAATCCGAAACTTCATTGAAAACTACCAAACTATAATCTTGGTCATTGAGGCAATTGCGATTTATCATAACATCGGAAAGAGTCAATATAAGAGTTTTTCAGCAAGTCCACATATTCAACTACCATTTAGTCTTTCACAATTTCTAACACCCACGCAATACTTATGGGTATGAAGTTTTAATCGGACACAGAGAAAGATAGGGGCTTATAGTGTTGCCTCCCAACCTTTTACCTCAAGGGTAATGTCAACAATAATAGTTCATGCTAACTTACATCCAATTGGGTATATATATATACACACACACACACACACACACACACACACATATATATATATATATATATATATATATATATATATATATCAGGATCTTTCCAACACAATGTGCTTGCCAAAGGATAAAATGTAAAAAGGAAATGTGAAGATCACCATGACTCTTGCACAAAGTATAAGACAAGAATAAAAGATAGGCCCTTCACAGAGGGAAGCAGAGGTTGTCATGTGCTTTTACGGTTGTATGCACGAAATCTTAATGCAAAAGAACATCACTTTATATTACCACTTGTGATATGGACCTTTATTATGCAGTCTGTCGATTTTATTGCTTCCATATCACAAGATCGTATAAAGCTTATTTTCTCCACACTAATAAGTCATACATATTTAGAGAGCAATTTTTATTACATGCAGCATGACAACATACTTTAAGGATTTTACTCAATCCATAGGTAGGTATGGTGGACTCTCATGGCAAAACTGGCTTTAAGGATATTTGGAAGCACAAGTAGTATCTCTACTTAGCGCAAGGAATTTGGCTAGCATGAGAGGGAAAGGCAAGCTCAACATGTTGGATTATCCATGACAATATAGTTTATTTCGGATATAAGAAAACATAACCTATTACGTTGTCTTCCTTGTCCAACGTCAACTCTTTAGCATGTCATATTTTAATGAGTGCTCACAATCATAAAAGATGTATGATATGTCTCCGTCGTATCGACTTTTCCAAACACTTTTGCCCTTGTTTTGGACTCTAACTTGCATGATTTGAATGGAACTAACCCAGACTGATGTTGTTTTCAGCAGAACTGCCATGGTGTTATTTTTGTGCAGAAATAAAAGCTCTTAGAATGACCTGAAAATACATGATGCAATTTTTTGGAATTAATAAAAAATATTGGCGAAAGAATCAATGTCAGGGGGCCCACACCCTGTCCACGAGGGTGGGGGCACGCCCCCTGCCTCGTGGGCCCCTTGGAGCTCCACCGACCTCAACTCCAACTCCATATATTCATGTTTGGGGAGAAAAATGGGAGAGAAGGATTCATCGCGTTTTACGATACGGAGCCGCCGCCAAGCCCGAAACTCTTTCGGGAGGGCTGATCTAGAGTCTGTTCAGGGCTCAGGGGAGGGGAATCCTCGTCGTCATCATCATCAACCATCCTCCATCACCTATTTCATGATACTCACCGCCATGCTTGAGTAATTCCATCGTAGGCTTCCTGGACGGTGATGGGTTGGATGAGAATTACCATGTAATTGAGTTAGTTTTGTTAGGGTTTGATCCCTAGTATCCATTATGTTCTGAGATTGATGTTGCTATGACTTTGCTATGCTTAATGCTTGTCACTAGGGCCCGAGTGCCATGACAGATATGAACCTATTATGTTTTCATGAATATATATGAGTTCTTGATCCTATCTTGCAAGTCTATAGTCACCTATTATGTGTTATGATCCGACAACCCCAAAGTGATAATAATCGGGACCACTCTCGGTGATGACCGTAGTTTGAGGAGTTCATGTATTCACTAAGTGTTAATCCTTTGGTACGATACTCTATTAAAAGGAGGCCTTAATATCCCTTAGTTTCCAATAGGACCCCGCTGCCACGGAGGGTAGGACAAAAGATGTCATGCAAGTTCTTTTCTATAAGCACGTATGACTATATTCGGAATACATGCCTACATTACATTGATGAACTAGAGCTAGTTCTGTGTCACCCTATGTTATAACTATTACATGAGGAATCGCATCTGACATAATTATCCATCGCTGGTCCAATGCCTACGAGCTTTTCACATATTGCTCTTTGCTTAGTTACTTTACCGTTGCCACTGTTACAATTACTACAAAACTTCTACTGTTAATTTTGCTACTGTTACCGTTACTTCCATACTACTTTGCTACTAAATACTTTGCTGCAGGTATTAAGTTATCCAAGTGTGGTTGAATTAACAACTCAACTGCTAATACTTGAGAATATTCTTTGGCTCCCCTTGTGTCGAATCAATAAATTTGGGTTGAATACTCTACCCTGGAAAACTGTTGCGATCCCCCATACTTGTGGGTTATCAAGACTATTTTCTGGTGCTGTTGACAGGGAACATAGCTCTATTCTTTGTGTCACTTGGGATTTATATCTGCCGATCACTATGAGGAACTTGAAAGACGAAAGAACTAAGATTTTTCCCTCAACTATGATGGGAGGTAAGGAACTGCCATCTAGCTCTGCACTTGATTCGCCATCTGTTTTGAGTAAGCTTGCGACCCCTAAACCTGCTTCTGCTATTAATTCTAATATGTCACATGTTATTGATGAAACTACTTCTATGCTCGATACTACTATGCCATTAGGTGAATTTCTTAATGAACTACATGCTAGAGCTAGAGAGAATGAAATTCTTGAAACTGATAATATTGATGAAAGTGATGATGAAGATTCTCCCCCTAGATATGAATTACCTATTGTGCCTGAGGGTTATGTTATGGATGAAGAAACTGCTAGAGATTTTCTTGCTTGCAATGATAGATCTGATCTTAAGAAATTTTTAGCTAAGCTTAAAGAAAAGTCTATGAATGCTAGAATGAAATATGACCCTGCTTTCACTACTTCACCTATCTGTGTTACTGATAAGGATTATGATCCTGAGATAATTCCTTTGGTTGAATCTGATCCTTTCTATGGCTATGAACCTGAAACTGTTGTGGCACATCTTACTAAGTTGAATGATATAGCCACCCTATTCACTAATGATGAGAAAACTTGCTACTACTCTGTCCTTCAGATATTTCCGTTCTCATTAAAGGGTGATGCTAAAACATGGTTTAACTCTCTTGATCCTGGTTGTGTGCGTAGTCCCCAGGATATGATTTATTACTTCTCCGCTAAATATTTCCCCGCTCATAAGAAACAAGCTGCCTTAAGGGAAATATATAATTTTGTGCAAATTCAAGAAGAGAGTCTCCCACAAGCTTGGGGAGGCTTCTCCGATTACTTAATGCTTTGCCTGATCATCCTCTCAAGAAAAATGAAATACTTGATATCTTTTATAATGGACTAACCGATGCTTCCAGATACCACCTGGATAGTTGTGCTGGTTACGTTTTCAGGGAAAGAACTATTGATCAAGCTGAATTGCTATTGAATAATATGCTGACTAAGGAAAACAATTGGACACTTCCTGAACCAACTCCTAAGCCAACTCCAAAGAAAAGGGGTGTTCTATTTCTCAATCCAGAAGATATGCAAGAGGCAAAGAAATCTATGAAAGAAAAGGGTATTAAAGCTGAAGATGTTAAGAATTTACCTCCTGTTGAAGAAATACATGGCCTTAATATACAACCTGTAGAAGAAATACATGGTCTTGATAACCCATCACAGGTAGTAAAGTTAAATTCTCTCTATAGATATGATAAAGTTGAAATCCCGTCTACTAAGTTTGCTAGCCAATGCTTGGATGAGTTTGATGACTTTATGGCTAAACAAGAAAACTTCAATGCTTATGTTGGTAGGAAATTGAAAAGTAATGCTTATATGAGTGGACACTTGAGTGATTATATGTCTAGAGTTAAGAATGACTTAAACTTATTAGTAAACATGCTTCTATGGTTACCACTCAAGTACAATAAGTGCTTAAAGCACAAAATGATTTGCTCAATGAATTAAATGATAAGAGAAATTATAATGTTGTTAGAGTTATGACTAGAATGGGTAAAATGACTCAGGAACCTTTTTATCCTGAGGGCCACCCTAAGAGAATTGAGCAAGATTCTCAGAGAAATAATGTAGATGCACCTAGTCCTTGTAAGAAGAAGAAGAAAAATGATAGGACTTTGCATGCTTCTAGTGAACCTGTTGTAGACACACCTGAGAATCCCAATGATATTTCTATTTCTGATGCTGAAACTCAATCTGGTGATGAACATGAACCTAGTGATAATGTTAATGGTGATGTTCATGTTGATGCTCAACCTAGCAATAATAATGATGTAGAGATTGAACCTGTTGTTGATCTTGATAACCCACAATCAAAGAATCAACGTTATGATAAGAGAGACTTTGTTGCTAGGAAGCACGGTAAGGAAAGAGAACCATGGGTTCAGAAACCCATGCCTTTTCCTCATAAACCATCCAAGAAAAAGGATGATGAGGATTTTGAGCGCTTTGCTGAAATGATTAGACCTGTCTTTCTGCGTATGTGTTTGACTGATATGCTTAAAATGAATCCTTATGCTAAGTACATGAAAGATATTGTTACAATTAAAACAAAGATACCAGAAGCTGAAATTTCCACCATGCTTGCTAATTATACTTTTAAGGGTGGAATGCCTAAGAAACTAGGAGATCCCAGAGTACCAACTATACCATGCTCCATTAAAAGAAACTATGTTAAAACTGCTTTATGTGATCTTGGAGCCGGTGTTAGTGTTATGCCTCTCTCTTTATATCGTAGACTTGAATTGGATAAGTTGACACCTACTGAAATATGTTTGCAAATGGCCGATAAATCAACCGCTATACCTGTCGGTATTTGTGAGGATGTGCCTGTTGTGGTTGCAAATGTTACTATTTTAACGGACTTTGTCATTCTCGACATTCCCGAGGATGATAGTATGTCGATTATCCTTGGTAGAACCTTTTTGAATACTGCAGGGGCTGTTATTGATTGCAACAAAGGCAATGCCACTTTTCATGTTAATGGTAGTGAGCATACGGTACACTTTTCGAGGAAACAACCTCAAGTTCACAGTATCAATTCTATTGGAAAAATTCCATCGATTATCGGAGGTTTTGCATTTCCTCTTCCTACTGTCAAGAAGAAATATGATATTCTTATTATTGGGGATGTACATATCCTCGTTGAGGTAACCTAGTGCTATTCGAAATTTCTCTGGTTTCATGCGACTCGGAATGAGTTTGTTAACAAGACTTGATCAACCTTGTTAGTGGATTCCTTTTGATGAGCATGAGATGGATGAAGTTAGAAGGCACAACCTTCTATACCTTCCTTTTACTTTCTGTTATTTAGATTAAATAAAGCAAAATTAGTATTTTTCTGTCTGTTTTCTGATTTATCCTTGCAATAAAAAAATACCCCGAAATTAAAAGTTCTCCAAATGCCCTGAAAATGAAATATGTTTTTTTCAAGAATATTTGAGAATATTTGGCATTGAGAACACAACACGGGGAGCAAGCACCTGGCCGAGAGGGTCCAGGGCGTGCCCACCCCCCTGGGGCGTGCCCCCCTGCCTCGTGGGCCCATGGTGCCCCCCCCCACTTATTCCTGCACCCACACACTTCTTCTTCCTCCCAAAAAAATTACCATCCAGCTCAAGCACGAGTTCTAGCTCGTCTTGCTGCCATTTTCGATCTCCTTACTCAAAGCTCCACTCACAAAACTGCTTTGGGGGATTGTTCTTTGGTATGTGACTCCTCCAATGGTCCAATTAGTTTTTATTCTAGTGCTTTATTCATTGCAATTTTTTGCTGCTAAGGTGACCCTGTTCTTGAGCTTGCATGTCAAATTTATATGGTCCCAAGTAGTTCTAATGCATGATATAGTCTCTAGGCACTTGTGGGAGTAGTTGCTATCAATTTTGTTGAGTTTGGTTCACTTTTATTTTGAGTTACTAAAATTTTCAGAAATTTTTCAGAGGAAGAATTATGTCTAGGAAAATGTACCAAGGCGGTTCTTCAAGGAAGCAAGGACCCAGGCTTGCAATATGTGAGTCGGACGATGAACCACCGAGGGAAGCTCAAGTACGGCCTTGTGAATGGCCGTCAGAGGAGTTTATGGTCTAGGCAGGCATTAAGGATGAATTTGACACGTATGTGCGTAACGCCGATCTTGAGGACTTCATGTCAGATAAGTGCTCCCAGCACTACTACCTTACTGATTCCTTTGTGAGAAGGTTTAAATTCACATCTACGCGCAATTCTCACAATGTTTTATTTGATCTTTATGATAAATCATATACCATGGACCTAGAAGATTTTAATACTGCTTGCAAACTCCCACAGTGGGGCAATATCAATGAACCTCGTAAATCTGAATATAAAGACTTTCTTGCTAGTATCATTGTGGGTGAATCCAAAGAAATCACACAAGCTACCATAGGGAGCATTCATTTTCCTGCTATACATTATTTTTCTCTCTTCATAGGTAGATGCATTAACGGTAAAGATGAAGCTTGTCACATGTGTGTTCCAGATCTTAGTGTTCTCAAGAGTGTTGTATTAGGTGATAAACAATATAACTTGGGGGCCATTGTTGCACGAAGGCTGCATCTTAATGGTACATGTGGAGATTTGTTTGGAGGGATTTATGCAACTCGTGTAGCTAATTATCATGGTGTACCCATACATGGAAGTGATATGGAGTTTCCTCCTGCTTATCTAGATTATAATGCCATGGTTAGCCATCAGTTTCTAGAGAGGGATGAACAGTTCCTCCAATACTGACTAATCTTTGACAGACGTCGCACTATCCATGTTGCTCTCCCTGCTCCTGGTTTCTTTAACTTTCAAGCAAAAACGAGATATATTATAACCAAGGAGGAGGCGAACGAGTACGAGAGGAGGATGGAGGCAGCTCGCTTCCAAGCTGCAGCTCGTGAGGCAGTAGCTGTTGCATCTCAGTACGACCCCAACTATAACATTAATCCATGGGCATAGATCAACTTAGGCCAAAAGCCTAAGCTTGGGGGAGTACGTATTTCTCACCGACATTACATTCATGTTCACACTCATTCTAGTTGTCGGTGCTCATACTTTTTCATTGTATTATCCATGCTAGTTTATTTTCCTTTTTCTTGCTTTCTTCTTGTTGGTTTGAATAACCTTAAGAAAAAAAATAGTTGTAGCTTTTAGCTAGTTTACTTTCCATGCCTGTAGTAGTAGTAATTAAAAGAAAGCTCAAAAACATTTCTCGTTCTTCTTTTGCTTGCTGGGAGCTTTCCCGTCTAAATAGTTTTATTTCTTTTCTTTTCTTTGGGGTCAAGAGGAGAAGACCATGATGAAAATGTTGAGTGGCTCTCATATGCATTATTGTTGATTTAACCAAGAGCCCATATTACCTTGTCTTCTCCCTCGAATTGAATGCTTGCAAATTCCAGCTTAGTCCAATGCACGTGCACTATTATTATTATCCACACCGTTCGGTCGTGCAAGTGAAAGGCAATAATGACAATATATGATGGACTGATTGAGATGAGAGAAGCTGGTACGAACTCAACCTATCTTGTTTTTGTAAATATGATCAGTTCATCGTTCCTGATTCAGCCTATTATGAATAAACATGTTTGCAATGACAATTAGAGATTATAGTTGCTTATGTCATGCTTAATTAGCTAGGAGTTTATAATGGTTTACCTTGCATGCCAACATGCTATTAAAATGGTTTGGATTTGGTATGATAGGGTGGTATCCTCCTTTGAATGATTCGAGTGACTTGACTTGGCACATGTTCACACATGTAGTTGAAACAAAATCAACATAGCCTTCACGATATTTAAGTTCATGGTGGATTATATCCTACTCATGCTTGCACTCAATTTTCATTAATTTTAATGCATGTTCATGACTGTTGTCACTCTCTAGTTTGTCGCTTCCCAGTCTCTTTCTAGCCTTCACTTGTACTAAGCGGGAATACTACTTGTGCATCCAAAATCCATAAACCCCAAAGTTATTCCATGTGAGTCCACCATACCTTCCTACATGCGGTATCTACTTGCCGTTCCAAGTAAATTTGTATGTGCCAAACTCCAAACCTTCAAATGAAATTCTATTTTGTATGCTTGATTTGCTCATGTATCAACTAGGGCTGTCTGTATCTTCCATGTTAGGCGGGTTATTCTCAAGAGGAGTGGACTCCGCTCCTCATTCATTAGAAAATGGCTCGTAACCGGTATGCCCAGTCCCATGCTCAAATCAAATCAAAATAATTGCAAACAAAACTCCCTCAGGATTGTTGTTAGTTGGAGGCACCCGTTGTTTCGGGCAAGCACATGGATTGATGATTGTTGGTGGTGGGGGAGTATAAAATTTACCATTCTGTTTGGGAACCGCCTATAATGTGTGTAGCATGGAAGTTATCGGGATCTCTCAGTTGTTATGTTGACAATGAAAGTATACCACTCAAAATATTATTTATCTCTATTTCAAAATCGATCTCTGGCACCTCTACAAATCCCTGCTTCCCTCTGTGAAGGGCCTATCTATTTACTTTTATGTTGAGTCATCACCCTCTTATTAAAAAGCACCAGTTGGAGAGCATCTCTGTCATTTGCATGCATTACTATTAATTTATATTGAGTATGACTATGACTGGATCTCTTTTACCATGAATTACAATGTCTAGTTGGTCCTTGATCTTCAGGGGTGCTATGCATTTATGTTTTGCAGTCTCAGAAAGGGCTAGCGAGATACCATCTTGTTATATCATATTATGATTGTTTTGAGAAAGTGTTGTCATCCGAGATTTATTATTATTGCTCGCTAGTTGATTCTGCCATTGATATGAGTAAACATGAGACCTAAGTGTTATTGTGCATATGGTTAGTTCATAATCTTTGCTGAAAACTTGAATGCTGGCTTTACATATTTGCAACAACAAGAGAAAATAGAGTTTGTAAAAGTTTTCCTTTATCACTTTCAGTTTGTCAACTGAATTGCTTGAGGACAAGCAAAGGTTTAAGCTTGGGGTAGTTGATACGTCTCCGTCGTATCTACTTTTCCAAACACTTTTGCCCTTGTTTTGGACTCTAACTTGCATGATTTGAATGGAACTAACCTGGACTGACGATGTTTTCAGCAGAACTGCCATGGTGTTATTTTTGTGCAGAAATAAAAGTTCTCGGAATGACCTGAAAATCCACGGAGCAACTTTGGAATTAATAAAAAATATTGGTGAAAGAATCAATGTCAGGGGGCCCACACCCTGTCCACGAGGGTGGGGGCGCTCCCCCCTAGGGCGCGCCCCTTGCCTCGTGGGCCCCCTGGAGCTCCACCGACCTCAACTCCAACTCCATATATTCACGTTCGGGAGGAAAAAAGGGAGAGAAGGATTCATCGCGTTTTACGATATGGAGCCACCGCCAAGCCCTACACTCTCTCGGGAGGGCTGATCTGGAGTCCTTTCAGGGCTCCGGAGAGGGGAATCCGTCACCGTCGTCATCATCAACCATCCTCCATCACCAATTTCATGATGCTCACTGCCGTGCGTGAGTAATTCCATCATGGGCTTGCTGGACGGTGATGGGTTGGATGATATTTACCATGTAATCGAGTTAGTTTTGTTAGGGTTTGATCCCTAGTATCCATTATGTTCTGAGGTTGATGTTCTTATGACTTTGCTATGCTTAATGCTTGTCACTAGGGCCCGAGTGCCATGATTTCAGATCTGAACCTATTATGTTTTCATGAATATATATGAGTTCTTGATCCTATCTTGCAAGTCTATAGTCACCTATTATGTGTTATGATCCGACAACCCCGAAGTGACAATAATCGGGACCACTCTGAGTGATGATCGTAGTTTGAGGAGTTCATGTATTCACTAAGTGTTAATGCTTTGGTCTGGTACTCTATTGAAAGGAGGCCTTAATATCCCTTAGTTTCCAATAGGACCCCGCTGCCACGGAGGGTAGGACAAAAGATGTCATGCAAGTTCTTTTCTATAAGCACGTATGACTATATTCGGAATACATGCCTACATTACATTGATGAACTGGAGCTAGTTCTATGTCACCCTATGTTATAACTATTACATGAGGAATCGTATCCGACATAATTATCCATCACTGATCCAATGCCTACGAGCTTTTCACATATTGCTCTTTGCTTAGTTACTTTACCGTTGCCACTATTACAATTACTACAAAACTGCTACTGTTACTTTTGCTACTGTTACCATTACTTCCATACTACTTTGCTGTAGATATTAAGTTATCTAGGTGTGGTTGAATTGACAACTCAACTGCTAATACTTGAGAATATTCTTTGGCTCCCCTTGTGTCGAATCAATAAATTTGGGTTGAATACTCTACCCTCGAAAACTGTTGCGATCCCCTATGCTTGTGGGTTATCAATGTCCAAGATAGTATATTTATATATGAAAACCTCTCTTTCTTTATTACTTCCTACTAATTGCCTTGAACTTTGGAGTCTTGGAGAATGGATTCTTCTGCTGTGGCTGAGTGTCAGTAATTTGAAGAATAACTTCTGGGACTTCAATTTCAGGAGCCGCAGGCTGAGGAATTTCAGCTTCTGCTTCAGTAGCAGCCTGGGCCTCCATTTCTTCAGCAAGATGTTCATCAGCACTAGTGGTTGGATTCTCTTCAGGAATGGAAGGGGTGGCATGAATTTCTTCAGAACCCATGAGAACTTCAGTTGGAGCCGGGGACTGAGGAATTTGCTGGAGCGGTGTGAAGAGAGGTGAGTTTGGGTGCTGACTCTCCCAAAAATCATCATTCATCACGGGATTGGTGCAGCCAATGTCCACATCCTCATCCACTTCCATTTCTTCAATGCCGGCCTCTTCAACAGTGAAATTGAGCATTTTCTTCGGATCGATTAGAAGGGGCACAGCACTCCCTTTGGCTCTAGCGGCCCGCTGCTGTCTGTCCTTGATGATATTGGCAAGTTCACAATCATCAGATTGAGTTTGAAAGACCACCTGCTTCTTGTGAGGACTTGGTCGAGTGCCTCGTCTAGCAGTGGCCTTGGTCTTCAGCAGAGTGGGACCGGTTGAAGAAGGGTGAGCTGAAGAACTCGTAGAAGCTCCTGAGGCAATAGATATGCCTGTGGTCCTTTGGCACGTGGTGAGATGCACGGGTGCTGAGGACTTTGCCAGAGGAGCTGAGGGTTTAGAAGCCTGAGGAATTGGTGCAGCTTGAGGAACTGGGGCAGCTTGAGGAATTTGCCTTGGTGGCACTGAGGAAATTGGCCATGAGGGCATTACAGAAGAGCTTGGCCGTGAGGGCATTGCAGAGGAACTTGGTGGTTTCTTTGCTGGCTTCTTAGGCATGGCCTTCTTACTTGAAGAAGCTTCAGTAGTGGCAGCGGCAGCAGCAGAATCTTCATTGAATTTCTTCACTGCTTCTTTGGCCTGCTTGGCCAACTTTGCTTGCCGCCTGGCCCATTCATCAGCATAATCCTCACCACGTTTAATGCTTGTTGGATCAGCTAGCTGGCTAGGTGCCATAGGAGGTCTTGAGCATGGAGGATTGAGAGCAAATTTCTTCATGTACTTGGGAGTAACATATTTGTTGTGCTCAGTCTTTGTTTCCTTGCCATGTTTTGCCTCATCAGGCGTGCAATACCCTGCATAGATCCTCAGGGATCTAAAAGGCAATGTTTACTTCAAGCCTCTTTCCTCCTTTCTGAGGACATTTACCGTTAGCCATTTTCTTCAGCTAAGGAATTTGCACAGTTGAGTTCTCTAAAGAAGTATGCAGCTTTTCTTCGAGGAATGCTGCAAATGAGTTAAGTTGATGAGAACCTAGTGATTCAGCAGCTGACATGAGTACCTAAGAACAGAGTATAGGTGTGAAGAATTTGGAGAGGTCATATGTGTTCTCAGAAGGTTTTGTAAAAATTTGATGAAGTTTGAGGAAATTGACCTGATGTGTCTTGAAGAATTTCACTAAGCATTCTTTGTATTTGGTTCCAGAGTTGTGAGGATCGTGAGATTCACACAATTGAGGAATCATGAAGAAAAACGTCACTTAGAGAAATAGATCAAGAACTGAAGATTTATGCTAGGTGTTTAGAGTGTGGAGATCGAAGAATAAACACCTTTTGGGGATTTTATGAAAATCATCAGTTAAATAAATGCAATAAAAGTAACTTTTAATTACCCTTGACGAAGAATACGACGAACTAGAAGTATAGATTTGGTAGTTTGTCGGCTCGGATCTTCGACGCCCTAACATGGCGGAGGAAGACGTCTACGGCGGCGGCAGAGGGAAGATTTCCGCGGTCGGCGCGAGTACGACGGCGACGAGGTTGAGGAAGTGAAGCTCTTCCTCACCGACGATGATGAAGTTAGCGGCGGCGCTAGGGTTTGAGAAGCTCGAGTGAGGGAGTGAGGTCGAGTGGAGTAAAAGTGAAGTAGTGAAGGGAAGGTGTATTTATAGCTGAGATGAATAACTCTTCGCCCGAAGAATTTGGACGAACGTGCCCCTGACCCTTCTCATTCGCGCGATATGTGTCACCCACGTACTATGAAGTGGAGATCGTGTGAGATCGTGGTTGAATAGATAAGTATACCATGGAATGTGTAACGGTTGGAGCGGCAAAAGCCGAAAATTTCAGATAAGAAGATTTTAAAGTTTCGTTCGCAATTTCTTCAGCTGACAAGGACACAGTGAAGAATTTGAACGAGGTTCAAACAGAACGCACATGAAGAATTTGTGAACAGATTGGGTTGAGTTTAGCATAGAGGGGGAAGGGTCCGATCACATTCACTTAGCAGAAAAAGTCAACTTGAAGAAATAGCTATAACTGAATGTTGT
>NC_041387.1:276043084-276061099 GCF_002162155.2 Triticum dicoccoides | reverse complement strand
AACAACAATGGAAAGAGTGAAGACAATGCAAAGTTGAAGAATTTGAAAAACTGAGGAATTTCAAAAACGAAGAAAAACTGAAATTGAAGATTTTCAATTTTGGTTGGTGGCTTAACCCACCGTATAAGAAAGCTGATTTCAGACACCGCGTACAATTCTCGTAGAGTTCCTAGAATCAATTTCTTCATTAATTTCTTCACACTTAAAGGGTTAGTCTTCATTGATTGAAGAAAAACGTTACTTCGTGTGTTGCACATCTAAGTCATCAAGTTAGCATAAGTGTTAGGATGTGTGTCCTTTTCGAAGAATATTCGAAGATTCTATGATATTTAGCTCACACCGCAACTTGCTAAATCTCTTCTCATCCGAGGGCTTAGTGAAGATATCGGCCAACTAGTCTTCAGTGCTTGCATGGTCGATGGAGATGTCGCCCTTCAACACATGATCACAAAGAAAATGATGATGAATCTGGATGTGCTTTGTCTTCGAGTGCTGAACTGGGTTAAGAGCAATCTTGATAGCGCTCTCATTGTCGTAGTAGAGAGGCACATTCTTCACGTCGATGCCATAGTACTTGAGTGTTTGCTTCATCCATAGAAATTGAGCACAACAAGATCCAGCAGCAATGTACTCAGCTTCTGCAGTGGAGAGTGATACGCAGTTCTGCTTCTTCGAGGACCAACATACCAAGGATCGTCCGAGGAAATGACATGTGCCTAACCTTGACTTGCGGTCCACCCGATCGCCAGCATAGTCAGAGTCTGAATATCCAATGAGATCAAAGGAAGAGCCCTTGGGATACCATAATCCAAGTGTTGGTGTTTGAGCTAGATATCGAAGAATATGCTTCACAGCCTTATGGTGTGATTCCTTCGGTGTACCTTGAAATCGGGCACACATGCAAACACTAAGCATAATATCCGGCCTAGATGCACATAGGTACAATAAAGAGCCAATCATGGAACGGTATACCTTTTGATTGAAGTCTTTACCATTTTCATCAGTGCAGAGATGTCCGTTTGTGGGCATAGGAATTTTGACGCCTTTGCAGTCTTGCATGCCGAATTTCCTCCACACATCCTTGAGGTATTTTTCCTGAGATATGAATATGCCATTGTATTGTTGACAAATCTGAAGACCTAAGAAGAATTTCAATTCTCCCATCATAGACATTTGATATTCTTCACTCATCATATAGGCAAATTCATCACTGTAACGTTGGTTAGTACAGCCAAAGATAATATCATCAACATATATTTGGCACATGAATAATTCATCATCATATGATTTGGCAAAAAGAGTTGGGTCAAGTGAACCGAGTTTGAAGCCTTTCTTCATGAGGAATTCCTTCAGTGTGTCATACCACGCCCGAGGTGCTTGCTAGAGGCCATAGAGGGCCTTGTTGAGTCTGTAGACGTGATCTGGAAATTTTGGATTCTCAAAACCTGGTGGTTGAGAAACATATACTTCTTCCTCAAGCTTACCATTGAGGAATGCACTTTTCACATCCATTTGTTGTAAGATGATATTATGATGGTTAGCATAAGCAAGCAATATGCGAATAGCCTCAAGTCTAGCAACAGGTGCAAAAGTTTCATCGAAATCAATTCCTTCAATCTGTGTGTAGCCTTGAGCTACAAGACGAGCCTTATTCCTCACCACGAGGCCATTTTCGCCTCGTTTGTTGCGGTAGATCCATTTGGTACCGATGATGTTGTGCTTGCGTGGGTCTGGTCGCTTGACAAGCTCCCACACATTGTTGAGCTTGAATTGATGCAGTTCATCTTGCATGGCTTGAATCCACTCAGATTCCATGAATGCTTCATGTACTTGAGTGGGCTCTGTGATAGAGACAAAAGCAAAATGCCCACAAAAGTTAGATAAATGTGATGCTTTTGAGCACGTGAGGGGACCTGGTGCATGAATGTCATCGATGATCTTCTCGACTTGCACTTCATTTGCATTGCGAGGATGTGCGGGTTGACGACTTTGCTTAGGCCCAGCAGTTTCTTCAGGACCAGTCTCTTCAGCAGCACCAGCATGATTTTCTTGACGATCAGGAATGACTTCTTTAGCAATTTCTTCGGTAGGGATGACATCCTCAGTAGCTTTGAACTTGATGGATTCCTCAGATGACATTTCATCTAGCACAGGAGGTAGGTGCTCTCTTTGCGAGCCATTAGTTTCATCAAACCGCACATCTACAGTTTCAACAACCTTGTGGTGAACGGTGTTGAAGACTCTGTAGGTGTGCGAGTCGTTTCCATAACCAAGCATAAAACCCTCATGTGCTTTCGGTGCAAATTTGGAGTGATGGTGAGGATCTCTAATCCAGCATTTAGCACCGAAGACTTTGAAATAACTTACATTGGGTTTCTTGTCAGTGAGGAGTTCGTATGAGGTCTTTTTGAAGAATTTGTGAAGATATACCCTGTTGATGATGTGGCACGCAGTATCAATTACTTCAGGCCAGAAGCGCTGAGCTGTCTTATATTCATCAAGCATAGTGCGAGCCATCTCAACAAGAGTCCTGTTCTTGCGCTCCAGGACGCCATTCTGCTGAGGAGTATAGGGAGCAGACAATTCGTGAGTAATAACAAGCATATCGAGATATTCATCGAGGCCAGTGTTCTTGAACTTGGTTCCATTATCACTCCTGATATGCTTGATCTTCACACCGAAGTTTGTGGAAGCCCTTGAGGAAAATCGTCTGAAGACTTCCTGCACTTCATTTTTGTAAGTGATGATATGCACCCATGTGTAACGAGAATAGTCATCAACGATGACAAAGCCATATAAAGATGCAGAACTAGTGAACGTGGCATAATGAGTAGGGCCAAATAGATCCATATGAAGTAATTCAAAGGGACGATAAGTAGTCATGATAGTCTTCGCGGTATGCTGGGCTCTGGTGATCTTTCCAGCCTCGCAAGCCCCACAACGATGATCATTGAGGAATTTGACACCCTCGATGCCAATGACGTGCTTCTTCTTCGCGAGTGTATGCAAGTTCCTCATCCCAGCATGACCAAGTCATCGATGCCATAACCAGCATTCTGAAGCTTTTGCGAGTAGACATGTGGCAGGCTGTGGTCCTACAGAGAAATCAACAATATACAAGTCTCCTTTCCTAAAGCCTTCGAAGACTTGCTTTTGCCTTTGTCAGTGTAGGTGATATGCTTCAGATGAGATGGTGGCAAATCAGTGTCCATCAGCAAGCTTCTGTCACCAGTCATGTGAATTGTACATCCACTATCGAGGACCCACTCAGTAGCTTTGGGTTGTTCATCCTGCAGATGAATTAGTGCAACTTATAGACCCATATACTTCATCAGTGAAGAATATGATATCAATTTCATCAACAGTAACAAATATAGCAATATGAGGACGTGAGAAATGAATGATTCATTTCTTCATGTTTAGCTTGCGTCCTTTCAAGCACATTCAGGTCTCCAGCAAATTCTTCAGACGATCAAGTTCCTCTAGAGACCTGACCCTGCATAAGAGATTAGTTCTTTTTCTTCACCACCCACATCTGGAGGGGTGGCAAAGAGTTCATCATTCTGCGAGCTCCACAAGAAAATGATGGCATAGAAGCCAGTGCACTTCGTTCCACAGAGGAGTGGTTAGGGTAAGCATATGAATAAGCAGAGAAATTCTTCGAGGACTTATGAACATAATGGTTTTAAGAATAATGCACATATTCATGGCCCTTAGACTTTCCCTGCGAAACAGAAGTGTTAGCACGATGATGTTCATATGAGGATTTTGATCCATGTGAGGAATTTGATCAACGTGAAGAATTTGGTGCATATGAGGACTTGGATCCATATGAAGAGTTTGGTCCATATGAAGAATTTGATCTGGGGTTCTTATGCTTCATGGATGGTGTCATGATGACATTCACCTGAAGATTTTCAAGGCAACTTTTGGGAACCCAGATTTTCTTCATAGGGGGACCGTTCCTGCAGTTAGTTCCAACATATCGAGCAAATACTTCACCATTTTGATTCTTAAATAGCTTATAGTTAGAGTCAAATGACTCATCAGAGGAATATGAAGAATCAGAGGTAAAGCCAGATAAATTGCATGGATCTATAGGAGGTCCTTTCGCAGCAACCCATGAGGTTTTGGGGTACTGCTCAGGTTTGCAGTAGGTTCCATCAGCATTGAGTTTCCTCTCAAAGGCAATACCCTCTTTCCTAGGGTTCCTGTTCAAGATCTTCTTTTTGAGCACATCACAAAGAGTCTGATGCCCTTTGAGGCTTTTGTAAATGCCTGTCACATAAAATTCCTTCAGCCCTGCATTATTGTCAGTGATACATGTGGTATCCTCAGATGAGGAATTTGTGACCATAGAGATAGTTGAAGTTTGCAGCAATAGAAGCATTTGAACATTCAGGTGATGAATTAGTAGATTCATGCTCAATGCATTTAAGACATGGTGGAACAAATTCTTCCTGAGCGGAACTGATCTGTTTAGCAAGCAATGAATCATTTACCTTCTGAATATCTTCATAACTCACTTTAACGTCTCAAGATTTTGCTTTTTCTGAAGAAATTCATACGAAAGCTTCTCCTGATCAGTTAAGAGAGAGTTATGATGATTTTGAAGATTGTCAAACTTTGACTGAAGTTTTTGAAGACTATCAGTCAAAGCCTTATTTTGATCCAATTGCTCACCCAACATATCATCGCTTTCATCTAGCATGTTTTGAACTTTTTCAAGAGCTCTTTGTTGCTTAGTGGCAAGGGAAGCAAGTTTGACATAGCTGGGGCCAAATTCATCACCTGATTCATCATCACTAGATTCGGAAAGGTAGCATTCAGTTACCTTGGCACCCTTTGGCATAAGGCATGGTGAAGAGGATGATGATTCAGGTGCGAAAGCCATCTCCTTGAGAGAATCCTTGAAATCCTCAAACCAAGGATCATGACGAGTACGATGACCTTCGTAGACCTTAGAGAGCCGGTCCCAGATTAGCTTCGCATGATTGAGATGCATGACGTTCCTTAACTAATTTTGGGACAAACAAGAGCAGATGATATCCTTTGCTGTGAGGTTGAGTAGAGTGTACTTGCGAATGTCATCAGCCTCCGCCATCTTGCATAGATCGGTAAGACCAATCTCAGTGATGGTCCACAGTTTGCTGTTCATTGCCATGAGTCGCTTCTTCATCATGGCCTTCCACCGGGGATACTCATGGCCGTCAAAGATGGGGCAGGACACACTCCTCATTCCTGCAGTCAACATAACTAAAACTCCAGGCGGTTAAACCAAAATCACACAGAACAAGGGAGTACCTTGTTCTGATACCAATTGAAAGTGCGTTACGTCGACTAGAGGGGGGTGAATAGGCGATTTTTAAGAAATCTTCACTAAGGAATTTCAGGGTGAGGAAATTCCTAAGCGAAGAACTACTTGCAGCGGAATAAGTACTCAGGTACAAGCAAAACAGAGTAACAGCATGGTCATTGTCGGTGTCAAAACCGGCGGATCTCGGGTAGGGGGTCCCGAACTGTGCGTCTAGGCGGATGGTAACAGGAGACAAGGGACACGATGTTTTACCCAGGTTCAGGCCCTCTTGATGGAGGTAAAACCCTACGTCCTGCTTGATTGATATTGATGATGTGGGTATTACAAGAGTAGATCTACCACGAGATCAAGGAGGCTAAACCCTAGAAGCTAGCCTATGGTATGATTGTTGTTCGTCCTACGGACTAAAGCCATCCGGTTTATATAGACACCGGAGAGGGCTAGGGTCACCCAGAGTCGGTTACAATGGTAGGAGATCTACATATCCGTATCGCCAAGCTTGCCTTCCACGCCAAGGAAAGTCCCATCTAGACACGGGACGAAGTCTTCAATCTTGTATCTTCATAGTCTTGGAGTCCGGCCGATGATGATAGTTCGGCTATCCGGACACCCCCTAGTCCAGGACTCCCTCAGTAGCCCCTAAACCAGGCTTCAATGACGACGAGTCTGGCGCGCATATTGTCTTCGGCATTGCAAGGCGGGTTCCTCCTCCGAATAATTCATAGAAGATTGTGAACACCAGGATAGTGTCCGACACTGCAAAATAAATTCCACCTACCACCGTAGAGAGAATAATATTTACACAAGTTCAATCTGCTGACGTATTTTGTGGCGTGATGTCACACCACCACCAAGCCTTCACTCGAATTGTTTTTATTGTACCACCTCAGCGCGTTTAGCGAAGCGGTTTCCTTGGCACGTCTTGTCGAAGCAGAGATCGTGTTCCCCTTATTTCGGGATTCCCATCAATACGGACGTGGGCAACCCAACCGCGCCATTGATTGCGGCGCTTGGGAGATAAGCGAGTTTTATCAGGCCGGTGGGGACGCATGGTTTCGTCCGCCCATATAAGGGGATAAAGATCTACCCTTTTACCTACGCCTTCTTCCTCCTTTGCTTATCCATCTCCGCGAACTCGAGCTCCAGCGCCCAAGTCCGCACATCTCACCTCAACCTTCTCCAACTATGTCCGGAGCGGGAGGCAAGTGGATGGCCTCCTCCATTACGGAGGGGCACATCCAGAAGCTGCGCAGCGCCGGATATATGTCCAGCGACATCGCGCACCGGCTCCCCGACGAGGGGGAGCTCATCCCCACCCCAGGCCCCATGAGAGGGTAGTATTCCTTTCCCATTTCCTCCGCGGACTGGGCTTCCCACTCCATCCCTTTGTCCGGGGGCTCATGTTCTACTACGGCCTGGATTTCCATGATCTGGCCCCGAATTTCATCCTCAACATCTCGGCGTTTATCGTCATGTGTGAGGCCTTCCTCTACATCCGGCCCCACTTCGGCTTGTGGCTCAAGACCTTCAGTGTCAAGCCGAAGGTTGTGAAGGGCAGCCAAGCAGAGTGCGGAGGCGCCATGGTGGGCAAGATGCCGAATGTTACTTGGCTCGAGGGCACCTTCATGGAAACCATCAAGGGGTGGCAATCGGGGTGGTTCTACATCACCGAGCCGCGTGACCCTGAATGGGCAGCGGCCCCCGAATTCAGATCTGGCATCCCCATACGGCTCACCTCCTGGAAAGAGAGTGGCCGGACATGGGGTGATTCGGAGGAGCTGACCGGACTTCAAGCCTGCATACAAAAGCTAGTGAACAAGAAGCTCAAGCTTGTCAACGTAGTCCAGGTCATGCTCATCCGCCGGATTCTCCCGTGCCAACAACGGGACTTCAATATGTGGGAGTTCGATCTGGCGCAGCACCAGACTTTGAGCGGGCTCTTTGACACTACGTACGAAGAGGCCTGGAGGGTGCTGTTTAGCGGTGCCGAGGCTCCCGCATCCGCTACCGAAGATCACGGATTCAGCTCGCAGCGTCCGGCTAGCAAGGTAAGCGATTTTACCCTTTATGGGACACTTGTTTTTCCATAGTTTGACTCTATGCGGGATCTAAACTCCCTCTCCTTTGACAGGACTGGCTGAAAAAGGCCGAGCAGACTAACTGTCCGGCCCCTTTGCCAGAAGACCCAGCGGACACCCGCTTAACGGGACTGCTGGTTTCGGCACCCCACGTGGTGCCGGAGAAGAAGGCCAAGAAGAAGGCCACGGGCACTTGAAAGAGTTCCCGTTTTCAGGTGTCATCGGACAATGACTCTGAGGCGGACTCCTCCCACGAAGGAGAGGAGGAGAAGAAATAGGCCTCTCCCCCAGCGGGGGGGAGGGAAGAAAAGGAAGGCCTCCCCAACAAGGGAGGCCGAAGGGTCCAAGAAGGGAAGGACTCTTCCCCCGGACTGCTCTGCCAACGCCAGCGACGACGACAAGGATTGGCCTCCAAGGGCCAAGCCCCTTGCGAGATTGTAAGTATCCGGACTCCCGAATAACTTCATGATTTTTCTTTTCGCTACATGGTGTCTTTCTAATGCCGCATACAACCCTGCAGTCCGCCCAAGGATGATCTTCCCGCTTCGTCGAGCGGGTCCTTGGGTGCATCGGATATGAATTCCCTTCCGACCGCCTCCACCCCCCGTGATGCGGATGATGCTGAGGTGGGATCTCGGGAAGGGACCCGCTAGGAGGAGGAGGCCCCGGAGGTGCCGCAGGGCAACCTCCCGGACTTTGCACCGGACTCCGCACCGGAACCTGTATTGCCTCCGGAGTCCGGCGGGCAGCCCCTTCGTAAGAAGGGCAAGACCGTGACGCCGGCGGCCTCCATCCAAGCGGAGGCGCCGGATAGCTTGCTGGAGCCGCTCAACGGTGCTTCCATCAAAGAGGAACACCGCACCGTCATGAGTGCGGTGGTTCAGAAGGTTCAGCTCGCCAAGAGCGGGCTGACCGAAGCTTGCAGCAGCCTTCTAACAGGCTTTCAGGTAAGAATTTTCATATATGTAAAATAGTACCGCATAGACAGTAGCCCCTGATGCTCGGTTCGGTGTTCAGAAGGAAAAGTCGGACTGAGGATCTAAAAAGATATACGCAGGAGTCATAAAAAATATGTCAATATGGGATTGCAGGCTGTGTTGCTGACCTCTGCCGCACTGACTGCGGAGGTCAATACTTTGAAGCAAAGCATCGAGCGGTCCGAGCACGAGCTCGGCTGTGCCAAGAAGCAGCTCGAGGACAAGGAAGGTGAGTAACACGTTATTAAATTTTACCTTACAGAAAAGGATTTGGTTGCAAGAAGAATGACAAGGATAACATGGGTATTGCAGGGGCCACGAACGAGGTGGCGACCCTGAAGGAGGCGGTGTCCGCGGCCGAACATAATGCGGCCGCGGAGCACACCGAGCGAGAGAAGCAGGAGGCGCGGGTGGCGGAGGTACAGCAAGAGCTCCAGGCTCTCGTGGAAAAAGATGAGAGTTTGGAGCGCGACTCGAAGACTCGAGAGTCCGAGCTTGCATCGGCTCTTGAGAGTGCCAAAGCCGCTAAGGCTGAAGCCTACAAGGCCCTCCAGGAAATCGAGGCGTTGAAGAAAATAGCAGCGGGTAAGGCATTTTTCATGCAAAGTAAGCATGTGAGTGTGAATTACCTATCACTTACCCGAATTCGGAGCTCTCCAGGAGCGTTCGCAGATCTGCCCTGCAGCGTGTCCGATGCTGCCGCTTTCTATAGGGCCGAGGAGGGGAGCTCGACGGAGAAGGTCTTCTGGTCTCAGTATGCTGAGGCCGGACATCCGGTGCCCCTGAGCGACAAGCTAAAGCAGCTGGTCGAGCTCCACAAGGTGGCCGAACAGGCCATGAAGGGCCTCATAGTTCGGCTGTGGCCCAAGGAGGCCATGCCTGGGAGCTACTTCGGCCTGGTGCGGCGGCTGGTGGATGTGTGTCCATGGGTTGAAGTCATCAAGCACTCCGCCTGTATTGAAGGTGCCCGTCGGGCCCTTGCCCGCACAAAGGTGCAATGGGGCAAGATGGATGCTGAGAAGCTTGTGAAGAACACACCACCGCCGGGCAAGGAGTATGCACGCCCGAGATGTATTATAAGAGTGTCCTGAAGGGTGCCCGCATTATTGCGGGTGAGTGCTCCAAAGATGTAATATTTGAGTAGACTCGCATTTTGTTATCCTGTGCGCTGAAAACTTTGTTCATATGCGCTAAGCAACGCTTGTTAATTTAAAATATTACCTTCTGTGCAGCCGTTTATCAAATCTGAGAGATGGCAAGTCGTCGGCTTCAGCCCCCATGCCACGAGTGCTGGGGTGTTAGGGATAAATTTGAGCACTCTTGTTCCCATTTTTGGGTCCATCTAGGGAGGCGCTCAACACAACGAACAAGGCAACCGGACTTATAATGCTTGAACACTCTCACTTAGCCATAGAATTCTATAATTTTAAATTTCGGCGAAGCCCCTAGTGTTCGGAAGGCCGAATTTGGGGCGCTATCCACGCCTGGGCCGGACCAAGCCGGTTCCTCGCTCTAAGCGGCATAAGTCTTTAGGGACTCGAAAAAACCCCTCGAACAGCGGCCGGCTCTCGCCTCATCATGACGGTCAGTTTTAGCTTTCTCCACTGAGGCGCTCGCCCAGCTCAACTGGGGAGCAATCACAGTGGTTCTCCCAGTGCTACCTTAGCCGATACAACGGAACGTAAGGTACCAAAACATGGCAGCCGGGCAAACCCAACTATTGACCCAAGACATGATTCGGAGCCGATGCATATAATGCTATAAGTTCGGGGTGCCGCACTTGTGAAAGTGTTCAGACTTATCACACCATGATGCGGGAAACATAAGCCCCTGGTGTATCTAGCCGTACCAAAGTGTATGGATGCAACATGTCATAAATGAACATATGTATAAGAAAGAAATGCAATTATAAGCAAAAAGGTGTTGCATTGTTTATTCAAGAAGTACTGCTGTGAATGCAGAACGATACAAATAGTGCGATAAGCAAGGGATGGGACTATTAAGCATGTCCCCCTCCAGGGGTAGGCTGCGGAATGGTTTATAAAACAGATTTAATGCTCGTAATGGAGACCACCTGGATATTCATCGTAGCCTTTCTCCTTCCCTGGCTGTTGCATCGTGAGTTCGGCAGGTCTACTGCCGGACAGGGCCTCTGATGAACGGGGTCCTGTGGGTGAAAAAAAGAAAAAGAGAAAAAAACGACACACTTGAGAGCCCCTGGTGTGGTTAAGCCGCATTCTGGTCCTATCGTGGTCGTGCCCCTCCCCCTATGCCCATGGTATCTCCAGAGCGTAATGATGTACGCGAAGGACCAGTCTTGCAATTTTGCAGGGGCTGGGGTTGGGGCCGCATTGCTACGCGTGCTCGGAACGTGCCAGGTGGTCTTGTTGTAGGTTACTCCGGGCGCGTTTAGCCGTGTCCGGTCGCTTAACGGCCGGACTCGAGAATTGCCTTAAGAGGCTGCACTGTACTTCTGCCGCGAGAGTTGCTGTATGTTCCTCCGTTCGGAGAGAGCGTTCAGTGTTTCCATTGACCGTGATGACTCCTCGAGGGCCTGGCATCTTGAGCTTGAGGTATGCGTAGTGCGGCACCGCGTTGAACTTTGCAAACGCGGTACGTCCGAGCAGGGCATGATAGTCGCTGCAGAACGGAACTATGTCGAAGATTAACTCCTTGCTTCGGAAGTTATCCGGGGATCCGAAGACCACTTCCAGTGTAACTGAGCCTGTACAATTGGCCTCTACACCTGGTATGACGCCTTTAAAGGTCGTCTTTGTGGGTTTAATCCTTGAGGGGTCTATGCCCATTTTGCACACTGTATCCTGATAAAGCAGGTTCAGGCTGCTGCCGCCGTCCATCAGGACTCTGGTGAGGTGAAATCTATCGACGATTGGGTCTAAAGCCAATGCGGCGAATCCGCCGTGGCGGATGCTGGTGGGGTGGTCCCTTCGATCAAAAGTGATCGGGCAGGAGGACCATGGGTTGAACTTCGGGGCGACTGGCTCCATCCCGTATACATCCCTGAGTGCACGCTTCCGCTCTCTTTTGGGTATGTGGGTTGCGTATATCATGTTCACCGTCCGCACTTGTGGGGGGAAACCCTTCTGTCCTCTATTGTTCGGCGGTCGGGTCTCTTCCTCGTCATCGCTATGCAACCCCTTGTCTTTGTTTTCGGCAATTAGCTTGCCTGCCTGCTTGAATACCCAATAGTCCCTGTTGGTGTGGTTAGCTGGCTTTTCGGGGGTGCCGTGTATCTGGCACGAGCGATCGAGTATTCGGTCCAAATTGGACGGACCCGGAGTAGTTCTTTTGAATGGCTTTTTCCGCTGACCGGGTTTAGAGCCTCTGAATCCGGCATTGACTGCCGTATCGTCACTATTGTCGCCGTTAATGCGGCATTTGTTCTTGTTGTGACGCGACCTGCCATTGCGGTCCTTGATATCCGGACTGCCAGAATTTTTGCTGAGGTTGTTGCTACGGGCTAGCCAGCTGTCCTCTCCCGCGCAGAAGCGGGTCATGAGTGATGTGAGGGCTGCCATGGATTTTGGCTTTTCCTGTCCCAGGTGCCGGGCAAGCCACTCCTCGCGGATGTTATGTTTGAAGGCCACGAGGGCCTCCGCATCCGGACAGTCGACGATTTGATTTTTCTTAGTTAAGAACCGTGTCCAGAATTGTCTGGCCGATTCGTTTGGCTGCTGAATTATATGGCTTAGGTCGTCAGCGTCTGGTGGTCGCACATACGTGCCCTAGAAGTTATCCAGGAATGCGGCTTCTAGGTCCTCCCAACTCCCAATTGATTCTGCTGGCAAGCTGTTAAGCCAATGCCGAGCTGGTCCTTTAAGCTTGAGTGGGAGGTATTTGATGGCGTGAAGATCGTCACCGCGGGCCATATGGATATGGAGGAGATAGTCTTCGATCCAAACCGCGGGGTCTGTTGTGCCATCATAAGATTCAACATTCACGGATTTAAACCCTTCGGGGATTTGATGATCCATTACTTCATCTGGGAAGCATAGTGGGTGTGCGGCACCTCTGTATTGGGCTATATCACGACGAAGCTCAAAAGAGCTTTGTCTACAGTGTTCGGCCCGACCGGACTTGCTGTGTCCGGCGCGATGGTTGTCGTCACGTATCATGGGGCGCCCACGCGATCCGTAGATCGATCTTGATTGTCTTGCCTTATCCTCAATATATCTCGCAAGTCCAGAGCGTTCCCCTGTGGCCTTGTGCTTTTCGAGCGATGCCGGGGTACGGTTCTAGTGGAGGGCCTAGAGGCCTCTCTGTCGCGGCCACGGGGTGGTCGGTCAGCCGTATTGTCCGCTGGTGATGCAAGTTCATATGCCTCCTCCTCTAATCGGGGGAGCAGCTTGCGTTTAGGGTAGCTTTTGGAGTGGCGTTCGCGCTCATGCTCTTCGGCCGCAAGGACTTCAGTCCATCTGTCGGCTCGCAGATCTTGATCAGCTCTAAGCTGTTCCTGCTTTTTCTTGAGGCTGTTTGCCGTGGCCATAAGCCTGTGTTTGAAACGCTCTTGTTCGACGGGATCCTCAGGCACGACGAATTCGTCATCATCGAGGCTTGCCTCGTCTCCGGAGGGAGGCATGTAATCCTCTACCTCTTCGTCTGCCGCTCTCTCATGAGGGCTGGCGTCTCCGTCCTCCTGTGCTGAATCTTGCTGGAGGGGGTTGTCTTCAGCACTGTCTGGGGTATTATTATCTCCGGTGCCGGAATCTCCATTCTTGCTGTGGCAGGATTTAGAGCGGCGCCGCTGACGCCGGCGCTTGGGCTGTTTCTTGGAGGGGTCATCCTCCGCTGTTCCTTCGCCATTCCCATCCTTTGGGATATCCACCATGTATATGTCATATGATGAGGTGGCTTTCCAGTGCCCAGTAGGCACTGGTTCTTGGTCATCTCCGGCATCGTCGTCCATACCGTTGATGTCTTCGGAGTCGAAGTCTAGCATGTCGATTAGATCATCGACAGTGGCTAGTAAGTGGGTGGTGGGTGGGCTTTGAATTTCTTCGTCGTCCGCATACCAACCGTCCTGACCGCAGTCCGGCCAGGGCTCTCCTGATAACGAGAGATACTTTAACGAACTCAAGATGTCGCCGAAAGGTGAGTGTTGAAAGATGTCCGCAGTGGTGAACTCCATGGTCGGCGCCCAATCGGATTTGATTGGAGGGAGCGCGGGAGGTTCGGAGTCCGGCGAGGAGTCCGGCACCTCGGAGTCACGAGCTTCACGAGGGACAAGGTCAGCATTCAGCTCCATCGCCGTAGAGGTTGCAGCCCCCGAGGTGGTGTCTAGCCACCCATCCTCGATCTGCGCAGCCGGCTCCGAATTGAGGGTCAGAGCTGACTCGTGTGCGGCCTCCAGGGCACTGTCCGGCTGCAGAGCTAAATCATGCCTATCGAGACAGTGCGGCACGCTCGGCTGTGGCTCGAATCCATCGAAGATCAAGACCCCGCGGATGTCAGCCGTGAAGTTCAAACTTCCAAATCTGACCTGACGGCCAGGGGCGTAGCTTTCGATCTGCTCCAGATGGCCAAACGAATTGGCCCGCAGTGCAAAGCCGCCGAATACGAAGATCTGTCCTGGGAGAAAAGTCTCACCCTGGACTGCGTCGTTGTTGATGATCGAAGAAGCCATCGAGCCTATCAGTGACGACACAGAGGAACTCTCAATGAAAGCACCAATGTCGGTGTCAAAACCGGCGGATCTCGGGTAGGGGGTCCCGAACTATGCGTCTAGGCGGATGGTAACAGGAGACAAGGGACACGATGTTTTACCCAGGTTCGGGCCCTCTTGATGGAGGTAAAACCCTAAGTCCTGCTTGATTCATATTGATGATGTGGGTATTACAAGAGTAGATCTACCACGAGATCAAGGAGGCTAAACCCTAGAAGCTAGCCTATGGTATGATTGTTGTTCATCCTACGGACTAAAGCCATCCAGTTTATATAGACACCGGAGAGGGATAGGGTTACACAGAGTCGGTTACAATGGTAGGAGATCTACATATCCGTATCGCCAAGCTTGCCTTCCACGCCAAGGAAAGTCCCATCCGGACAAGGGACGAAGTCTTCAATTTTTTATCTTCATAGTCTTGGAGTCCGGCCGATGATGATAGTTCGGCTATCCGGACACCCCCTAGTCCAGGACTCCCTCAGTCATCATGATGAAATGAAAGACAAGCACTGAGTACCGAAAGCGTAAACACAGGATAAGCAGGAAGAAGACAAACAGACTAAAGAATTAGGATTGGGGAAATAGAGAAAGTCTTCAGTCAATGTCTTCAAGCAGTAATGATCAGGTACATCAACACATAACTGAGGAAATGAAAGGGTTGAGGAAATAGAACCAGTTGGCTTGGTGAAGACAATGATTTGTTCGACCAGTTCCAACTGTTGTGACAGTTGTACGTCTGGTTGGAGCGGCTGAGTATTTAAACTCAAGGGCACATAGTCCCGGACACACAGTCCTCACCGTATTCTCCTTGAGCTAAGATCACGCAAATCTCGCCCAATAGTAGTGGTAAGTCTTCACAGGTGACTTCCAAACCTTCACAGACTAGGTCACTCGGCAATCCACAATTCCTCTTGGATGCTCAGACCATGACGCCTAACCGTCTGGAGGATACACAGTCCTCAAAGGTAACAAGCGTCGGTTCCACACACGAACAATCTCTTTAGTGATGCTCAATCACTTTGGGGTTTGTAGGTTTGGGTTTGGGATTTGGGTTTTCCTCACTTGATGATTTTCGCTCAAAGTCCTCGGAGGATGGGATGCTCTCAATTGACAAGTGTCAGTTTCTCTCGGAGCAGCCAACCAGCTAGTGGTTGTAGGGGTGGCTATTTATAGCCTGGGGAGCAGCCTGACATGAGAAGACATAAATGCCCTTCAATGATATGACCGCGGTCGGATATTTTGAGGTTCAAATTCGTGAGGGCTATCATGTTCTCACTGTGTAGGCAATCCGCACTAGCGAATTCCTAACTTCTCAGTCAGAAAAAATTCCTCAGAGACCAGAAGATCTTCGTCGCTGTCACTGAAGAAATTTACTAAACTAATATGAGATTTCCAATGGCTTCACTCGAAGGATTGGGTAGGTGTAGGATTTTGAGATGAGCATTGCTACGTCTTGAGCTTGCGTTGGTTTCCTTGAAGAGGAAAGGGTGATGCAGCAATAGTAGCGTAAGTATTTCCCTCAGTTTTTGAGAACCAAGGTATCAATCCAGTAGGAGGCTCCTCAAAAGTACCACGCACCTACACAAACAAACAAAGAACTCGCAACCAACGCAATAAAGGGGTTGTCAATCCCTTCACGGCCACTTGCAAAAGTGAGATCTAATAGAGATAGTATGATAAGATAAATATATTTTTGGTATTTTATAATATAGATGCAAAAAGTAAAGATGCAAACAAAAGTAGATTGAAAGTTCATATGATAAAAGATAGACCCGGGGGGCATAGGTTTCACTAGTGGCTTCTCTCAAGATAGCATAAGCATTACGGTGGGTGAATAAATTACTGTCGAGCAATTGATAGAAAAGCGAATAATTATGAGATTATCTAGGCATGATCATGTATATAGGCATCACGTCCGTGACAAGTAGACCGACTCTTGCCTGCATCTACTACTATTACTCCACACATCGACCGACTCCTGCCTGCATCTAGACTATTAAGTTCAAAAAGAACAGAGTAACGCATTAAGAAATATGACATGATGTAGAGGGATAAACTCATGCAATATGATCTAAACCCCATCTTTTTATCCTCGATGGCAACAATACAATACGTGCCTTGCTGCCCCTGCTGCCACTGGGAAAGGACACCGCAAGATTGAACCCAAAGCTAAGAACTTCTCCCATGGCAAGAAAGATCAATCTAGTAGGCCAAACCAAACTGATAATTCGAAGAGACTTGCAAAGATAACTCAATCATACATAAAAGAATTCAGAGGAGATTCAAATATTTCTCATAGATAGACTTGATCATATACCCCCACAATTCAACGGATCTCGACAAACACACCGCAAAAAGAGTTTACATCGAATAGATCTCCACAAGAGAGGGGGAGAACATTGTATTGAAATCCAAAAAGAGAGAAGAAGCCATCTAGCTAATAACTATGGACCCAAAGGTCTGTGGTCAACTACTCACAACTCATCGGAGGGGCTATGGTGTTGATGTAGAAGCCCTCCATGGTCGATTCCCCCTCTGGCGGAGCGTCGGCGAAGGCTCCAAGACGGGGTCTCGTGGATACAGAAGGTTACAGAGGTGGAAATTGTGTTTCGTTGGCTCCCTGGATGTTTTTGGGGTACGTAGGTGTCGGGGAAACTGATCCTCGAACACCTATGGGGCCGGCGGACCGGGCCCCTTTCGGTTCGGCGGGGGGCGGAGATCGCACGAAGAGCAGATCGAGGCGAGGCACACGAGCAGTTTACCCAGCTTCGGAGCTCTCCGGAGAGATAACACTCCTACTGCTGCTTCTCTGGTTGTATTATCTGATGTTCTTGCTCTCCAAAGCGAGAGTGTGATGTTCTCTGGGCTACGGATGGATCGAAGCAAACTGCCTGAGCCTTCGAACCTATGAGCCGAACCCCCTCTACGTTGCGCATGGGCCTCCTTTTATACGCTAAAGGGGTCACCGACAGGTGGCAACGCAGAGGAGGGTAAAAACGTAAAAAGTGAGGTAGTTGATACAGTTGCTTGTACAGTGCACCCTACCTAACCCTGATGGCAGGGGACAAGGGCATTAAATGCCCGTCTGAGTCGCCCGAACAGTGTAGAAAAGGACCGTTAGGGGAGCCACCGTTCGCCATGATGGCGATCTTGTCAGCTTCGCATGCCACTGCGCACCGCTGGCTGCACAGCCTCCCGCCACGCACGTCCGGAGAGGCCCCCAGAGCGACACATTGGTGGATGCGCTGGAGCGTGGACACAGAGTGGCCGCCTGCCGCGGCAAGCGCCTTGCCGCTGTTGTTATCTTGTCGGGTCCGGAAGCTTGTCGCTCACCGGGCTTCGAGGTGCCTTGGTTTGTCTTCCCGGCAAGCTCCTCTTGCCGGGGCCTTGTTGCCTTGCCGGAGCGCGTGACGCGTCGCGGCAAGTTCATTGGAGCGCCTTGGTTGGCCTTCCCGGCAAGCTCCCCTTGCCAGGGTCTTGTCTCCTTAGCTTAAATACTTTGTTCTTGGATGGCTCCAAGGGAACCTTGGGGGATCTTGGCGATCACCCGGCAAGCCTTTGCCGCGGGGTGCTGCAACTGCCCGTGCACAAGTTTGGGGTACTAGGGTACCCCTAATCTAGTACACCGACAGGAGCCCCCGGGCCTGGGCCAGACACGGTGTCGAGCGCTGTTGGGCCAGGCCCAAGACAGGGCACGGGCACACGCGAGTTGGGCCACGCCAAATCTTGTTCAGTATCCACCGCACTCTCCCATAATGGCACGCGTTGATTGTGGCATCGTGGGAGAGATCGTGGGTGGTTGTTTAAGTGGAAGGCCGAAACATCCGCCCCGTCCCTCTTTATAAGCAGAGGAAACAGGGGCAGTTCGTTCCCCCTCGCTGCTTGCTGCTACTCCTTCTTCACAAACTCCGCCGCTCCCCTCTTCTTCTCGAAGCCGAGAGAGCAGCGCTCCGCCCCCCC
>NC_041387.1:275951477-276042581 GCF_002162155.2 Triticum dicoccoides | reverse complement strand
GGCGCAGCGGCTTGCGGCGCTGCAGAAGGAGCGGGCGATCTTCACCCCCCAGCTCGGAGTGCAGGAGCTGAGGGAGTACTTCTACCTCTTTTGGGCGACGGAGACGCGTGCGCATCCGCGCACGAGGGTACTCCCGGCCGCTGCCTCGGAGTCGGCTCCAAATGGGTACCCGTTCTTCCCGCTATTCTTCTACTGCGGGCTCTGCCCGCCCTTCTCGGAATTCTTTTGTGACATTATGAACACGTATGGCTTCCGCCTCCTTGACTTCACTCCCAATGCTGTCTTGACCATGGCAGTTTTCGCACACTTGTGCGAGAACTTTGTCGGAGTCCACCCTAGTGTAGCCCTTTTCCGCCACTTCTTCATACCTCGGGTAGAGAGAGGAGAGCCGCTTGCCGGAGGGATTGCCTGGGTCTCGAGAGTCGGCAAGAAAGAGGCGTACTTGGAGGGTGAGCTTTGCAGCAAGTGGGAGGAGTGGAGAGCGGAGTGGTGTTGGATCGTCGAGGAGGATCCGCAGCCCTTCACCGCCGTGCGCCAAACTCCAATAGTGCGCGGCAATGACTGGAGCAACATGGCCCCGGAAGACGAGAGGCTGAAGATCGCCATCACTAGGATTCTTCGCCTCAGGCTTGCCGGGCTCACCGTAGGTGCTGTCGGGGCAGATTTCCTCCGCCGCCGCATTGCCCCCCTGCAGGAGAGGAGGAGGCCTGCCTGGGAATTCAAGAATTCAGCGGACATCATGAGGTTGCGGCCAGGCCTGAACTACAACTTCACTGTCTTGGAGTTGGACGCAATGCTCTTGGAATTATTCAAACGCGACCCCCAGCACCCATTCACATTGCCGAGGGGCGTAGTTCCTTTGTGCAATAACTCTTCGCTTGACCGGATCCGCGCCATGATGCCGTTGTGCGATTCACACGGCATCGTTCCAACTTCGCAAGAGCCTGCAAATGACGTTGTGCGAGCGTCCTTGATGAGGACATCAATACAATTATTACACCCACAGCCCCTGCTGCTATACATACTGGACCAATTACTAGAGCTCGTGCACGCCAACTAAATTACCAGGTACTTTCGTTTCTTGGTAATGATTCTAATGTTCATGAGAATATGATGCTGCCTAAATTGGATACATTTGTTTTGCTTACAAATGAAGGGCCTAGCTTGGAGAAGGATGAACATTGGAGCAAGAACAAGCATGGAGATGATGGCATGCGCAAGGGAAACAAGAACGGAGTTACAAGTGATGATTTCAGGACTTTGAAGCCACCATAATGGGTGCATGAAGCCTTGGACGAAATATACAAGATGACACTTCATAAATTTCGTCCCGAGGCTATTTTAGGTGCTGCAACACCTTATTATTGGGCCAGGCCCATGTAATTTCGAAATACATAAGTATAGGCTATTTTTAGAGTCCGTATGTGTGGGGAAACAAGAGATAGGGTTGATTTCGGACCCCTCCACCAAGGGCCACGAAATTCCCCCCTCTTCCTCCATATATACAGCCCTTAGGGCATCGTTTAGACGTCGGGTTTTGTTTAGATTAAAAGTTCACCATAGCTGCAACTTCGCGTACTTCGTTTGTGTTCAACGACCAGACAAAGGCGTCACAGAACCCCACCTTGATCAATAAAGCTTTCATCTTATATTCGCAATATCCAGATTGCAATCTCAGTTTCTTGCTTGTTCTTCGTTTGCTCGCAGGAAACAGACCCTCGTGGTCAGGTTGATCGTGCTCCGGCGTGGTCAATAACCTCTCGGAGTTGGTTTAGCGATTGCTAAGGCGCGACGTCCTCGCACGTTCGTAGTCGGATCGTCAAAGTCGACTTCCACCAAAGCGATATCCATCATCTCATCGAAAGACGGGACACCTTAGCCTCTATCAAGTGGTATCAGATTTCCAGGTTGCTCGGTGAGATTTTATAGTTTTTCGTAGTTTAGATCGAGTCTGTTCTTCATACCTATAGTCCACGAAAAAGCCACAAAAAAAATTAGGGTTAGTTCATCATATCCGAACCAATCTGAGCCTTGCATAATCTTTTTAGGGTTTTGCTTTGTTGAATTTGCGGTTGCATCGTCGTGTCTAGTTGCTGGTCTTAGAGTCTAGTCTTTTAGAGTTTCGAGTTCTGGTCATAAGTTGTCACGCCGCCGCCGCACCATCATCATCGCCCCTGCCATCTACCACCACCGCACCGAATCCGTATCCATATACCACCACCAATCCGTGTCCATATACCACCACCGATCCATATCCATATACTACCACCGCTACCACCACCGCTGCCATATACCACCACCATATATCCACCACCAATCCGAGTTCTTTGCTTATTAGATTTGTTTTCGGGATCCATCTAGATTCCGATTCGTGTTTCCTTGCCGGAGTAGGTTTCGGAAAAAAAAAGAGTCGGGTAGCCACGCTCCGTTTAGGCCCAAAATTTTTCGAAAACGCATTTTTCGAAAAAAAATCTGGCTATCCTATTTTTAGGTGTTTCTGAGTGTTTTGAGACACGTGCCATTATAGGAAGTTTTTTTTGACCCGTTTCCAGTTTTTGGGTCCGGGCAGTCGAAAAAAAAAAATTGGTCGAAAAAATTTCGTGCCCATCCTGTCAGTTTGAGCTAGGAAGAGTTTTGAGACACTCGCCATTATAGTGATTTTTCGCAAAAAAAAAGCAGCGCAAAAAAAAAGAGCGCAAAAAAAAAGAGCGAAAAAAAAATTCAGAGTGTGCTTTTCCCTTGTTTACGTGCCGCGCCGTGATTTTGTTAGTGTTCTAGGCTCGCGTCTCTAGCACAGTCTATCCTAGGACCAGCACAGTACCGTCGTTGAGCGTTTATTCAACTTTGCATCTCTGAATTGATTATTGCTGACCCTTTTTGCTACCATATTATAAGCCTTCCCAGCTCCACATACATCTACGTCGTGCATTTGACTCTCCCTGGTAATCGCTCTATCCAAGCTTTGAGAGTTTTTGACTACAACGGTTGCCGATCACCGCCTGCTGCTGGGTAAGAACTGGTAAGAATTTGAGATTTGCTTGACGGATTTGTGACACCCACCACCACCACTTGTTCGTAGTCTGTAGGATCATATTCTTGTGTGTTTCTATTGCTGCTAACCATGCCAGGATCACAAGCCGACGAGATTGACTGGGAGAATTTATCGAACAAGGAGCTTCATGATAAGTTTCAGCAAATGATGACTGAACAGGTGCAAGATGTGCTGAACAATTTTGAAGAGGCCATGGAGAAGATCACTGGCCTTGAGAAGACATTCGAAACAAAGCTCGATAACAAGTTTAATGAATTGCTCGCGCGTCTTCCACCACCACCACCCGCTGCGCCTAACGCACCTCTCCAACAACAACAACAACAACGACTACCTCCACGTCGCGAAGCAGACCTCCGCCGAGCAAGCCGTGTTCCTCTTGCGTTTGGCCAAACTGTTGGTGCTGCTGTTGATACTTCTGTGGCTCCTGCTGCTGATGCGGAGGAGGATGATTATGTGGGAGATTATGAGGATGAGGTTGATCAAAATCAGATCTACGAGCAGCCACCAGCACCACCACCAGCAGGTCGACCTCAGGTATATATTCGTAATGGTAGGCCTGCACCACCACCTCAGGTACGCGATGATGTCCATATTCCTAAACTGAAATTGAATATTCCACCATTTGAGGGTAGATATGTTCCTGATATATATCTTACTTGGGAGTTAGAAACTGAACAACGATTTACATGTTTACAATATCCTGAGGAGAGACGAGTTGCTGCTGCTGTTTGTGCTTTCACTAGTTTTGCATGTGTATGGTGGTCTGAACATTGTAGATTATATCCTATTCCAACTACTTGGGCTGCTTTGAAAACTGCTATGCGTACGCGTTGGGTTCCACCATATTATCAACGTGAATTGCTTCAAAAATTGCAGCGTTTAAGACAAGGAAAAAATTTTGTAGATGAATATTATCAGGAATTACAAACTGATGAGGACATCAATACAATCGTTACACCCACAGCCCCTGCTGCTATACATACTGGACCAATTACTAGAGCTCGTGCACGCCAACTAAATTACTAGGTACTTTCGTTTCTTGGTAATGATTCTAATGTTCATGAGAATATGATGCTGCCTAAATTGGATACATTTGTTTTGCTTACAAATGAAGGGCCTAGCTTGGAGAAGGATGAACATTGGAGCAAGAACAAGCATGGAGATCATGGCATGCGCAAGGGAAACAAGAACGGAGTTACAAGTGATGATTTCAGGACTTTGAAGCCACCATAATGGGTGCATGAAGCCTTGGACGAAATATACAAGATGCCACTTCATAAATTTCGTCCCGAGGCTATTTTATGTGCTGCGTCACCTTATTATTGGGCCAGGCCCATGTAATTTCGAAATACATAAGTATAGGCTATTTTTAGAGTCCGTATGTGTGGGGAAACAAGAGATAGGGTTGATTTCGGACCCCTCCACCAAGGGCCACGAAATTCCCCCCTCTTCCTCCATATATACAGCCCTTAGGGCATCGTTTAGACTTTGGGTTTTGTTTAGATTAAAAGTTCGCCATAGCTGCAACTTCGCGTACTTCGTTTGTGTTCAACGACCAGACAAAGGCGTCACAGAACCCCACCTTGATCAATAAAGCTTTCATCTTATATTCGCAATATCCAGATTGCAATCTTAGTTTCTTGCTTGTTCTTCGTTTGCTCGCAGGAAACAGACCCTCGTGGTCAGGTTGATCGTGCTCCGGCGTGGTCAATAACCTCTCGGAGTTGGTTTAGCGATTGCTAAGGCGCGACGTCCTTGCACGTTCGTAGTCGGATCGTCAAAGTCAACTTCCACCAAAGCGATATCCATCATCTCATCGAAAGACGGGACACCTCCGCCTCTATCACGACTCAATCCTCATGGTTTATATATGCCTTTGCCTGTACCTAGTGTTCCTTGGGAGGATATATCTATGGACTTTGTTTTAGGTTTACCTCGAACAAAGAAGGGGAGGGATAGCATATTTGTTGTCGTGGATAGATTCTCGAAAATGGCACACTTTATACCATGTCATAAAAGCGATGATGCTGTTAATGTTGCTGATTTGTTCTTTCGTGAAATTATTCGCTTGCATGGTGTGCCAAATACTATTGTTTCAGATCGTGATACTAAATTTCTTAGCCACTTTTGGAGATGTTTATGGGCTAAGTTGGGGACTAAACTGCTTTTTAGTACTACTTGTCACCCCCAAACTGATGGACAAACTGAAGTAGTCAATAGAACGTTGTCTACTATGCTTAGGGCTGTTTTGAAGAATAATAAGAAAATGTGGGAGGAATGCTTGCCTCATATTGAATTTGCTTATAATCGTTCATTGCATTCTACTACTAAGATGTGCCCTTTCGAAGTTGTGTATGGTTTCCTACCTCGTGCACCTATTGATTTGTTGCCTCTTCCATCGTCGGAGAAGGTTAATTTTGATGCTAAACAACGTGCTGAATTGATTTTAAAAATGCATGAGTTAACTAAGGAAAACATTGAGCGTATGAATGCTAAATATAAACTTGCTGGAGATAAGGGTAGAAAACATGTTGTGTTTGCACCTGGAGATCTTGTTTGGTTACATTTGCGTAAGGATAGATTTCCTGATTTGCGCAAATCAAAGCTAATGCCACGTGCTGATGGTCCCTTTAAGGTGTTAGAGAAAATAAATGATAATGCATATAAACTTGAGCTGCCTGCAGATTTTGGGGTTAGTCCCACTTTTAACATTGCAGATTTGAAGCCTTATTTGGGTGAGGAAGATGAACTTCCGTCGAGGACGACTTCATTTCAAGAAGGGGAGGATGATGAGGACATCAATACAATTGTTACACCCACAGCCCCTGCTGCTATACATACTGGACCAATTACTAGAGCTCGTGATAGAGGCGGGGTGTCCCGATCTTTCGGTGAGATGATAACTATCGATTTGGTGGAGACGACTTTGACGATCCGACTACAAACGTGCACGACGTTGCGCCTTAGCAATCGCTAAACCAACTCCAAGAGGTTATTGATCACGCCGGAGCACAATCAACCTGACCACGAAGGTCTATTCCTGCAAGCAATCGAAGAACAAGCAAGAATATGATAAAAAGCAATCTGAATATTGCGAGTATATATGAAGTATTGACAAAGGTGGATATCCGTAAGCGGTCTTGGTCTGGTCGTTGGACACAAACGAAGTAAACGAAGTTGCAATGGCTAACTTTTAACTAAACAAATCCCAAGGAAAAGCTACTAGATGGATCTACTTATATAGGAGCAAGAGGTGGCGGCCAAGGAGGTGGGAGGACGTCCCAAGGCAGCCTAAAACTAAATCTAGGTCGTACAAGGCCAATGGGCCCATGTGGAGGTGATGTAACACCTTTGGACTTGTAGTTTGACTCGGATTCTGCTGCAGCATCAGATTGTTTCGTCCACAACTCAACGCTCCGGACGAATTTGAAGGTGATTCCAATTGGGTTGGAAAGTGCACGAAATCTAGTTTCCAACAAAAAAAGAATCACCCAATTCGGAGTCCGTATGAAAAACTTGTGTGCGTTTTGAGTCAGGTATGTCTGTGCAGTCCGAATCTGAATCCAGAACGTGAGAGACTTGGACTCTATCTTCTCTTGGGCCAAAAGTGACGTGAGAGAACTTTTTGGACAGCAAATAAACATCTCTTTCTTCCTTATCTTCATATGTGGATTGTACAAATGTCCCATACACCTGCAATTAGACAAAACACAAAAGTGTGTGAAGTATTTTTGTTCTGGATAACATAAATAGATTATTGAATAGTTTGCACTAGAAATCACCTGACAAATATGCATATATGCAATATTTTTGGTCATATCCAAGGTAGTCATGTCCTCATCAGAATCTCTCTATTTAATCCACCCAGAAAACGTGCAAGCATAGCTTCATTCTCCTCAACAATACCACATCTAATCATGCCAGTTTGTAATTCCTGATAATATTCTTCTACAGAATTTTTCCCTTGTCTTAAACGCTGCAATTTTTGAAGCAATTCACGTTGATAATATGGTGGAACCCAACGCGTACGCATAGCAGTTTTCAAAGCAGCCCAAGTAGTTGGAATAGGATATAATCTACAATGTTCAGACCACCATACACATGCAAAACTAGTGAAAGCACAAACAGCAGCAGCAACTCGTCTCTCCTCAGGATATTGTAAACATGTAAATCGTTGTTCAGTTTCTAACTCCCAAGTAAGATATATATCAGGAACATATCTACCCTCAAATGGTGGAATATTCAATTTCAGTTTAGGAATATGGACATCATCGCGTACCTGAGGTGGTGGTGCAGGCCTACCATTACGAATATATACCTGAGGTCGACCTGCTGGTGGTGGTGCTGGTGGCTGCTCGTAGATCTGATTTTGATCAACCTCATCCTCATAATCTCCCACATAATCATCCTCCTCCGCATCAGCAGCAGGAGCCACAGAAGTATCAACAGCAGCACCAACAGTTTGGCCAAACGCAAGAGGAACACGGCTTGCTCGGCGGAGGTCTGCTTCGCGACGTGGAGGTAGTCGTTGTTGTTGTTGTTGTTGGAGAGGTGCGTTAGGCGCAGCGGGTGGTGGTGGTGGAAGACGCGCGAGCAATTCATTAAACTTGTTATCGAGCTTTGTTTCGAATGTCTTCTCAAGGCCAGTGATCTTCTCCATGGCCTCTTCAAAATTGTTCAGCACATCTTGCACCTGTTCAGTCATCATTTGCTGAAACTTATCATGAAGCTCCTTGTTCGATAAATTCTCCCAGTCAATCTCGTCGGCTTGTGATCCTGGCATGGTTAGCAGCAATAGAAACACACAAGAATATGATCCTACAGACTACGAACAAGTGGTGGTGGTGGGTGTCACAAATCCGTCAAGCAAATCTCAAATTCTTACCAGTTCTTACCCAGCAGCAGGCGGTGATCGGCAACCGTTGTAGTCAAAAACTCTCAAAGCTTGGATAGAGCGATTACCAGGGAGAGTCAAATGCACGACGTAGATGTATGTGGAGCTGGGAAGGCTTATAATATGGTAGCAAAAAGGGTCAGCAATAATCAATTCAGAGATGCAAAGTTGAATAAACGCTCAACGACGGTACTGTGCTGGTCCTAGGATAGACTGTGCTAGAGACGCGAGCCTAGAACACTAACAAAATCACGGCGCGGCACGTAAACAAGGGAAAAGCACACTCTGAATTTTTTTTTCGCTCTTTTTTTTTGCGCTCTTTTTTTTTGCGCTGCTTTTTTTTTGCGAAAAATCACTATAATGGCGAGTGTCTCAAAACTCTTCCTAGCTCAAACTGACAGGATGGGCACGAAATTTTTTCGACCAATTTTTTTTTTTCGACTGCCCGGACCCAAAAACTGGAAACGGGTCAAAAAAAACTTCCTATAATGGCACGTGTCTCAAAACACTCAGAAACACCTAAAAATAGGATAGCCAGATTTTTTTTCGAAAAATGCGTTTTCGAAAAATTTTGGGCCTAAACGGAGCGTGGCTACCCGACTCTTTTTTTTTCCGAAACCTACTCCGGCAAGGAAACACGAATCGGAATCTAGATGGATCCCGAAAACAAATCTAATAAGCAAAGAACTCGGATTGGTGGTGGATATATGGTGGTGGTATATGGCAGCGGTGGTGGTAGCGGTGGTAGTATATGGATATGGATCGGTGGTGGTATATGGACACGGATTGGTGGTGGTATATGGATACGGATTCGGTGCGGTGGTGGTAGATGGCAGGGGCGATGATGATGGTGCGGCGGCGGCGTGACAACTTATGACCAGAACTCGAAACTCTAAAAGACTAGACTCTAAGACCAGCAACTAGACACGACGATGCAACCGCAAATTCAACAAAGCAAAACCCTAAAAAGATTATGCAAGGCTCAGATTGGTTCGGATATGATGAACTAACCCTAATTTTTTTTGTGGCTTTTTCGTGGACTATAGGTATGAAGAACAGACTCGATCTAAACTACTAAAAAACTGTAAAATGTCACCGAGCAACCTGGAAATCTGATACCACTTGATAGAGGCAAAGGTGTCCCGTCTTTCGATGAGATGGTGGATTTCGCTTTGGTGGAAGTCGACTTTGACGATCCGACTACGAACGTGCGAGGACGTCGCGCCTTAGCAATCGCTAAACCAACTCCGAGAGGTTATTGACCACGCCGGAGCACGATCAACCTGACCACGAGGGTCTGTTTCCTGCGAGCAAACGAAGAACAAACAAGAAACTAAGATTGCAATCTGGATATTGCGAATATAAGATGAAAGCTTTATTGATCAAGGTGGGGTTCTGTGACGCCTTTGTCTGGTCGTTGAACACAACAAAGTACGCGAAGTTGCAGCTATGGCGAACTTTTAATCTAAACAAAACCCAAAGTCTAAACGATGCCCTAAGGGCTGTATATATGGAGGAAGAGGGGGGAATTTCGTGGCCCTTGGTGGAGGAGTCCGAAATCAACCCTATCTCTTGTTTCCCCACACATACGGACTCTAAAAATAGCCTATACTTATGTATTTCGAAATTACATGGGCCTGGCCCAATAATAAGGTGACGCAGCACCTAAAATAGCCTCGGGACGAAATTTACGAAGTGGCATCTTGTATATTTCGTCCAAGGCTTCATGCACCCATTATGGTGGCTTCAAAGTCCTGAAATCATCACTTGTAACTCCGTTCTTGTTCCCCTTGCGCATGCCATCATCTCCATGCTTGTTCTTGCTCCAATGTTCATCCTTCTCCAAGCTAGGCCCTTCATTTGTAAGCAAAACAAATGTATCCAATTTAGGCAGCATCATATTCTCATGAACATTAGAATCATTACCAAGAAACGAAAGTACCTGGTAATTTAGTTGGCGTGCACGAGCTCTAGTAATTGGTCCAGTATGTATAGCAGCAGGGGCTGTGGGTGTAACAATTGTATTGATGTCCTCATCAGGATATATCTATGGACTTTGTTTTAGGTTTACCTCGAACAAAGAAGGGGAGGGATAGCATATTTGTTGTCGTGGATAGATTCTCGAAAATGGTACACTTTATACCATGTCATAAAAGCGATGATGCTGTTAATGTTGCTGATTTGTTCTTTCGTGAAATTATTCGCTTGCATGGTGTGCCAAATACTATTGTTTCAGATCGTGATACTAAATTTCTTAGCCACTTTTGGAGATGTTTATGGGCTAAGTTGGGGACTAAACTGCTTTTTAGTACTACTTGTCACCCCCAAACTGATGGACAAACTGAAGTAGTCAATAGAACATTGTCTACTATGCTTAGGGCTGTTTTGAAGAATAATAAGAAAATGTGGGAGGAATGCTTGCCTCATATTGAATTTGCTTATAATTGTTCATTGCATTCTACTACTAAGATGTGCCCTTTTGAAGTTGTGTATGGTTTCCTACCTCGTGCACCTATTGATTTGTTGCCTCTTCCATCTTCGGAGAAGGTTAATTTTGATGCTAAACAACGTGCTGAATTGATTTTAAAAATGCATGAGTTAACTAAGGAAAACATTGAGCGCATGAATGCTAAATATAAACTTGCTGGAGATAAGGGTAGAAAACATGTTGTGTTTGCACCTGGAGATCTTGTTTGGTTACATTTGCGTAAGGATAGATTTCCTGATTTGCGCAAATCAAAGTTAATGCCACGTGCTGATGGTCCCTTTAAGGTGTTAGAGAAAATAAATGATAATGCATATAAACTTGAGCTGCATGTAGATTTTGGGGTTAGTCCCACTTTTAACATTGCAGATTTGAAGCCTTATTTGGGTGAGGAAGATGAACTTCCGTCGAGGACGACTTCATTTCAAGAAGGGGAGGATGATGAGGACATCAATACAATTGTTACACCCACAGCCCCTGCTGCTATACATACTGGACCAATTACTAGAGCTCGTGCACGCCAACTAAATTACCAGGTACTTTCGTTTCTTGGTAATGATTCTAATGTTCATGAGAATATGATGCTGCCTAAATTGGATACATTTGTTTTGCTTACAAATGAAGGGCCTAGCTTGGAGAAGGATGAACATTGGAGCAAGAACAAGCATGGAGATGATGGCATGCGCAAGGGAAACAAAAACGGAGTTACAAGTGATGATTTCAGGACTTTGAAGCCACCATAATGGGTGCATGAAGCCTTGGACGAAATATACAAGATGCCACTTCATAAATTTCGTCCCGAGGCAATTTTAGGTGCTGCGACACCTTATTATTGGGCCAGGCCCATGTAATTTCGAAATACATAAGTATAGGCTATTTTTAGAGTCCGTATGTGTGGGGAAACAAGAGATAGGGTTGATTTCGGACCCCTCCACCAAGGGCCACGAAATTCCCCCCTCTTCCTCCATATATACAGCCCTTAGGCGGGTTTTGTTTAGATTAAAAGTTCGCCATAGCTGCAACTTTGCGTACTTCGTTTGTGTTCAACGACCAGACAAAGGCGTCACAGAACCCCACCTTGATCAATAAAGCTTTCATCTTATATTCGCAATATCCAGATTGCAATCTCAGTTTCTTGCTTGTTCTTCGTTTGCTCGCAGGAAACAGACCCTCGTGGTCAGGTTGATCGTGCTCCGGCGTGGTTAATAACCTCTCGGAGTTGGTTTAGCGATTGCTAAGGCGCGACGTCCTCGCACGTTCGTAGTCGGATCGTCAAAGTCGACTTCCACCAAAGCGATATCCATCATCTCATCGAAAGACGGGACACCTTAGCCTCTATCAGTTCTTCGACACCTTGGAGGAAGTACCAGTCCGCGCCGATGAGCAGAAGAGCCTCACCCGTGACACCACCGACGAGGAGCTGCAGCTCATCGCTACTAGGGCGGAAGAGGCTGCGGCCGCAGCTGCTGCGGGTGTGTTTGGGTTCACTGTGGAGGAGGCGGAGGCTGCCGAGGCGGCAAACCTTGCCGAACGCGCGGAGTTCATGGGCGAAGAGGAGCCTGCCGGTTCTGAATCTGGGTCGAGCGAGGCCGGCGAGGAGGAGGCTGAGCCTTCAGAGAGCTTGCCGCAGGCGGAGCCCCCGGCCCCGCCAAGGAGGCGCCTTCGCAGGGCCGGGGACGCAGCAGGGCGGCAGCCGGCTCCACAGCCACCGAGCCGCGCGACGCGCTCTACCGCGACAAGCAATGTTGCCGCGGGAGCGCCTCACGCAGCAGCGGCAACAGGAGCGGGATCTTCCTGGGCCACTGCCACTGCCCCCGCCAAGCGGGCAAGGGATCCTACTCCTCCACCTCGCCGCACCGGAGGAGGGCCGGACTTCGATCTTTCCGCGCTCAGCTCCGACGAGGAGGAAGAAGAGTGAGTTCCTTTGGTGCTCTTATAATCCTTCAATCTTGCTGTTTATATCTTGTATCTGACTTGCTCCATTCTGGACTCTTTTCTTTTCAGAACACTGGCCCAGAGAGCGGCAAAGAGGGCCAAGGCCGCGGTGATCGTCATCGAGGATGACCCCATCGCGTCGGCAGGAGGTGGGTCCGAGACCACCTTGACGGACCCGGCAATCACCCCTCGGAGCAGCCCCCAGCGTAAGTTCATAGTTTATCCTTCTGCTGTCGGGCGCGCTTGAGTGCTTTTTCCTTTGTTGATATCTTGCTTGTTGACTTGTGCAGGAGCAGAGCAGCCTCATCAGGAGCGCCCGGAGGCCGATCCTGAAGTGCCACCTGCTTCGACTGCTCCGCCAAGGGAGGAGTCCCCGGCAAGGGAGCGCTCTCCGGCAAGGGGGGACTCTCCGGCAAGGGATGACGCTGCTGATCCTGTGGCAACCGCGGCCGCAACTGAAGATCTTGGCGCAGGTAATCCATTTGCCCAGAAACTTTCCCTTGGGTTCTGCTTCTTTCGTTTTTCCTTTCTTGGATTCTTGATTGATTTTCCTCCCCTCTTCGTTCTTCAGACCCATCTTTGACTGAGCCAATGGAGACTGAGGGCCCCGGCGAGGAAAGTGCCGGTGCTGATGCGACCGCCGGCGAGGAGGCCGCCGGGGCTACTGCTGCGGAAGCCGGCAAGGGGTCGGGCGATCGTACTGACGACCCTGAGGCCGCAGGAGCGCCGGGCGCTACACCGACCGCCGAACCCTCTGCCGCTTCTGCAGAGCCAGGCTCCGAGGAGCCCCAGTCTGGCGCCTATTTGAAGGCCGGCGACGACATCTTCATCAAGCTGCCCTGGGCGTCGAGCTCCAGGGCGCCATTCGAGGGTGAGACTTTTGACGGGGAGGTGCTCGCCTCCGCCGGGCTGTCATTGGTCGACGCGCCCGGCAGCAGCAGCGGCGAGCCTGAGGAGGAGCAGCTACTGCAGAAGCTGCTGTCACTCTACCGCACCCGGCAAGCCAAGCTGGCTTCCCGGGAAGCGCTTGTCGCGAAGGCGGGAGTTGACATGGAGAAGCGCGTGGAGGAGCTCCGGGGACAAAATCAAGAAGCTCTTCGATCCCTGGCGCATGAGCGGGAGCGAGTAGACGAGGAGCGCACGGCCTTTCTCCTCGAGAAGGCCGAGGCTGAGGAGGAACAAAGGCTTGCTGCCGAGAAGCAGTCTGCGCGGGAAGGCGAGCCAGTGCAGCGGAAGGCCCACCTCGACGGCTACGAGGAAGAGCTCGCCGAGCGCGAGCGAGCACTTGGCGGGGCGCTCAAGGAGGCAAAGGATGCCGCGGCAACTACAGAGGCCGCCAATAAGGAGCTAGAGGAGAAGGTGGCGCGGCTGGAGGCTGATATTGGGAAGAGCGGCGAGGAGATTGCCGCGCTCAAGCGTGAGCGCGAGAAGGATGCTGCCGCCCATGGTGAGCTGCAAGGCCTTCTCGCTGAGAGGGGCAAGGAGCTCAGCGCCGCCAAGGATTCCAAAGCAGACCTGGAGCTGAAGCTGGCCACGCTGACGTAGACGCTGGAGGCCGCCAAGGAGTGGGAGAAGTCCTTGGTGGAGAAGGTCAAGGCGGACGCAGCGCTGCTGGAGAGCATTGCAGTCACCCAAAACTCCTTCAGAGACACAGTGGAGCACTGGACTGAGGGTCTAGTGAACACTGCCGCCGTCATCAACGAGGAGCTGGCGCAGCTGGGGATGGAGGACTTTGGGTATCCTTCCGACGAGAGCCTTCAACCCAGCGCCAAGCTCAGCCTATTCTTCAAGGGCGTGGCGACGGCACTCCAGCGACTCCGGGAGAGGATCCCGAAGCAGCTGGCCGACGAGTCACGTAAAATCTGCGCCGGGGTCCTCCAGAAGGTGCTGATGAAGGTAGCCTTCCGCAATCCAGGCCTCAGCTTCACCAACGTCCTCCGATCCTTGCCACCTGAAGCCGATCTGGATGCACTCAAGGCCCTTGTCGCACCCATTGTGGACAAGGTGAGCGAGATCAAGCGAGTCGAGGGCGGACGCGTAGATTAGGCCGCCCATTTCTTCTTTTCCCTTGTCGCTGCTAGTCATGTTATGAGAACAGTCTGTTAGAGCTGCGACAAGTTATGTTTGTAATATAACTTTATTTCTGTTTATCAATTGCAATGTTATTTCCTCTACTAGATTCCTTCCTTTGTATGTTATTACCCTACGCTTCTAGGGAACTTGTCGGCGCAGGAGCCCGAGCCGCGAGCGCTGAGTGCGGAACTTCAGCAGCCTGCTGGCGGCGCTGCTTCCGACAAGAAACCTTGTCATGACTAGATGCAGCACGCTTAAGCTGTTGAGCGGACTCGAAACAAAGTAAGGGCGCAACTAGACACGAGTTGGTTCCTCCGCGCACAGGTTTTCCATACAAAGCAGGGTCGTTCGAGGAAGATAACTCAAAAATTTAAAAAAGTGATTGCTCAAACTTTGGCAACTTAGCTTTTCTGTTATTTGCTTCCCGGTAAGGCAAGTCTTTGCTTGAACGACGCCTGGTCCACACCACAATCTTCTCCTTCCCCCCGGCAAACTTGTGTGCGAGAGAACCTTCTTTTCCTTTAAAAGAAAAAGAAAGAAGAGAAAATAATAATATGGAGCACTTCGGCTTGTTACTGCTTACCGGATGTAAGTGCTGCACAAAGTGTCAGATAATCACATGCAAGTAAGGAACTAACGCATGAAATGGACAAGCTGTGCAAAGCACATGGGGTTTTACTTATGCACGGGATCTGCGCCCGGCTTTGTACAAAGGATTACATGCAACAGCGGCAAGACTTGTACAAAAGGTGGTTGCCGGAACGGGTTCCGGCAACCGCGCCTTATGGGAAAAACTTACGAAGATGTTCTATGTTCCAGGAGTTACTCACTGGAATGCCATCCTTGGTCTCAAGGCGGACAGCACCAGGCCTTGTGACTTGTCTCACCCGATAAGGGCCTTCCCACTTCAGCGTCAACTTGTTGGAATTCTTGGCGGACTGAACACGCCGAAGAACAAGGTCGCCTTCCTCGAAGCTTCTGGCTTTAACTTTGCGGCTATGATAGTGGCGCAAAGCTTGCTGGTATCGAGCAGCTCGTACAACAGCCTGAAGACGATCTTCCTCGAGGAGCAGCGCGTCATCTTGCCGCAGCTGTTCTTGCTCAAGCTCATCATAAGCGAGCACTCGAGGTGATCCGTATACGAGTTCCGTGGGGAGAACTGCCTCTGCTCCATAGACTAGAGCGAAAGGTGTCTGGCCAGTTGCTCAATTTGGCGTCGTTCTGATCGACCAAAGAACCACTGGCAGCTCCTCGATCCAGTTCCTTCCGCACCTGTGCAGCCTGTCGAAAGTTCTGGTCTTGAGCCCGCGCAGCACTTCAGCATTTGTCCTCTCTGCTTGACCGTTGCTTCTCAGATGAGCAACAGAAGCGAAGCAGACCTTGGCTCCAAGGTCTTGGACGTACTGCATGAAGGTGCGGCTCGTGAATTGTGTGCCGTTGTCGGTGATGATCCTGTTAGGGATCCCGAAACGGCAAACAATCGACCTGAAGAACTTGACTGCTGACTGTGCTGTCACCTTCCTCACTGGCTGCACTTCCGGCCACTTTGTGAACTTGTCGATTGCGACGTACAAGTACTCAAAGCCCCCGACAGCTCGGGGGAAGGGGCCGAGAATATCGAGCCCCCAGACCGAAAATGGCCAGGATAAAGGGATCGTCTGGAGAGCTTGAGCTGGCTGGTGTATCTGTTTGGAGTGGAACTGGCATGCTTCACACTTGGTTACTTGTGCAGTTGCATCCTGGAGGGCTGTCGGCCAAAAGAAACCTTGTCGGAAAGCTTTGCCGGCAAGTGCTCTTGCGCCTATGTGGTGGCCACATATGCCTCCATGTATCTCTGCCAACAGCTTTTGTCCATCTTCCCGGCGAATACACTTCAATTTCACACCGTTGAGTCTTCCTCTGTACAGTATGCCATCGACAAACTGGTACATACTTGACTGCCGGGCTACTCTTTCCGCTTCTTCTTGTTCTTCGGGAAGTTCTCCTGTCTGAAGGAAGTGGACAATCTGTTGTGCCCATGGTGGAGCTTGTGGCTCGACAACAAGGACTAAAGGCACATCTTCTGCTGTGGGAACATCCGCTTCCACGGCAAGGACTTGTGGTCCTGCCGGAGCTTGATGTTCCCCGGCAAGCTTGCCAGAGCAAAACTTGTCGGGAGCGTCTGCTTCAACGGAACAAACCATAAGGTTTGCCGGAGTAGACTGCCCCTCAGCATCCTTGGTGTTGATCTTGGGGACTTGGCGCTGATCGCGACGAGCTCGTGGATCCGACGATGCAGTGGAGTCACTGTCGAGGTGGATCCGGCGAGTCGGCGATCTTGGCCTTCGGGGCGGTGATTGCATGGTAGTTGCACCTCCGCCCGTTTCGTCGCCACCGGCTCGCGTCCGGCGGTCCTGCGGTGGCGGCGACGCGCTCGGCCGCCGTGGAGTGTCGCCGTTAGCGTAGCCGATGAGACTCTGAATGGTGGCCCTCCATTCGTCGATCTTGTCCGACGTTGGAGGGTAATCTAAGAGAAGTTGAGCTCGCGCCAAAGCTTCTGCTGGAGTGGTGGGTGGCAGTGGCGGACGGCGCGAGGAGCGGGACGTGCTCGAACTTCTAACTATGTTAGAAGGAGCAGTATCCCGTCCAAGTGACCGTGCCCCGCTCGTGCCAGCATGCTGGCGTGCATGCTGGTCTTGAGCGCCCCGAGATCCACCAGCTTGGCCTTGGTCTAACATGCGCATGGTGCTGCGAGCGCCATGGTGCTATTGATCTTGCGCCTCCTGAGAGTGGCGCGGAACATGTACAGTCGCCGAGGTTTGTGCAGCCTTGTCCTTGGACTTGGAAGCACTGTGAGCACCCTCATCGACGGCTGTTCTTCCGCCGGCGTCCACTCCACCACCCGTTTGCTCCAATGGTGGCGAAAATGACGTGGACGGAGCGGCTGCCGCCGAAGTCTTCTTCTTCGGTGGCATGTTGATGAAGGGAATGAAGATCTAGCTCGTGTGAACACCGGATCAGGTTCACACAATCTCGACGCCCCCTACCTGGCGCGCCAAAGATGTCGGGGAAACTGATCCTCGAACACCTATGGGGCCGGCGGACCGGGCCCCTTTCGGTTCGGCGGGGGGCGGAGATCGCACGAAGAGCAGATCGAGGCGAGGCACACGAGCAGTTTACCCAGCTTCGGAGCTCTCCGGAGAGATAACACTCCTACTGCTGCTTCTCTGGTTGTATTATCTGATGTTCTTGCTCTCCAAAGTGAGAGTGTGATGTTCTCTGGGCTACAGATGGATCGAAGCAAACTGCCTGAGGCTTCGAACCTATGAGCCGAACCCCCTCTACGTTGCGCATGGGCCTCCTTTTATACGCTAAAGGGGTCACCGACAGGTGGCAACGCAGAGGAGGGTAAAAACGTAAAAAGCAAGGTAGTTGATACAGTTGCTTGTACAGTGCACCCTACCTAACCCTGACGGCAGGGGACAAGGGCATTAAATGCCCGTCTGAGTCGCCCGAATAGTGCAGAAAAGGACCGTTAGGGGCGCCACCGTTCGCCACGATGGCGATCTTGTCAGCTTCGCATGCCACTGCGCACCACTGGCTGCACAGCCTCCCGCCACGCACGTCCGGAGAGGCCCCCAGAGCGACACGTTGGTGGATGCGCTGGAGCGTGGACGCAGAGTGGCCGCCTGCCGCGGCAAGCGCCTTGCCGCTGTTGTTATCTTGTCGGGTCCGGAAGCTTGTCGCTCACCGGGCTTCGAGGTGCCTTGGTTTGTCTTCCCGGCAAGCTCCTCTTGCCGGGGCCTTGTTGCCTTGCCGGAGCGCGTGACGCGTCGCGGCAATTTCATTGGAACGCCTTGGTTGGCCTTCCCGGCAAGCTCCCCTTGCCGGGGTCTTGTCTCCTTAGCTTAAATACTTTGTTCTTGGATGGCTCCAAGGGAACCTTGGGGGATCTTGGCGATCACCCGGCAAGCCTTTGCCGCGGGGTGTTGCAACTGCCCGTGCACAAGTTCGGGGTACTAGGGTACCCCTAATCTAGTACACCGATAGTAGGCATATATAGGAGGAAGAAGTACGTCGGTGGCCGCCCGATGGGCCCACAAGACAGGGGGCGTGCCCTGTAGGGGTGGGCGCGCCCTCCTATCTCGTGACCGCCTCGGCTGCTTCTTGACTTGCACTCCAAGTCCTCTGGATCACGTCCGTTCCAAAATCACGCTCCCGAAGGTTTCATTCCGTTTGGACTCCGTTTGATATTCCTTTTCTTCGAAATATTGAAATAGTCAAAAAAACAGCAATACGGGTTGGGCCTCTGGTTAGTAGGTTAGTCCCAAAAATGATATAAGTGTGTAAAATAAAGCCCATAAACATCCAAAAGGGGTAATATAATAGCATGGGACAATCAAAAATTATAGATACTTTGGAGACGTATCAAGCATCCCCAAGCTTAATCCCTGCTCGTCCTCGAGTAGGTAAATGATAAAAACAGAATTTTTGATGTGGAATGCTACCTAGCATAATTCTCAATGTAATTTTCTTTATTGTGGCATGATTGTTCAGATCCAAATGATTCAAGATAAAAGCTTATAAAACATAAAAATAATAATGCTTCGAAGCATACTAACAAATAATCATGTCCTATCAAAATAGCATAGCCAAAGAAAGCTATCCCTACAAAATCATATAGTTAGGCCATGCTTCATTTTCATTACACAAAATACTCCCATTATGAACAACCCCGATGACAAGCCGAGCAATTGGTTCATACTTTTTAACGCACTTCAGCTTTTTTCAACTCTTACGCAATACATGAGCGTAAGCCATGGACATAGCACTATGGTGGTATAAGGTGGTGGTTGTGAGGACAAAAAGAGAGAGAAGATAGTCTCACATCAACTAGGCGTATCAACGGGCTATGGAGATGCCCATCAATAGATATCAATGTGAGTGAGTAGGGATTGCCATGCAACGGATGCACTAGAGCTATAAATATATGAAAGCTCAACAAAAGAAACTAAGTGGCTATGCATCCAACTTGCTTGCTCACGAAGACCTAGGGCATTTTGAGGAAGCCCATCATTGGAATATACAAGCCAAGTTCTATAATGAAAAATTCCCACTTAGTATATAAAAGTGACAACATAGGAGACTCTCTATCATGAAGATCATGGTGCTACTTTGGAGCACAAGTGTGGAAAAAGAGATAGTAGCATCGTCCCTTCTCTCTTTTTCTCTCATTTATTTTTTTCCCTTTTTTTCTTCTTTTTTTTCTTTTTTTCTCTTTTCTTTTTTTTTCTTTGGCCTTTCTTTTTCTTTTTTTTTTGGCCTTTCTCTTTTTTTTTGTAAAGTCCGAAGTCTCATCCCGACTTGTGGGGGAATCATAGTCTTCATCATCATTTCCTCACTGAGACAATGCTCTAATAACGAAGATCATCACACTTTTATTAATTTACAACTCAAGAATTACAACTCAAAGCTAGAACAAGATATGACTCTATATGAATGCCTCCGGCGGTGTACCATGATATGCAATGAATCAAGAGCGACATGTATGAAAATTATGAAGGTGGCCTTGCCACAAATATGATGTCAACTACATGATCATGCAAAGAGCAATATGACAATGATGGAACGTGTCATAATAAACGGAACAGTGGAAAGTTGCATGGCAATATATCTCGGAATGGCTATGGAAATGCCATAATAGGTAGGTATGGTGGCTATTTTGAGGAAGGTAAATAATGGGTGATACCGGCGAAAAGTTGCGTGGTATAATTGAGGCTAGCAAAGTGGGAGGTTGACTGTGCGTATATCCATGGACTCACATTAGTCAGAAAGAACTCATATACTTATTGGAAAAGTCTATTTAGCCCTCAAAGCTGAGTACTACTACGCATGCCCCTAGAGGGATAGATTGGTAGGAAAAGACCATCGCTTGTCCCCGACTGCCACTCATAAGGAAGACAATCAAAAGAGCACCTCATGCAACAAATTTGTCACATAACTTTTACCATACGTGCATGCTACGGGACTTTCCAACTTCAACACAAGTATTTCTCAATTTCATAATTACCCACTAGCATGACCCTAACATTACTACCTTTATATCTCAAAACAATTATCAAGCATCAAATTGATCGTAGTGTTTTACGCACTTTCTATGATAGTTTTTATTATACCCAACTTGGATGCTCATCATTATAGGACCAAATTTGTAACCATAGCAAATACCATGCTGTTCTAAAAGACTATCAAAATAATATAAGTGAAGCATTAGAGACTAGCAATTTCTTCAAAATTAAGCCACCGCCGTGCTCTAAAAGATATAAGTGAAGCACTAGAGCAAAACTATCAAGCTCAAAAGATATAAGTGAAGCACATAGAGTATTCTAGCAAATTCTAATCAAGTGGGCTTCTCCCAAAAGGTTTGTGAAGCAAGTATGATTATGTTAAACTAAAAAGCAAAGACTAATATAATACACGACGCTCCAAGCAAAACACATATCATGTGGCGAATAAAAATATAGCTCCAAATAAAGTTACCAATGAACGAAGACGAAAGAGGGGATGCCTTTCCGGGGCATCCCCAAGCTTAGGCTTTTGGCTATTCTTGAATACTTGAGGTGCCTTTGGCATACCCAAGCTTAGGCTCTTGCCACTCCTTATTCCATAGTCCATCAAAGCTTTACCCAAAACTTGAAAACTTCACAACACAAAACTCAACAGGAAATCTTATAAGCTCCGTTAGTGAAAGAAAACAAAACCACCACATAAGGTACTGTAATGAACTCATTATTTATTTATTTTGGTGTTAAACCTACTGTATTCCAACTTCTCTATGGTTTATAAACTATTTTACTAGCCATAGATGCATCGAAATAAGCAAACAACACACGAAAAACTGAATATGTCAAAAACAGAACAGTCTGTAGAAATCTGTAACTAACGCAAATTTCTGGAACTCTAAAAATCCTACGAAAATAGAAAGTCCTGGAAAATTTTACTATTGACCATCACCAAAATAATCAACGCAAAAGCACGTTTTTTTGATTTAACAAAACTAATTTCGTGCGCGCAAAGTTTCTGTTTTTCAGCAGAATCAAATCAACTATCATCATAGGTTATCCTATAGGTTCTACTTGGCACAAACACTAATTAAAAGGTAAAAACACATCTAAACAGGAGGTAGATGCAAAATTTATTACTAAACAGGAACAAAAACAAAATACACAAATAAAATTGGGTTTCCTCCCAACTAGCGCTATCGTTTAACGCCCCTAGCTAGGCATAAAAGCGAAGATAGATCTAAGTAGTGACATCTTTGGCACTAAATTCATAAGTAGCCCGCATGATAGATTCATAAGGTAATTTGACTTTCTTTCTTGGAAAGTGCTCCATGCCTTTCCTTAATGGAAATTGGAATCTAATATTCCCTTCCTTCAAATCAAAAATTGCACCAATCGTTCTAAGGAAAGGTCTACCAAGAATAATAGGGCAAGAAAGATTGCAATCTATATCAAGAACGATAAAATCTACGGGCACCAAATTTCTATTTGCATCAATGAGATCATCATTGATCCTTCCCATTGGCTTTTTAATGGTGGAATCCGTAAGGTGCAAATTTAAAGAGCAATCATCAAGATCATGGAAACCTAGAATATCACATAAAGTTTTCAGAATCGTGGAAACGCTAGCACCCAAATCACACAAAGCAAAACACTCATGATCTTTAATTCTAATATTTATAGTAGGTTCCCACTCATCATTAAGTTTTCTAGGTATAGAAACTTCCAAAATAAGTTTTTCATCATAAGATTGCATCAAGGCATCAACAAAGTGTTTGGTAAAAGCTTTATTTTGACTATAATCATGAGGAGAATTAACAACGGATTGCAACAAGGAAATACAACCTTCTAAAGAACAATTATCATAATCAAATTCCTTGAAATCCGAGATAGTGGGTTCGATGCTATTTAAAGTCATGACCTCTCCAATCTCGCTTTTACCAAATTTAGCATCAAGATCTAAAAACTCCGAATTCTTGGGACACCTTCTAACTAAAGTTGACTCATCTCCAGTCTCATTATTATCAAGATTCATATTGCAAAACAAAGATCTAATAGGAGTTGCATCAATAACTTTAAGATCTTCATCATTATTTTCATTGAAACTAGAAGAACACGCCTTTACAAAGCAATCTTTCTTAGCACGCAATCTAGCGGTTCTTTCCTTGCACTCATCAATGGAAATTCTCATGGCTTTGAGAGACTCATTGATATCATGCTTAAGAGAACAAGATCTAAGTTTAAGAGAATCAACATCAAGTGAAAGACTATCAACGTTCCTAGCCAAATCATCAACTTTGAGAAATTTTTCATCAAGCAGGGCATTAAAATTCTTTTGAGAAATCATAAATTCTTTCACACTATTCTCAAAATCAGAGGGCGTCTTATTAAAATTACCATAAGAATTATTGTAGGAATTTCCATAATTATTAGAGGAATTACTAGAGAACGGTCTAAAATTAAAGTTTCCTCTATAAGCATTGTTTCCAAAACTATTCCTACCAACAAAATTCACATCCATAGATTCATTATTATTCTCAATCAAAGTAGACAAAGGAATATCACCGGGATCAAGAGGAGTATTTCTAGTAGCAAACAATTTCATAAGTTCATCCGTCTTTCCACTCAAAATATTGATTTCTTCTATAGCATGCACTTTTTTACTAGAAGATCTTTCGGTGTGCCATTGAGAATAATTAGCCATAATATTATCAAGAAGTTTTGCAGCATCTCCTAACGTGATTTCCATAAACGTGCCTCCCGCGGCCAAATCTAAAAGATTTCTAGAAGCAAAGTTCAAACCGGCATAAAAATTTTGTATGATCATCCATAAATTCAAACCATGAGTAGGGAAATTGCGAATCATCAATTTCATTCTTTCCCAAGATTGGGCAACATGCTCATGATCAAGTTGTTTAAAATTCATAATATTGTTCCTAAGAGTGATAATCTTAGCAGGAGGAAAATACTTAGATATAAAAGCATCTTTGCACTTGTTCCAAGAATATATACTATTTTTAGGCAAAGATGAAAACCAAACTTTAGCACGATATCTAAGTGAAAACGGAAATAACTTCAATTTAACAATATCATTATCCGTGTCTTTCTTGTTTTGCATATCACACAAATCAACAAAGTTGTTTATATGAGTAGCGGCATCTTCACTAGGAAGGCCGGCGAATTGGTCTTTCATAACAAGATTCAACAACGCAGTATTGATTTCACAAGACTCAACATCATTAAGAGGAGCAATCGGAGTGCAAAGGAAATCATTATTATTGGTATTGGAGAAATCACACAATTTGGTATTATCTTGCGCCATGGCAACAAGTAATCGAACACACAAGCAAACAAAAAAAGGCAAGCGAAAGAGAGAGAGAGATTGGGAAAGAGAGGGCAAATAAAACAGCAAGGGTGAAGTGGGGGAGAGGAAAATGAGAGGCAAATGGAAAATAATGTAAATGCGAGGGAGATGAGTTTGTGATGGGTACTTGGTTTATCTTGACTTGAGTGAAGACCTCCCCGGCAACGGCGCCAGAAATCCTTCTTGCTACGTCTTGAGCTTGCGTTGGTTTTCCTTGAAGAGGAAAGGGTGATGCAGCAATAGTAGCGTAAGTATTTCCCTCAGTTTTTGAGAACCAAGGTATCAATCCAGTAGGAGGCTCCTCAAAAGTCCCACGCACCAACGCAAACAAACAAAGAACTCGCAACCAACGCAATAAAGGGGTTGTCAATCCCTTCACGACCACTTGCGGAAGTGAGATCTAATAGAGATAGTATGATAAGATTAATATATTTTTGGTATTTTATAATATAGATGCAGAAGGTAAGTTTATATGATAAAAGATAGACCCGGGGGCCATAGGTTTCACTAGTGGCTTCTCTCAAGATAGCATAAGCATTACGGTGGGTGAATAAATTACTGTCGAGCAATTGATAGAAAAGTGAATAATTATGAGATTATCTAGGCATGATCATGTATATAGGCATCACGTCCGTGACAAGTAGACCGACTCCTACATGCATCTACTACTATTACTCCACACATCGACCGACTCCTGCCTGCATCTAGAGTATTAAGTTCATAAAGAACAGAGTAACGCATTAAGAAAGATGACATGATGTAGAGGGATAAACTCATGCAATATGATATAAACCCCATCTTTTTATCCTCGATGGCAACAATACAATACGTGCCTTGCTACCCCTGCTGTCACTGGGAAAGGACACCGCAAGATTGAACCGAAAGCTAAGCACTTCTCCCATGGCAAGAAAGATCAATCTAGTAGGCCAAACCAAACTGATAATTCGAAGAGACTTGCAAAGATAACTCAATCATACATAAAAGAATTCAGAGGAGATTCAAATATTTCTCATAGATAAACTTGATCATAAACCCACAATTCATCGGATCTCAACAAACACACCGCAAAAAGAGTTTATATCGAATAGATGTCCACAAGAGAGGGGGAGAACATTGTATTGAGATCAAAAAAGAGAGAAGAAGCCATCCAGCTAATAACTATGGACCCGAAGGTCTGTGGTAAACTACTCACAACTCATCGGAGGGGCTATGGTGTTGATGTAGAAGCCCTCTGTGGTCGATTCCCCCTCCGGCGGAGCACCGGCAAAGGCTCCAAGACGAGATCTCGCGGATACAGAAGGTTATGGAGGTGGAAATTGTGTTTCGTTGGCTCCCTGGATGTTTTCAGGGTACGTAGGTATATATAGGAGGAAGAAGTACGTCGGTGGCCGCCCGAGGGGCCCACAAGACAGGGGGCGCGCCCTGTAGGGGTGGGCGCGCCCTCCTATCTCGTGGCCACCTCGGCTGGTTCTTGACTTGCACTCCAAGTCCTCCGGATCACGTTCGTTCCAAAAATCACGCTCCCGAAGGTTTTATTCCGTTTGGACTCCGTTTGATATTCCTTTTCTTTGAAATACTGAAATAGGCTAAAAACAGCAATACGGGCTGGGCCTCCGTATAGTAGGTTAGTCCCAAAAATGATATAAATGGGTAAAATAAAGCCCATAAACATCCAAAAGGGGTAATATAATAGCATGGAACAATCAAAAATTATAGATACATTGGAGACGTATAAAGCGTCACTTGGAAATCTGTTTCCTTAGTATTACCTCGACCCCCTTTAACAGTACGGTGTTTCCTATGACTCAAGAAGAAGAAAAAAGAAACTACGAAAACAAAAGTCTTCACGCTCCAGATTCCTCGCATGAATATCGAAGTCTTCACGGTTGCACCAATTTCTTCACTTCCAAAGTCTTCAGGAGAACCAAAGTCTTCAGCCGAATACATTCATTTTTAGGGGTCGACTTTCACTGTAAATATCAAACTCCTCATTGACTTATAGAGCCTGTGTACACCCACAAACATATTAGTCCCTTAACATATTAGTCTTCAATACACCAAAATCGCTAAGGGGCACTAGATGCACTTACAAATATAAGTGAAGCATGAGAGATCAATAATTTCTACAAAATTAAGCCACCGCCATGCTCTAAAAAGATATAAGTGAAGCACTAGAGCAAAATTATCTAGCTCAAAAGATCTAAGTGAAGCACATAGAGTATTCTAATAAATTACTAATCATGTGTGTCTCTCCAAAAGGTGTGTACAGCAAGGATGATTGTGGTAAACTAAAAAGCAAAGACTCATATCATACAAGATGCTCCAAGCAAAACCCATATCATGTGGCAAATAAAAATATAGCTCCAAGTAAAGTTACCGATAAACGAAGACGAAAGAGGGGATGCCTCCCGGGGCATCACCAAGCTTAGGCTCTTGGTTGTCCTTGAATTATGTTGGGGTGCCATGGGCATCCCCAAGCTTAGGATCTTGCCACTCCTTATTACATAGTCCATCAAATCTTTACCCAAAACTTGAAAACTTCACAACACAAAACTCAACAGGAAATCTCATAAGCTCCGTTAGTGCAAGAAAGAAAAACCACCACATAAGGTATTGTAATGAACTCATTCTTTATTTATATCGGTGTTAAACCTACTATATTTCAACTTCTCTATGATTCATACCCCTCGATACTAGCCATAGATTCATCAAAATAAGCAAACAACACACGAAAAACAAAATCTCTCAAAAACAGAACAGTCTGTAGCAATCTGTAACTTTCGAATCTTCTGGAACTCTAAAAATCCTACCAAAATAGGAAGTCCTGGGCAATTTGTCTGTTGATCTACTTCAAAAATAATAAACGCAAAATCACGTTTCAGTGATTTACTAAAATTATTCTCGTGCACACAAAAGTTTCTGTTTTTCAGCAAAATCAAATTCACTATCACTGTATGTTATCCTATAGGTTCTACTTGGCACAAACACTAATTAAAACATAAAACCACATCTAAACAGAAGCTAGATGATTTATTTATTACTAAACATAAGCAAAAAAGTAAGGAACAAAAATAAAATTGGGTTGCCTCCCAGCAAGCGCTATCGTTTAACGCCCCTAGCTAGGCATAAAAGCGAGAATAGATCTAAGTATTGCCATCTTTGGCATTCAATTCATAAGTAGCTCGCATAATAGATTCATAAGGTAATTTGAATTTCTTTCTATGAAAGTGTTCCATGCCTTTCCTTAATGGAAATTGGAATCTAATATTCCCTTCCTTCATATCAATAATTGCACCAATCGTTCTAAGGAAAGGTCTACCAAGAATAATAGGACATGAAAGATTGCAATCTATATAAAGAATGGTAAAATCTACGGGAACATAATTCCTATTTGCAACAATAAGAACATCATTAATCCTTCCCATAGGTTTCTTAATAGTGGAATCCGCAAGGTGCAAGTTTAAAGAGCAATCATCAAATTCATGGAAACCTAGCACATCACATAAAGTTTTCGAAATCGTGGAAACACCAGCACCCAAATCACACAAAGCATAGCATTCATGATCTTTAATTTTAATTTTTATGGTAGGTTCCCACTCATCATAAAGTTTTCTAGGTATAGAAACTTCCCATTCAATTTTTTCTTCATAAGATTGCATCAAAGCATCAATGATATGTTTGGTAAAAGCTTTATTTTGACTATAAGCATGAGGGGAATTCAACACGGATTGCAACAAGGAAATACAATCTATTAAAGAACAATTATCATAATTAAATTCCTTGAAATCCATAATAGTGGGTTCATTGCTATGTAAAGTTTTGACCTCTCCAATCCCACTTTTACCAAATTTAGCATCAAGATCTGAAAACTCCGAATCATTGGGACGCCTTTTCGCTAAAGTAGACTCATCTCCAGTCCCATCATTATCAAGATTCATATTGCAAAACAAAGATTCAATAGGGTACACATCAATAACTTTGAGATCTTCATCATTATTTTCATGGAAACTAGAAGAAGACGCTCTTAAAAAGCAATCTTTCTTAGCACACATCCTAGCGGTTCTTTCTTTGCACTCATCAATGGAAATTCTCATGGCTTTGAGAGACTCATTGATATCATGCTTAGGTGGAATAGATCTAAGTTCCAAAGAATCAACATCAAGAGAAAGTCTATCGACGTTCCTAGCCAATTCATCAACTTTAAGCAATTTTTCTTCAAGCAAAGCATTGAAATTATTTTGAGAGATCATAAATTCTTTAACACTATTCTCAAAATCAGAGGGAATCTTATTAAAATTTCCATAAGAGTTGTTGTAGGAATTACCATAATTATTAGAGGAATTACTAGGAAACGGCCTAGGATTAAAGTTTCCTCTATACGTGTTGTTACCAAAATTATTCCTACCAAGAAAATTCACATCCATAGATTAATTATATTCTCAATCAAAGTAGACAAGGGCATATCATTAGGATCAATAGGAGCACTCTTAGTAGCAAACAATTTCATAAGTTCATCCGTCTTTCCAGTCCAAACATTAATTTCTTCTATCGCATGAACTTTCTTACTAGTAGATCTTTCGGTGTGCCATTGAGAATAATTAACCATAATATTATCAAGGAGTTTAGTAGCTTCTCCTAAAGTGATTTCCATAAAAGTGCCTCCCGCGGCCGAATCTAAAAGATTTCTAGAAGCAAAATTTAATCCGGCATAAAAAAATTGTATGATCATCCATAAATTCAAATCATGTGTAGGGCAATTGTGAATCATTTATTTCATTCTTTCCCAAGATTGGCCAACATGCTCATGATCAAGTTGTTTAAAATTCATAATATTGTTTCTAAGAGAGATGATCTTAGCGGGAGGAAAATACTTAGAGATAAAAGCATCTTTGCACTTATTCCATGAATCAATACTATTTTTAGCCAAAGATGAAAACCAAGTTTTAGCACGATCTCTAAGTGAAAATGGAAATAACTTCAATTTAACAATATCATTATCCGTATCTTTCTTATTTTGCATATCACAGAAATCAACAAAGTTATTTAGATGAGTAGCGGCATCTTCACTAGGAAGGTCGGCGAATTGATCTATAACAAGATTCAGCAAAGCAGCATTGATTTCACAAGATTCAACATCATTAAGAGGAGCAATCGGAGTGCTAAGGAAATAATTATTATTGGTATTGGAAAAGTCACACAATTTGGTATTATCTTGCGCCATAGTGACAAGCAATCCAACATACAAGCAAGCAAAAGGCAAGCGAAAATGAGAGGCGGACAGGAAAGAGAGGGTGAATAAAATGGCAAGGGTGAAGTGGGGGAGAGGAAAACGAGAGGCAAATGGCAAATAATGTAATGCGAGGGAGATGAGTTTGTGATGGGTACTTGGTATGTCTTGACTTGAGCGAAGACCTCCCCGGCAACGGCGCCAGAAATCCTTCTTGCTACCTCTTGAGCATTGTGTTGGTTTTCCCTTGAAGAGGAAGGGTGATGCAGCAAAGTAGTGTAAGTATTCCCCTCGGTTTTTGAGAACCAAGGTATCAATCTAGTAGGAGGCTCCTCAAAAGTCCCTAGTACCTACACAAACAAACAAGAACCTCACAACCAACGCGATAAAGGGGTTGTCAATCCCTTCACAGTAACTTGCAAAAGTGAGGTCTGATGGAGATAAATAAGATAAGATAAATATTTTTGGTATTTTTATGATATAGATTGGAAAGTAAAATTGCAAAATAAAGTAGATTGGAAACTTATATGATAAAAGATAGACCCAGGGGCCATAGGTTTCACTAGTGGCTTCTCTCAAGATAGCATAAGTATTACGGTGGGTGAACAAATTACTATCGAGCAATTGATAGAAAAGTGAATAGTTATGAGATTATCTAGGCATGGTTATGTATATAGGCATCACGTCCGTGACAAGTAGACCAACTCCTGCCTTCATCTAGAGTATTAAGTTCATAAAGAATAGAGTAACACATTAAGAAAGATGACATGATGTAGAGGGATAAACTCAAGCAATATGATATAAACCCCATCTTTTTATCCTCGATGGCAACAATATAGTACGTGCCTTGCTGCCCCTGCTGTCACTGGGAAAGGACACCGCAAGATTGAACCCAAAGCTAAGCACTTCTCCCATTGCAACAAAGATCAATCTAGTAGGCCAAACCAAACTAATAATTCGAAGAGACTTGCAAAGGTAACCAATCACACATAAAATAATTCAGAGAAGATTCAAATATTTCTCATAGATAAACTTGATCATAAACCCACAATTCATCGGATCTCGACAAACACACCGCAAAAAGAGTTACATCGAATAGATCTCCAAGAAGATCAAGGAGAACTTTGTACTGAGATTCAAAGAGAGAGAAGAAGCCATCTAGCTAATAATTATGGACCTGAAGGTTTGTGGTAAACTACTCACAACTCATCGGAGATGCCTTGGAGATGATGTAGAGGCCCTCCATGGTCGATTCCCCCTCCGGCGGAGCACCGGCGAAGGCTCCAAGATGGGATCTCGCGGATACAAAAGGTTGCGGCGGTGGCAATAGTTTTTCGTGGTGCTCCTCGATGTTTTCAGGGTACGTGGATATATATAGGCGAAGGAGGTAGTCAGGGGAGCCATGAGGGGCCCACGAGGGTGGGGCGCGCACACCCCCGTAGGGCGTGCCCTCCTGCCTCATGGCCGCCTTGGCTGCTTCTTGCCGTCCACTCCAAGTCTCCTGGATTGCGTTTGTTCCAAAAAGATTGCTCCCAAAGGTTTCATTCCATTTGGACTCCGTTTGATATTCCTTTTCTTCGAAACACTGAAATAGGCAAAAAAACAACAATTCGGGTCGGGCCTCCGATTAGTAGGTTAGTCCCAAAAATGATATAAAAGTGTAAAGTAAAGCCCATAAACATCCAAAACGGGTAATATAATAGCATGGAACAATAAAAAATTATAGATACGTTGGAGCCATATCAATTCCGTGGACCGCCCTCGAACAATCCCTCAAACACAAGACCAAAAGCACGACCTCTCTACTTGGTTGCAAGTGTACGATCTTCATGATCCGGCAGCGCTTCGCCGTTCAGAGCTAATAATCGATGGAGAATTAGAGGGAGGAGTTTAGAACCACACAGGTCTTCTAATTATGAGGATTAGAGGTGGCTAGGGCTCGCTCTAATTAGTCAACTAGGACCAACTAGAACATGCACTAGATCAACTAGAGGAGGCTCCAAAACTTATGTCCCAATAGGGAGAAATTCTCTAGTATATATAGGTTAGGAGGTGATGACCCACAAGTGTAGGGGATCTATCATAGTCCTTTCGATAAGTAAGAGTGTCGAACCCAACGAGGAGCAGAAGGAAATGACAAGCGGTTTTCAGTAAGGTATTCTGTGCAAGCACTGAAATTATCGGTAACAGATAGTTTTGTGATAAGGTAATTTGTAACGGGTAACAAGTAACAAAAGTTGCAGCAAGGTGGCCCAATCCTTTTTGTAGCAAAGGACAAGCCTGTACAAATTCTTATATGAAGGAAAAAGCTCCCGACGACACATGGGAAGTATCGTCAAGCTAGTTTTCATCACGCTCATATGATTCGCGCTCGTTACTTTGATAATTTGATATGTGGGTGGAGCGGTGCTTGGGTACTGCTCTTTCTTGGACAAGCATCCCACTTATGATTAACCCCTATTGCAAGCATCCGCAACTACAAAAGAAGTATTAAGGTAAACCTAACCATAGCATGAAACATATGGATCCAAATCAACCCCTTACGAAGCAACGCATAAACTAGGGTTTAAGATTTTGTCACTCTAGCAACCCATCATCTACTTATTACTTCCCAATGCCTTCCTCTAGGCCCAAACAATGGTGAAGTGTCATGTAGTCGACATTCACATAACACCACTAGAGGAAAGACAACATACATCTCATCAAAATATCAAACAAATACCAAATTCACATGACTACTTATAGCAAGACTTCTCCCATGTCCTCAGGAACAAACGTAACTAGTCACAAATCATATGCATGTTCATAATCAGAGGGGTATTAATGTGCATATAGGATCTGAACATATGATTTTCCACCTAATAAACCAACTAGCATCAACTACAAGGAGTAATCAACACTACTAGTGACCCACAGGTACCAATCTGAGGTTTTGGGAGAAAGATTGGATACAAGAGATGAACTAGGGTTTGAGAGGGGATGGTGTTGGTGAAGATGTTGATGGAATTGACCCTCTCCCGGTGAGAGGATCAATGGTGATGATTTCCCCCTCTTGGAGGGAAGTTTCGCTGGCAGAACATCTCCGCCGGAGCCCTACATTGGTTCCGCGAAGGTTTCGCCTCGTGGCTGCGGTGTTTCATCCCGAAAGCTAGCTTATGATTTTTTTTCCAGGGTAAAAGAATTCATATAGCATAAGATGGTCACCGGAGGACTGCTAGGGGGCCCACGAGGCAGGGCGCGCGCCCAGGGGGGTAGGGCACGCCTCCCACCCTCGTGGCCAGGGTGTGGGCCCCCTCTGGTACTTTCTTCGCCCAGTATTTTTTATTAATTCCAAAAATAACTTTTGTGGAGTTTCAAGACTTTTGGAGTTGTGAAGAATAGGTCTCTAATATTTGCTCCTTTTCCAGCCCAGAATTCCAGTTGTCGGCATTCTCCTTCTTCATGTAAACCTTGTAAAATAGGAGAGAATAGGCATAAGTGTTGTGACATAACGGGTAATAACAACCCATAATGCAATAAATATCGATATAAAAGCATGATGCAAAATGGATGTATCAACTCCCCCAAGCTTAGACCTCGCTTGTCCTTAAGCAGAAGCCGAAATCGAAAATATGTCCACATGTTTAGAGATAGAGGTGTCGATAAAATAAAATACGGACATGAGGCCATCATGATCATTCTTATAATAGCAACATATATATATATTGTCATATGATTTCTTATACTCAAGTAATAATCTATTCACAATGTCAAGTATGAATTGGAAACTTCATTGAAAACTAACAAACTATAATCTTGGTCACTGAGGCAATTGCAATTTATCATAACATCGGAAAGAGTCAATATAAGAGCTTTTCAGCAAGTCCACATACTCAACTACCATTTAGTCTTTCACAATTGCTAACACTCACGCAATAATTATGGGTATGAAGTTTTAATCGGACACAGAGAAAGATAGGGGCTTATAGTGTTGCCTCCCAACCTTTTACCTCAAGGGTAATGTCAACAATAATAGTTCATGCTAACTTAGATCCAATTGGATATATATATATATATATATATATATATATATATATATATATATATATATATATATATATATATATCAGGATCGCTTACCAAAGGATAAAATGTAAAAAGGAAAGGTGAAGATCACCATGACTCTTGCACAAAGTATAAGACGAGAATAAAAGATAAGCCCTTCGCAGAGGGAAGAAGAGGTTGTCATGTGCTTTTATAGTTGGATGCATGAAATCTTAATGCAAAAGAATGTCACTTTATATTGCCACTTGTGATATGGACCTTTATTATGCAGTCCGTCGCTTTTATTGCTTCCATATCACAAGATCATATAAAGCTTATTTTCTCCACACTAATAAGTCATACATATTTAGAGAGCAATTTTTATTACATGCAGCATGACAACTTACTTGAAGGATCTTACTCAATCCATAGGTAGGTATGGTGGACTCTCATGACAAAACTGGGTTTAAGGATATTTGGAAGCACAAGTAGTATCTCTACTTGGTGCAAGGAATTTGCCTAGCATGAGAGGGAAAGGCAAGCTCAACATGTTGGATGATCCATGACAATATACTTTATTTCAGATATAAGAAAACATAACCCATTACGTTGTCTTCCTTGTCCAACATCAACTCTTTAGCATGTAATATTTTAATGAGTGCTCACAATCATAAAAGATGTCTGATATGTCTCTGTCGTATCTACTTTTCCAAACACTTTTGCCCTTGTTTTGGACTCTAACTTGCATGATTTGCCATGGTGTTATTTTTGTGCAGAAATAAAAGTTCTCGGAATGACCTGAAAATCCATGGAGCAACTTTTTGGAATTAATAAAAAATATTGGCGAAAGAATCAACGTCAGGGGGCCCACACCCTGTCCACGAGGGTGGGAGGCGCCCCCCTAGGGTGCGCCCCCTGCCTCGTGGGCCCCCTGGAGCTCCACCGACCTCAACTCCAACTCCATGTATTCACGTTTGGGGAGAAAAAAATGGGAGAGAAGAATTCATCATGTTTTACGATACGGAGCCGCCGCCAAGCCCTAAACTCTCTCGGGAGGGCTGATCTGGAGTCCGTTCGGGGCTTCGGAGAGGGGAATCCGTCGTTGTCGTCATCATCAACCATCCTCCATCACCAATTTCATGATTCTCACCGCCGTGCGTGAGTAATTCCATCGTAGGCTTGCTGGACGGTGATGGCTTGGATGAGATTTACCATGTAATCGAGTTAGTTTTGTTAGGGTTTGATCCCTAGTATCCATTATGTTCTGAGATTGATGTTGCTATGACTTTGCTCTGCTTAATGCTTGTCACTAGGGCCCGAGTGCCATGATTTCAGATCTGAACCTATTATGTTTTCATGAATATATATGAGTTCTTGAGCCTATCTTGCAAGTCTATAGTCACCTATTATGTGTTATGATCCGACAACCCCGAAGTGACAATAATCGGGACCACTCTCGGTGATAACCGTAGTTTGAGGAGTTCATGTATTCACTAAGTGTTAAAGCTTTGGTCCGGTACTCTATTAAAAGGAGGCCTTAATATCCCTTGGTTTCCAATAGGACCCCGCTGCCGCGGGAGGGTAGGACAAAAGATTTCATGCAAGTTCTTTTCTATAAGCACATATGACTATATTCGGAATACATGCCTACATTACATTGATGAACTGGAGCTAGTTCTGTGTCACCCTATGTTATAACTATTACATGAGGAATCACATCTGACATAATTATCCATCATTGATCCAATGCCTACGAGCTTTTCACATATTGCTCTTTGCTTAGTTACTTTACCGTTGCCACTGTTACAATTACTACAAAACTTCTACTATTACTTCTGCTACTGTTACCGTTACTTCCATACTACTTTGCTACTAAATACTTTGCTGCAGATATTAAGTTATCTAGGTGTGGTTGAATTGACAACTCAACTGCTAATACTTGAGAATATTCTTTGGCTCTCCTTGTGTCGTATCAATAAATTTGGGTTGAATACTCTACCCTCAAAAACTGTTGTGATCCCCTATACTTGTGGGTTATCAAGACTATTTTCTGGCACCGTTGCCGGGAACATAGCGCTATTCTTTGATTCACTTGGGATTTCTATCCGCTTATCACTATGAGGAACTTGAAAGACGAAAGAACTAAGATTTTTCCCTCAACTATGAGGGGAGGTAAGGAACTGCCATCTAGCTCTGCACTTGATTCGCCATCTGTTTTGAGTAAGCTTGCGACCCCTAAACCTACTTCTGCTATTAATTATAATATGTCACATGTTATTGATGATGCCACTTCTGCTATGCATGACACTTATGATGAAACTACTTCTATGCTTGATACTATTGTGCCATTAGGTGAATTTCTTGATGAACAACTTGCTAGGGCTAGAGAGAATAAATTTTTTGAAACTGATAATATTGATGAAAGTGATGATGAAGATTCTCCTCCTAGATATGAATTGCCTATTGTGTGTGAGGGTTATGTTATGGATGAAGAAACTGATAGAGATTTTCTTGCTTGCAATGATAGATCTGATCTTAAGAAATTATTAGCTAAGCTTAAAGAAAAGTCTCTGAATGCTAGAATGAAATATGACCCTGCTTTCGCTACTTCACCTATCTGTGTTACTGATAAGGATTCTGATCCTGAGATAATTCCTTTGGTTGAATCTGATCCTTCCTATGGCTATGAATCTGAAACTGTTGTGGCACATCTTACTAAGTTGAATGATATAGCCACCCAATTTACTAATGATGAGAAAACTCGCTACTACTATATCCTTAAGATATTTCCGTTCTCATTAAAGGGTGATGATAAAACAAGGTTTAACTCTCTTGATCTTCGTTGTGTGCGTAGTCCCCAGGATATGATTTATTACTATGGCACCCCGGCTCAGAGAAAACCGGAACGCCTCGTATTCCAGCCCAGAGATCAAAATGAAGTCTTCTGGAATACGGCACTGCTTAGCATAGAACAAACCAGCTCTTTATTACAATCTATTTGGCTACAATGGTTACATTGGCACGGCGACACTATGCCTGCCACTATTGCTCTATGCAAGCAGCAGAACAACATGATGCAGCGGAAGAACTCTAGTAGCGAAACAATGACGCCGGTGGTGCACTCCACTCCGCAGGGACTCTGGCTGGAACGCTTATCCTAGCTCGCATGAACAGAAACCACGACAAGCAAGCAATCAAATCCGACATGACCTGCAAACTGGCATGACACGCTAGGTCAGTACATTGAATGTACTTGCAAGCTCACATTAACCAGAAGCATTCAAGACAAACAAAAGCATGGCAATTACAAGTTAAGCAGAAATTAACATGGTATCATCATAGCATCATGGCATCAGCATGAACATGATATGTCTAGAATTACATGAACATGTCAAGAACATATGGATCTGACAATACTAGCATGCAACATGATGACACTATATGCACCACTTATTCCGCTCGGGTTACTTGGTAACTGTCACATGCATCACTTACCAACCTCGGACATCACACGATCATCTCAGGATCAAATCGAGCTTGGTATAACCAATACCGTAGCAATTAGTAAATGACCACAAGGAGCTTGATCTTTACCCACGATTCTCGCACAACATCACGAATATCCAACCACTCGGTATCCTCGATACCACGGTGATCCTTACGGCGATCACAACCACGACCAACACTTGGTCTCAAACCGTGATCCTTACGGCGATTACAACCACGACCAACACTTGGTCTCAAACCGTGATCCTTACAGCAATCACAACCCGACCAATAAATGGCTCGTCATCCTTACGGCGATCACAACCACGAGTTATCATTAATCAAGTTATTCTTATTACTGTTGACTCATGGTGTACCCTACTTTTGAACTGGGCCCTTATCCGCGGGCGCGGCTTTCGATGGATTTAATATACACTCTGCAGAGGTTAGTACACTGTACCCACACTACAAAAACAATGGCCTTGCACTCTCATTCGGGTGGACCAACGGCGTTCCGACAAAACCGTCCTACTGACATGACACTCTCCCGGCCACTCCGACTCACTCCCCACTGGGCTAACTCATGGGTGGCCCCGTATCTACCTCAAGACACCTCAACGACCACCATTGTGGCCCAAAACAATAAACCGTCCCAAACGGGGACATGTGCACATAACAACAACAACGGGCACACAAGGCTTATGTCCGCCTACCTGATCAGGGTAGCGCGCGCCCATAACCTTCCCTCGTTGGAGGCACCGGTGAGAGGCATGACAATAGACCCAATTAGGATCGTCCCATACCGGTAAGCGTGGTTGCACTGGTCAGCATCATTTCAGCGGCACCATGACTCAGCCAATAGTTGTTCAAGTTCAATTTAATCCGGTTAACTTGAATGCAAATATGCTGGGCCATGATAAAATGCGTGAACATGATATCAACATAATCATGAGGGTATCACATAACTATCCACCATATGAACAATGAATCATATCCACTGAGCATGGCATACTGAGTAGCATGAAGATCACCAACATCAACATGCACTACTAGCAAGTATAAACATATGAAAGGAAATACTAGCAGGTAGAACATGATAACAGAGTACAAGACAACATAGCACAAAAGTGAACATGCAAATCTAAACATCCGGAACAACGATAACCATCTTTTCAACAAGCAAACATTTAATAAAGATTCAAGTTGAAAACCATGGCTACCGCATGACTATCATGCAAGTGGGTATTGTGGCTTGCCTGGGGTGGAAGAAATCACCGGGAGAAAGTGTGAGAAACTCGCGGAACGAATCACCAGAAAACGTTCTCTCTCGGAGAGGGCTGAATAAGGGCAAGGGCATAATGGTCATTTTCACAGAGTCAAACCATAGTGAAAGCATGACCAGCAGAACGGGCTCGACAAAATGAAGAAGTGAGCGTTGGAATGACCTCATTTGGAGTTATGGATAAAAAGATACAAGGGTTTTACTACCAGGGACCTATATGTCAAAATTTATTTTATAGACTGGGCCAAAACAGAAAAACGGAAAGCGTAATCCAGGAATTACGCTTCCACTTATCCAGCGTGGCAGTAGCAGGGCCGGCCTCCTGTGTGGCTGACAGGTGGGTCCCACCTTATCCACTTCTCTCTCTCCTCTCTTCTCTTCTTCCTCTCTCCCTCACCCGATGGCGCCCGCAGAGCAGAGGAGGCAGCAGCGAGGCCAGCGCCGTCCCGACGCCACTGGCCACCTCCGGCGACGCTCCGGCCACCGGCGGGATTAGAATGGGACGCCGCACCTGACTGGCCACCGCATGAGCATCGAGGAGGGATGGAGGGACGGTGACGGGTGGCCACCGAAGAAGACAGAGGCGGGCGGGGCTGTGGTGGTCCGGCCGGCTCCGGCCACCATTGGCCGAGGCGAGGCCACCGGCAGCCTCCTCGAGGATCACCGCGCCCATCCAGCACCGTAGCAGCTCTGGGGAAGGGCCCAGGGCGACGGTTACTCGCGGCAACAGAGAAATAGGGGCGGCGGCGGCTAATCTTGGGGACGACGGCCACAGCTACTCCGGCGACTAGATAAGGGGTTGGACAAATGGAGGGGGAGGCTCGGCGTCGGGCTAATTTAGTCGAGGCGCTCCGGCGACCGTGGCGGCCAAAAGAGACGGGGAGGAGCTCCGGGGCTTGGGCGAGAGGCTTGGAGGGGCTAGACGAGGGTGGTGAGGCTGCGGGTGAGCTCGAGAGGGCTCGAGGAAGGCCATTTATAGGCGGGGCGAGGGGCACGGCCTCGGGTGCTGCCGGGCACGTCCAGCCAACGCTCTAGCGAGGCCAGCGAGCACAGGGAAGGCGATGAAGGAGATGCGGACGAGCCGCAGAGCTCACGGGCAGAAGAGGTCGAGGGGAGGGAAGCAACCAACTGCCATTAATGCACGTCGGCACTGCTCACCCGTGGGCACGCGGCGACTAGCGCCGGCGAGGAAGCGGACAGAGGGGAAGAGGGGTCCAGGAGGACGGCGACGACGCGGGCTATCTACTGGACATTCTCACGAGCGCGAAGTCGACGAGAGGGGAAGGGCCCCGAGCAAGAAGCCATTCTGGGCACACTCATGGCATGCCAAAACGGTGGTCACCACCAGTGCTGGCATGTGTGGGAGGCAAACAGCTAGCAAATTTTGTCTAGTGGTAAGTTCCTCCAGGGAAGGTCTCAACTACGGTGGTAGATTGGTGAAAACGGCTATGGTTAAAAGGTTAGTGAGCTCTGAAGTTTACTGCAGTAAACTTTATCAGCTCAATGTGATCAACAGGGAATTGGTTGAAGCCAAATAAGTTGTCTGGGGTGTTTAGGCTAGGAAGGACTACAGTCCTGGGGAGTTTGGGGGTTAATGGACCAAGATTTACCGCACTTGCTTCACAACTGACCAAAATGGTCCAGAAACTAGATCATGATGGGGCACTTACATGGAGTTATGGAATGGGATGCAACTTGGCAAATCCTCATTATATGGACATATAAAGGTACTGTAAAAAGCTCATGCAAATGGACAAACCAAAATGGAACTTGCTTCACAAACATCATTTGTGTCCAGAAACTTGGAATAATTATGGTGATCAAATGGATCAATTAAATGATGCCAAATTAGGTGGAGAGATGTTTCATGAGTAGAATAATGATCTCGTAATTTATCAGGATTTTTGAAGCAATACAAAATGCACTTGCTTCACAACTTGAAAATATTGCCAGAATCAAAGATTTGCTCCTGTGCTCACATAGATGATTGGATGGGGCTGCAAATGGGTGGAAGGGGTTAATATGATCACATTAAGGAGTGTGCAATAGTTCATCTCAGTTGGTTAGTCCTAGCTAGTACTTCCTTCATGAAGCCTTCTGTCTGACAGAAACTTTGAAAATTCTCTAAGGAAGATTGGCTAGGAATATAAATTTGAACTTGTGCATGAGGCAATTATTTGGACATATAAACATGCCCAAAAAGGTTGGGAGCCACTAGGAAAAATATAAATGACACTTCCTTCACAAAGTGCCATTCCGGGCAGCATAGAAAAAGGAATATTGGGGAATTATATTTGAACATGGCAATGAAAAGTTTTGGCATATTTGATCAAGATATGACCCAAACAATTTATGAGAATTATTTCGGAATTTTAGGAGTGAGGGAAATATAGGTTGCTTCACAACCTAGGGCAATTTGAGTTATTCCTTTAATAGAAAAGGAATATTCCCAATAAAATAATATTGGGATTTGGTCTAGGGAAAGATTTGGGAATGACAAGCCACTCTGGAAGTAAAGAAGAGGTCATCTTCTTCAGTTTCCAGACCACAAAGCCACGGAAAAAGAAAACTCAGGCAAAAACCTCGAAAAAACAAAAGAAAAAGAAAGGGCCAAAAATCAGGCTGTCACAAACCTTACCCCCTTAAAGAAATCTCGTCCTCAAGATTTGGTTGCTCAGGGAACTAGTGTGAATATTCTGACTTAAGGAAACCGTTTCCAACTCGGGTATCCTTTTTCTTTTATTGTTGTACCCACTAAATCTTTATCTGACTGGCCCTAGGTGGTTTGCTTTACTGTATCCACATTCTGACAGATCTTACCTGGCTTGCTCATGCTTATATAGGCTCCAATTTCTTTTTAGATCTGCTGACTAGCTAAGTGTGATTTAATTATCACGACTGAAATATATGTCTGTCTCACAAATCCAAAAGCAATTTCCACTGGGTGTGCCACCCGGCACTGACAACCTTTCATGTAATGATGATCAGATTTTTCTGATGAAAACTCAAGTTCTCACTCATTGCATTGGGTTTCTCCACTAAATGCAGGTCCTTTGGGTTCCAAATAGTGAGTTAAAACATAACCATTTCCTGACAGATTCTAACTCATCGCAGAAGTTTCTGAACCATCTTAACTGGTTCCATTGTCATGAGTATTGGATCTGTACCAAATATTTGATTGTCTCCTGTTTCGGCCAGCATAAAGGGCTTGGCCTGTATGATAATATCTGCATACTTGGCTGACGGTGGTTCTGACGAAAAAATTTTGTTCACGACAGGCTATCCATGATGATTCATATAAGTGAGGACTGAGGCTTCCAGACTGTTATTCCTCATGCCGATTACTCATGCTGTAGGCATATCCATGTGGATCAATACTAACTTAGACTGTTCGGGGGATCTGCACCATGGGGGTCGTGTACAATTTTCACACCTGCCTCACTGGTCTTGCTCCGTCATTATCGTTTTCTTGGTCTGGATCTTTGGCTGAAAGAGATGGGCCATATTGCTTCTTCGTATGACCATAGGTTCTGTCGGTGCAATTTTTTCGGCAATTGTAGTTTATCCTCATTTTTCTGATAGGGTAACCCATTAAATGGCAGGTTCAACACCTCACAAGTTCTGATCGTTGGGAAATGATCATTCGAACCCTTGCAAGAAATCGGCAAATAAATCAGTAGCCACCAGACCGGTCTTTACAACTTCGCATGCCACTGCGCACCACTGGCTGCACAGCCTCCCGCCACGCATGTCCGGAGAGGCCCCCAGAGCGACACGTTGGTGGATGCGCTGGAGCGTGGACGCAGAGTGGCCGCCTGCCGCGGCAAGCGCCTTGCCGCTGTTGTTATCTTGTCGGGTCCGGAAGCTTGTCGCTCACCGGGCTTCGAGGTGCCTTGGTTTGTCTTCCCGGCAAGCTCCTCTTCTCGGGGCCTTGTTGCCTTGCCGGAGCGCGTGACGCGTCGCGGCAAGTTCATTGGAGCGCCTTGGTTGGCCTTCCCGGCAAGCTCCCCTTGCCAGGGTCTTGTCTCCTAAGCTTAAATACTTTGTTCTTGGATGGCTCCAAGGGAACCTTGGGGGATCTTGGCGATCACCCGGCAAGCCTTTGCCGCGGGGTGCTGCAACTGCCCGTGCACAAGTTCGGGGTACTAGGGTACCCCTAATCTAGTACACCGACAGTAGGCATATATAGGAGGAAGAAGTACGTCGGTGGCCGCCCGATGGGCCCACAAGACAGGGGGCACGCCCTGTAGGGGTGGGCGCGCCCTCCTATCTCGTGACTGCCTCGGCTGCTTCTTGACTTGCACTCCAAGTCCTCTGGATCACGTCCGTTCCAAAATCACGCTCCCGAAGGTTTCATTCCGTTTGGACTCCGTTTGATATTCCTTTTCTTCGAAATATTGAAATAGTCAAAAAAACAGCAATACGGGTTGGGCCTCTGGTTAGTAGGTTAGTCCCAAAAATGATATAAATGTGTAAAATAAAGCCCATAAACATCCAAAAGGGGTAATATAATAGCATGCGACAATCAAAAATTATAGATACGTTGGAGACGTATCAAGCATCCCCAAGCTTAATCCCTGCTCGTCCTCGAGTAGGTAAATGATAAAAACAGAATTTTTGATGTGGAATGCTACCTAGCATAATTCTCAATGTAATTTTCTTTATTGTGGCATGATTGTTCAGATCCAAATGATTCAAGATAAAAGCTTATAAAACATAAAAATAATAATGCTTCGAAGCATACTAACAAATAATCATGTCCTATCAAAATAGCATAGCCAAAGAAAGCTTATCCCTACAAAATCATATAGTTAGGCCATGCTTCATTTTCATTACACAAAATACTCCCATTATGAACAACCCCGATGACGAGCCGAGCAATTGGTTCATACTTTTTAACGCACTTCAGCTTTTTTCAACTCTTACGCAATACATGAGCGTAAGTCATGGACATAGCACTATGGTGGTATAAAGTGGTGGTTGTGAGGACAAAAAGAGAGAGAAGATAGTCTCACATCAACTAGGCGTATCAACGGGCTATGGAGATGCCCATCAATAGATATCAATGTGAGTGAGTAGGGATTGCCATGCAAAGGATGCACTAGAGCTATAAATATATGAAAGCTCAACAAAAGAAACTAAGTGGCTGTGCATCCAACTTGCTTGCTCACAAAGACCTAGGGCATTTTGAGGAAGCCCATCATTGGAATATACAAGCCAAGTTCTATAATGAAAAATTCCCACTTAGTATATAAAAGTGACAACATAGGAGACTCTCTATCATGAAGATCATGGTGCTACTTTGGAGCACAAGTGTGGAAAAAGAGATAGTAGCATCGTCCCTTCTCTCTTTTTCTCTCATTTATTTTTTTCCCTTTTTTCTTCTTTTTTTTCTTTTTTTCTCTTTTCTTTTTTTTCTTTGGCCTTTCTTTTTCTTTTTTTTGGCCTTTCTCTTTTTTTTTATTTTTGTAAAGTCCGAAGTCTCATCCCGACTTGTGGGGGAATCATAGTCTTCATCATCATTTCCTCACTGAGACAATGCTGTAATAATGAAGATCATCACACTTTTATTAATTTACAACTCAAGAATTACAACTCAAAGCTAGAACAAGATATGACTCTATATGAATGCCTCCGGCGGTGTACCAGGATATGCAATGAATCAAGAGCGACATGTATGAAAATTATGAAGGTGGCCTTGCCACAAATATGATGTCAACTACATGATCATGCAAAGAGCAATATGACAATGATGGAACGTGTCATAATAAACGGAACAGTGGAAAGTTGCATGGCAATATATCTCGGAATGGCTATGGAAATGCCATAATAGGTAGGTATGGTGGCTGTTTTGAGGAAGGTAAATAATGGGTGATACCGGCGAAAAGTTGCGTGGTATAATAGAGGCTAGCAAAGTGGGAGGTTGAGTGTGCGTATATCCATGGACTCACATTAGTCAGAAAGAACTCATATACTTATTGGAAAAGTCTATTTAGCCCTCAAAGCTGAGTACTACTACGCATGCCCCTAGAGGGATAGATTGGTAGGAAAAGACCATCGCTCGTCCCCGACTGCCACTCATAAGGAAGACAATCAAAAGAGCACCTCATGCAATAAATTTGTCACACAACTTTTACCATACGTGCATGCTACGGGACTTTCCAACTTCAACACAAGTATTTCTCAATTTCATAATTACCCACTAGCATGACCCTAACATTACTACCTTTATATCTCAAAACAATTATCAAGCATCAAATTGATCCTAGTGTTTTACGCACTTTCTATGATAGTTTTTATTATACCCAACTTGGATGCTCATCATTCTAGGACCAAATTTGTAACCATAGCAAATACCATGCTGTTCTAAAAGACTATCAAAATAATATAAGTGAAGCATGAGAGACTAGCAATTTCTTCAAAATTAAGCCACCGCCGTGCTCTAAAAGATATAAGTGAAGCACTAGAGCAAAACTATCAAGCTCAAAAGATATAAGTGAAGCACATAGAGTATTCTAGCAAATTCTAATCAAGTGGGCTTCTCCCAAAAGGTTTGTACAGCAAGTATGATTATGTTAAACTAAAAAGCAAAGACTAATATAATACACGACGCTCCAAGCAAAACACATATCATGTGGCGAATAAAAATATAGCTCCAAATAAAGTTACCAATGAACGAAGACGAAAGAGGGGATGCCTTTCCGGGGCATCCCCAAGCTTAGGCTTTTGGCTATTCTTGAATACTTGAGGTGCCTTGGGCATACCCAAGCTTAGGCTCTTGCCACTCCTTATTCCATAGTCCATCAAAGCTTTACCCGAAACTTGAAAACTTCACAACACAAAACTCAACAGGAAATCTTATAAGCTTCGTTAGTGAAAGAAAACAAAACCACCACATAAGGTACTGTAATGAACTCATTATTTATTTATTTTGTTGTTAAACCTACTGTATTCCAACTTCCCTATGGTTTATAAACTATTTTACTAGCCATAGATGCATCGAAATAAGCAAACAACACACGAAAAACAGAATATGTCAAAAACAGAACAGTCTGTAGAAATCTGTAACTAACGCAAATTTCTGGAACTCTAAAAATCCTACGAAAATAGAAAGTCCTGGAAAATTTTACTATTGATCATCACCAAAAATAATCAACGCAAAAGCACGTTTTTGTGATTTAACAAAACTAATTTCGTGCGCGCAAAGTTTCTGTTTTTCAGCAGAATCAAATCAACTATCATCATAGGTTATCCTATAGGTTCTACTTGGCACAAACACTAATTAAAAGGTAAAAACACATCTAAACAGGAGGTAGATGCAAAATTTATTACTAAACAGGAACAAAAACAAAATACACAAATAAAATTGGGTTGCCTCCCAACTAGCGCTATCGTTTAACGCCCCTAGCTAGGCATAAAAGCGAAGATAGATCTAAGTAGTGACATCTTTGGCACTAAATTCATAAGTAGCCCGCATGATAGATTCATAAGGTAATTTGACTTTCTTTCTTGGAAAGTGCTCCATGCCTTTCCTTAATGGAAATTGGAATCTAATATTCCCTTCCTTCAAATCAAAAATTGCACCAATCGTTCTAAGGAAAGGTCTACCAAGAATAATAGGGCAAGAAAGATTGCAATCTATATCAAGAACGATAAAATCTACGGGCACCAAATTTCTATTTGCAACAATGGGATCATCATTGATCCTTCCCATTGGCTTTTTAATGGTGGAATCCGTAAGGTGCAAATTTAAAGAGCAATCATCAAGATCATGGAAACCTAGAATATCACATAAAGTTTTCAGAATCGTGGAAACGCTAGCACCCAAATCACACAAAGCAAAACACTCATGATCTTTAATTCTAATATTTATAGTAGGTTCCCACTCATCATTAAGTTTTCTAGGTATAGAAACTTCCAAAATAAGTTTTTCATCATAAGATTGCATCAAGGCATCAACGAAATGTTTGGTAAAAGCTTTATTTTGACTATAAGCATGAGGAGAATTAACAACGGATTGCAACAAGGAAATACAACCTTCTAAAGAACAATTATCATAATCAAATTCCTTGAAATCCGAGATAGTGGGTTCGATGCTATTTAAAGTCATGACCTCTCCAATCTCGCTTTTACCAAATTTAGCATCAAGATCTAAAAACTCCGAATTCTTGGGGCACCTTCTAACTAAAGTTGACTCATCTCCGGTCTCATTATTATCAAGATTCATATTGCAAAACAAAGATCTAATAGGAGACGCATCAATAACTTTAAGATCTTCATCATTATTTTCATTGAAACTAGAAGAACACGCCTTTACAAAGCAATCTTTCTTAGCACGCAATCTAGCGGTTCTTTCCTTGCACTCATCAATGGAAATTCTCATGGCTTTGAGAGACTCATTGATATCAAGCTTAAGAGAACAAGATCTAAGTTTAAGAGAATCAACATCAAGTGAAAGACTATCAACGTTCCTAGCCAAATCATCAACTTTGAGAAATTTTTCATCAAGCAAGACATTAAAATTCTTTTGAGAAATCATAAATTCTTTCACACTATTCTCAAAATCAAAGGGCATCTTATTAAAATTACCATAAGAATTATTGTAGGAATTTCCATAATTATTAGAGGAATTACTAGAGAACGGTCTAGAATTAAAGTTTCCTCTATAAGCATTGTTTCCAAAACTATTCCTACCAACAAAATTCACATCCATAGATTCATTATTATTCTCAATCAAAGTAGACAAAGGAATATCACCGGGATCAAGAGGAGTATTTCTAGTAGCAAACAATTTCATAAGTTCATCCGTCTTTCCACTCAAAATATTGATTTCTTCTATAGCATGCACTTTTTTACTAGAAGATCTTTCGGTGTGCCATTGAGAATAATTAGCCATAATATTATCAAGAAGTTTTGCAGCATCTCCTAACGTGATTTCCATAAACGTGCCTCCCGCGGCCAAATCTAAAAGATTTCTAGAAGCAAAGTTCAAACCGGCATAAAAATTTTGTATGATCATCCATAAATTCAAACCATGAGTAGGGCAATTGCGAATCATCAATTTCATTCTTTCCCAAGATTGGGCAACATGCTCATGATCAAGTTGTTTAAAATTCATAATATTGTTCCTAAGAGTGATAATCTTAGCAGGAGGAAAATACTTAGATATAAAAGCATCTTTGCACTTGTTCCAAGAATATATACTATTTTTAGGCAAAGATGAAAACCAAACTTTAGCACGATATCTAAGTGAAAACGGAAATAACTTCAATTTAACAATATCATTATCCGTGTCTTTCTTGTTTTGCATATCACACAAATCAAAAAAGTTGTTTATATGAGTAGCGGCATCTTCACTAGGAAGGCCGGCGAATTGGTCTTTCATAACAAGATTCAACAACGCAGTATTGATTTCACAAGACTCAACATCATTAAGAGGAGCAATCGGAGTGCAAAGGAAATCATTATTATTGGTATTGGAGAAATCACACAATTTGGTATTATCTTGCGCCATGGCAACAAGTAATCGAACACACAAGCAAACAAAAAAGGCAAGTGAAAGAGAGAGAGAGAGAGATTGGGAAAGAGAGGGCAAATAAAACAGCAAGGGTGAAGTGGGGGAGAGGAAAATGAGAGGCAAATGGAAAATAATGTAAATGCGAGGGAGATGAGTTTGTGATGGGTACTTGGTTTATCTTGACTTGAGTGAAGACCTCCCCGGCAACGGCGCCAGAAATCCTTCTTGCTACGTCTTGAGCTTGCGTTGGTTTTCCTTGAAGAGGAAAGGGTGATGCAGCAATAGTAGCGTAAGTATTTCCCTCAGTTTGAGAACCAAGGTATCAATCCAGTAGGAGGCTCCTCAAAAGTCCCACGCACCAACGCAAACAAACAAAGAACTCGCAACCAACGCAATAAAGGGGTTGTCAATCCCTTCACGACCACTTGCGGAAGTGAGATCTAATAGAGATAGTATGATAAGATTAATATATTTTTGGTATTTTATAATATAGATGCAAAAGGTAAAGATGCAAATAAAAGTAGATTGAAAGTTTATATGATAAAAGATAGACCCGGGGGCCATAGGTTTCACTAGTGGCTTCTCTCAAGATAGCATAAGCATTACGGTGGGTGAACAAATTACTGTCAAGCAATTGATAGAAAAGCGAATAATTATGAGATTATCTAGGCATGATCATGTATATAGGCATCACGTCCGTGACAAGTAGACCGACTCCTACATGCATCTACTACTATTACTTCACACATCGACCGACTCCTGCCTGCATCTAGAGTATTAAGTTCATAAAGAACAGAGTAACGCATTAAGAAAGATGACCTGATGTAGATGGATAAAGTCATGCAATATGATATAAACCCCATCTTTTTATCCTCGATGGCAACAATACAATACGTGTCTTGCTACCCCTGCTGTCACTAGGAAAGGACACCGCAAGATGGAACCGAAAGCTAAGCACTTCTCCCATGGCAAGAAAGATCAATCTAGTAGGCCAAACCAAACTGATAATTCGAAGAGACTTGCAAAGATAACTCAATCATACATAAAAGAATTCAGAGGAGATTCAAATATTTCTCATAGATAAACTTGATCATAAACCCACAATTCATCGGATCTCAACAAACACACCGCAAAAAGAGTTTATATCGAATAGATGTCCACAAGAGAGGGGGAGAACATTGTATTGAGATCAAAAAAGAGAGAAGAAGCCATCTAGCTAATAACTATGGACCTGAAGGTCTGTGGTAAACAAATCACAACTCATCGGAGGGGCTATGGTGTTGATGTAGAAGCCCTCTGTGGTCGATTCCCCCTCCGGCGGAGCACCGGCAAAGGCTCCAAGACGAGATCTCGCGGATACAGAAGGTTATGGAGGTGGAAATTGTGTTTCGTTGACTCCCTGGATGTTTTCAGGGTACGTAGGCATATATAGGAGGAAGAAGTACGTCGATGGCCGCCCGAGGGGCCCACAAGACAAGGGGCGCGCCCTGTAGGGGTGGGCGCGCCCTCCTATCTCGTGGCCACCTCGGCTGGTTCTTGACTTGCACTCCAAGTCCTCTGGATCACGTTCGTTCCAAAAATCACGCTCCCGAAGGTTTTATTCCATTTGGACTCCGTTTGATATTCCTTTTCTTTGAAATACTGAAATAGGCTAAAAAACAGAAATATGGGCTGGGCCTCCGGTTAGTAGGTTAGTCCCAAAAATGATATAAATGGGTAAAATAAAGCCCATAAACATCCAAAAGGGGTAATATAATAGCATGGAACAATCAAAAATTATAGATACGTTGGAGACGTATAAAGCGTCACTTGGAAATCTGTTTCCTTAGTATTACCTCGACCCCCTTTAACAGTACGGTGTTTCCTATGACTCAAGAAGAAGAAAAAAGAAACTACGAAAACAAAAGTCTTCACGCTCCAGATTCCTCTCATGAATATCGAAGTCTTCACGGTTGCACAAATTTCTTCACTTCCAAAGTCTTCAGGAGAACCAAAGTCTTCAGCCGAATACATTCATTTTTAGGGGTCGACTTTCACTGTAAATATCAAACTCCTCATTGACTTATAGAGCCTGTGTACACCCACAAACATATTAGTCCCTTAACATATAAGTCTTCAATACACCAAAATCGCTAAGGGGCACTAGATGCACTTACAAATATAAGTGAAGCATGAGAGATCAATAATTTCTACAAAATTAAGCCACCGCCGTGCTCTAAAAAGATATAAGTGAAGCACTAGAGCAAAATTATCTAGCTCAAAAGATCTAAGTGAAGCACATAGAGTATTCTAATAAATTACTAATCATGTGTGTCTCTCCAAAAGGTGTGTACAGCAAGGATGATTGTGGTAAACTAAAAAGCAAATACTCATATCATACAAGATGCTCCAAGCAAAACCCATATCATGTGGCAAATAAAAATATAGCTCCAAGTAAAGTTACCGATAAACGAAGACGAAAGAGGGGATGCCTCCCGGGGCATCACCAAGCTTAGGCTCTTGGTTGTCCTTGAATTATGTTGGGGTGCCATGGGCATCCCCAAGCTTAGGATCTTGCCACTCCTTATTACACAGTCCATCAAATCTTTACCCAAAACTTGAAAACTTCACAACACAAAACTCAACAGGAAATCTCATAAGCTCCGTTAGTGCAAGAAAGAAAAACCACCACATAAGGTATTGTAATGAACTCATTCTTTATTTATATCGGTGTTAAACCTACTATATTTCAACTTCTCTATGGTTCATACCCCTCGATACTAGCCATAGATTCATCAAAATAAGCAAACAACACACGAAAAACAAAATCTCTCAAAAACAGAACAGTCTGTAGCAATCTGTAACTTTCGAATCTTCTGGACCTCTAAAAATCCTACCAAAATAGGAAGTCCTGGGCAATTTGTCTGTTGATCTACTTCAAAAATAATAAACGCAAAATCACGTTTCAGTGATTTACTAAAATTATTCTCGTGCACACAAAAGTTTCTGTTTTTCAGCAAAATCAAATTCACTATCACTGTATGTTATCCTATAGGTTCTACTTGGCACAAACACTAATTAAAACATAAAACCACATCTAAACAGAAGCTAGATGATTTATTTATTACTAAACAGAAGCAAAAAAGTAAGGAACAAAAATAAAATTGGGTTGCCTCCCAACAAGCGCTATCGTTTAACGCCCCTAGCTAGGCATAAAAGCGAGAATAGATCTAAGTATTGCCATCTTTGGCATTCAATTCATAAGTAGCTCGCATAATAGATTCATAAGGTAATTTGAATTTCTTTCTATGAAAGTGTTCCATGCCTTTCCTTAATGGAAATTGGAATCTAATATTCCCTTCCTTCATATCAATAATTGCACCAATCGTTCTAAGGAAGGGTCTACCAAGAATAATAGGACATGAAAGATTGCAATCTATATAAAGAACGGTAAAATCTACGGGAACATAATTCCTATTTGCAACAATAAGAACATCATTAATCCTTCCCATAGGTTTCTTAATAGTGGAATCCGCAAGGTGCAAGTTTAAAGAGCAATCATCAAATTCATGGAAACCTAGCACATCACATAAAGTTTTCGAAATCGTGGAAACACTAGCACCCAAATCACACAAAGCATAGCATTCATGATCTTTAATTTTAATTTTTATGGTAGGTTCCCACTCATCATAAAGTTTTCTAGGTATAGAAACTTCCAATTCAATTTTTTCTTCATAAGATTGCATCAAAGCATCAATGATATGTTTGGTAAAAGCTTTATTTTGACTATAAGCATGAGGGGAATTCAACACGGATTGCAACAAGGAAATACAATCTATTAAAGAACAATTATCATAATTAAATTCCTTGAAATCCATAATAGTGGGTTCATTGCTATGTAAAGTTTTGACCTCTCCAATCCCACTTTTACCAAATTTAGCATCAAGATCTGAAAACTCCGAATCATTGGGACGCCTTTTAGCTAAAGTAGACTCATCTCCAGTCCCATCATTATCAAGATTCATATTGCAAAACAAAGATTCAATAGGGGACACATCAATAACTTTGAGATCTTCATCATTATTTTCATGGAAACTAGAAGAAGACGCTCTTAAAAAGCAATCTTTCTTAGCACACATCCTAGCGGTTCTTTCTTTGCACTCATCAATGGAAATTCTCATGGCTTTGAGAGACTCATTGATATCATGCTTAGGTGGAATAGATCTAAGTTCCAAAGAATCAACATCAAGAGAAAGTCTATCGACGTTCCTAGCCAATTCATCAACTTTAAGCAATTTTTCTTCAAGCAAAGCATTGAAATTATTTTGAGAGATCATAAATTCTTTAACACTATTCTCAAAATCAGAGGGCATCTTATTAAAATTTCCATAAGAGTTGTTGTAGGAATTACCATAATTATTAGAGGAATTACTAGGAAACGGCCTAGGATTAAAGTTTCCTCTATACGTGTTGTTACCAAAATTATTCCTACCAAGAAAATTCACATCCATAGATTAATTATATTCTCAATCAAAGTAGACAAGGGCATATCATTAGGATCAATAGGAGCACTCTTAGTAGCAAACAATTTCATAAGTTCATCCGTCTTTCCAGTCCAAACATTAATTTCTTCTATCGCATGAACTTTCTTACTAGTAGATCTTTCGGTGTGCCATTGAGAATAATTAACCATAATATTATCAAGGAGTTTAGTAGCTTCTCCTAAAGTGATTTCCATAAAAGTGCCTCCCGCGGCCGAATCTAAAAGATTTCTAGAAGCAAAATTTAATCCGGCATAAAAAAATTGTATGATCATCCATAAATTCAAACCATGTGTAGGGCAATTGTGAATCATTTATTTCATTCTTTCCCAAGATTGGCCAACATGCTCATGATCAAGTTGTTTAAAATTCATAATATCGTTTCTAAGAGAGATGATCTTAGCGGGAGGAAAATACTTAGAGATAAAAGCATCTTTGCACTTATTCCATGAATCAATACTATTTTTAGCCAAAGATGAAAACCAAGTTTTAGCACGATCTCTAAGTGAAAATGGAAATAACTTCAATTTAACAATATCATTATCCGTATCTTTCTTATTTTGCATATCACACAAATCAACAAAGTTATTTAGATGAGTAGCGGCATCTTCACTAGGAAGGTCGGCGAATTGATCTATAACAAGATTCAGCAAAGCAGCATTGATTTCACAAGATTCAACATCATTAAGAGGAGCAATCGGAGTGCTAAGGAAATAATTATTATTGGTATTGGAAAAGTCACACAATTTGGTATTATCTTGCGCCATAGTGACAAGCAATCCAACATACAAGCAAGCAAAAGGCAAGCGAAAATGAGAGGCGAACAGGAAAGAGAGGGTGAATAAAACGGCAAGGGTGAAGTGGGGGAGAGGAAAACGAGAGGCAAATGGCAAATAATGTAATGCGAGGGAGATGAGTTTGTGATGGGTACTTGGTATGTCTTGACTTGAGCGAAGACCTCCCCGGCAACGGCGCCAGAAATCCTTCTTGCTACCTCTTGAGCATTGTGTTGGTTTTCCCTTGAAGAGGAAAGGGTGATGCAGCAAAGTAGTGTAAGTATTTCCCTCGGTTTTTGAGAACCAAGGTATCAATCCAGTAGGAGGCTCCTCAAAAGTCCCTAGTACCTACACAAACAAACAAGAACCTCACAACCAACGCGATAAAGGGGTTGTCAATCCCTTCACAGTAACTTGCAAAAGTGAGGTCTGATGGAGATAAATAAGATAAGATAAATATTTTTGGTATTTTTATGATATAGATTAGAAAGTAAAATTGCAAAATAAAGTAGATTGGAAACTTATATGATAAACGATAGACCCAGGGGCCATAGGTTTCACTAGTGGCTTCTCTCAAGATAGCATAAGTATTACGGTGGGTGAACAAATTACTATCGAGCAATTGATAGAAAAGTGAATAGTTATGAGATTATCTAGGCATGGTTATGTATATAGGCATCACGTCCGTGACAAGTAGACCAACTCCTGCCTTCATCTAGAGTATTAAGTTCATAAAGAATAGAGTAACACATTAAGAAAGATGACATGATGTAGAGGGATAAACTCAAGCAATATGATATAAACCCCATCTTTTTATCCTCGATGGCAACAATATAGTACGTGCCTTGCTGCCCCTGCTGTCACTGGGAAAGGACACCGCAAGATTGAACCCAAAGCTAAGCACTTCTCCCATTGCAACAAAGATCAATCTAGTAGGCCAAACCAAACTAATAATTCGAAGAGACTTGCAAAGGTAACCAATCACACATAAAATAATTCAGAGAAGAGTCAAATATTTCTCATAGATAAACTTGATCATAAACCCACAATTCATCGGATCTCGACAAACACACCGCAAAAAGAGTAACATCGAATAGATCTCCAAGAAGATCAAGGAGAAGTTTGTACTGAGATTCAAAGAGAGAGAAGAAGCCATCTAGCTAATAATTATGGACCCGAAGGTTTGTGGTAAACTACTCACAACTTATCGGAGATGCCTTGGAGATGATGTAGATGCCCTCCATGGTCGATTCCCCCTCTGGCAGAGCACCGGCGAAGGCTCCAAGATGGGATCTCGCGGATACAGAAGGTTGCGGCGGTGGCAATAGTTTTTCGTGGTGCTCCTCGATGTTTTCAGGGTACGTGGATATATATAGGCGAAGGAGGTAGTCAGGGGAGCCATGAGGGGCCCACGAGGGTGGGGGCGCGCACACCCCCGTAGGGCGTGCCCTCCTGCCTCATGGCCGCCTTGGCTGCTTCTTGACGTCCACTCCAAGTCTCCTGGATTGCGTTTGTTCCAAAAAGATTGCTCCCAAAGGTTTCATTCCATTTGGACTCTGTTTGATATTCCTTTTCTTCGAAACACTGAAATAGGCAAAAAAACAACAATTCGGGCTGGGCCTCCGGTTAGTAGGTTAGTCCCAAAAATGATATAAAAGTGTAAAGTAAAGCCCATAAACATCCAAAACGGGTAATATAATAGCATGGAACAATAAAAAATTATAGATACGTTGGAGACATATCAATTCCGTGGACCGCCCTCGAACAATCCCTCAAACACAAGACCAAAAGCACGACCTCTCTACTTGGTTGCAAGTGTACGATCTTCATGATCTGGCAGCGCTTCGCCGTTCAGAGCTAATAATCGATCGAGAATTAGAGGGAGGAGTTTAGAACCACACAGGTCTTCTAATTATGAGGATTAGAGGTGGCTAGGGCTCGCTCTAATTAGTCAACTAGGACCAACTAGAACATGCACTAGATCAACTAGAGGAGGCTCCAAAACTTATGTCCCAATACGGAGAAATTCTCTAGTATATATAGGTTAGGAGGTGATGACCCACAAGTGTAGGGGATCTATCATAGTCCTTTCGATAAGTAAGAGTGTCGAACCCAACGAGGAGCAGAAGGAAATGACAAGCGGTTTTCAGTAAGGTATTCTCTGCAAGCACTGAAATTATCGGTAACAGATAGTTTTGTGATAGGTAATTTGTAACGGGTAACAAGTAACAAAAGTTGCAGCAAGGTGGCCCAATCCTTTTTGTAGCAAAGGACAAGCCTGGACAAATTCTTATATGAAGGAAAAAGCTCCCGAGGACACATGGGAAGTATCGTCAAGCTAGTTTTCATCACGCTCATATGATTCGCGCTCGTTACTTTGATAATTTGATATGTGGGTGGAGCGGTGCTTGGGTACTGCTCTTTCTTGGACAAGCATCCCACTTATGATTAACCCCTATTGCAAGCATCCGCAACTACAAAAGAAGTATTAAGGTAAACCTAACCATAGCATGAAACATATGGATTCAAATCAACCCCTTACGAAGCAACGCATAAACTAGGGTTTAAGATTTTGTCACTCTAGCAACCCATCGTCTACTTATTACTTCCCAATGCCTTCCTCTAGGCCCAAACAATGGTGAAGTGTCATGTAGTCGACATTCACATAACACCACTAGAGGAAAGACAACATACATCTCATCAAAATATCAAACAAATACCAAATTCACATGACTACTTATAGCAAGACTTCTCCCATGTCCTCAGGAACAAACGTAACTAGTCACAAATCATATTCATGTTCATAATCAGAGGGGTATTAATGTGCATATAGGATCTGAACATATGATTTTCCACCTAATAAACCAACTAGCATCAACTACAAGGAGTAATCAACACTACTAGTGACCCACAGGTACCAATCTGAGCTTTTGGGAGAAAGATTGGATACAAGAGATGAACTAGGGTTTGAGAGGAGATGGTGTTGGTGAAGATGTTGATGGAGATTGACCCTCTCCCGGTGAGAGGATCAATGGTGATGATTTCCCCCTCTTGGAGGGAAGTTTCGCCGGCAGAACATCTCCGCCGGAGCCCTAGATTGGTTCCGCGAAGGTTCCGCCTCGTGGCTGCGGTGTTTCATCCCGAAAGCTAGCTTATGATATGTTTTTCCAGGGCAAAAGAATTCATATAGCATTATATGGTCACCGGAGGACTGCTAGGGGGCCCACGAGGCAGGGCGCGCGCCCAGGGGGGTAGGGCACGCCTCCCACCCTCGTGGCCAGGGTGTGGGCCCCCTCTGGTACATTCTTCGCCCAGTATTTTTTATTAATTCCAAAAATAACTTTTGTGGAGTTTCAAGACTTTTGGAGTTGTGAAGAATAGGTCTCTAATATTTGCTCCTTTTCCAGCCCAGAATTCCAGCTGTCGGCATTCTCCTTCTTCATGTAAACCTTGTAAAATAGGAGAGAATAGGCATAAGTGTTGTGACATAACGTGTAATAACAACCCATAATGCAATAAATATCAATATAAAAGCATGATGCAAAATGGATGTATCAACTCCCCCAAGCTTAGACCTCGCTTGTCCTTAAGCAGAAGCCGAAATCGAAAAATATGTCCACATGTTTAGAGATAGAGGTGTCGATAAAATAAAATACGGACATGAGGCCATCATGATCATTCTTATAATAGCAACATATATATATATATATATTGTCATATGATTTCTTATACTCAAGTAATAATCTATTCACAATGTCAAGTATGAATCGGAAACTTCATTGAAAACTAACAAACTATAATCTTGGTCACTGAGGCAATTGCAATTTATCATAACATCGGAAAGAGTCAATATAAGAGCTTTTCAGCAAGTCCACATACTCAACTACCATTTAGTCTTACACAATTGCTAACACTCACGCAATAATTATGGGTATGAAGTTTTAATCGGACACAGAGAAAGATAGGGGCTTATAGTGTTGCCTCCCAACCTTTTACCTCAAGGGTAATGTCAACAATAATAGTTCATGCTAACTTAGATCCAATTGGATATATATATATATATATATATATATATATATATATATATATATATATATATATATATATATATATCAGGATCGCTTACCAAAGGATAAAATGTAAAAAGGAAAGGTGAAGATCACCATGACTCTTGCACAAAGTATAAGACGAGAATAAAAGATAAGCCCTTCGCAGAGGGAAGAAGAGGTTGTCATGTGCTTTTATAGTTGGATGCATGAAATCTTAATGCAAAAGAATGTCACTTTATATTGCCACTTGTGATATGGACCTTTATTATGCAGTCTGTCTCTTTTATTGCTTCCATATCACAAGATCATATAAACCTTATTTTCTCCACACTAATAAGTCATACATATTTAGAGAGCAATTTTTATTACATGCAGCATGACAACTTACTTGAAGGATCTTACTCAATCCATAGGTAGGTATGGTGGACTCTCATGGCAAAACTGGGTTTAAGGATATTTGGAAGCACAAGTAGTATCTCTACTTGGTGCAAGGAATTTGCCTAGAATGAGAGGGAAAGGCAAGCTCAACATGTTGGATGATCCATGACAATATACTTTATTTCAGATATAAGAAAACATAACCCATTACGTTGTCTTCCTTGTCCAACATCAACTCTTTAGCATGTAATATTTTAATGAGTGCTCACAATCATAAAAGATGTCTGATATGTCTCCGTCGTATCTACTTTTCCAAACACTTTTGCCCTTGTTTTGGACTCTAACTTGCATGATTTGCCATGGTGTTATTTTTGTGCAGAAATAAAAGTTCTCGGAATGACCTGAAAATCCATGGAGCAACTTTTTGGAATTAATAAAAAATATTGGCGAAAGAATCAACGTCAGGGGGCCCACACCCTGTCCACGAGGGTGGGAGGCGCCCCCCTAGGGTGCGCCCCCTGCCTCGTGGGCCCCCTGGAGCTCCACCGACCTCAACTCCAACTCCATATATTCACGTTTGGGGAGAAAAAAATGGGAGAGAAGAATTCATCACGTTTTACGATACGGAGCCGCCGCCAAGCCCTAAACTCTCTCGGGAGGGCTGATCTGGAGTCCATTCGGGGCTCCGGAGAGGGGAATCCGTCGTTGTCGTCATCATCAACCATCCTCCATCACCAATTTCATGATTCTCACCGCCGTGCGTGAGTAATTCCATCGTAGGCTTGCTGGACGGTGATGGGTTGGATGAGATTTACCATGTAATCGAGTTAGTTTTGTTAGGGTTTGATCCCTAGTATCCATTATGTTCTGAGATTGATGTTGCTATGACTTTGCTATGCTTAATGCTTGTCTCTAGGGCCCGAGTGCCATGATTTCAGATCTGAATCTATTATGTTTTCATGAATATATATGAGTTCTTGAGCCTATCTTGCAAGTCTATAGTCACCTATTATGTGTTATGATCCGACAACCCCGAAGTGACAATAATCGGGACCACTCTCGGTGATAACCGTAGTTTGAGGAGTTCATGTATTCACTAAGTGTTAAAGCTTTGGTCCGGTACTCTATTAAAAGGAGGCCTTAATATCCCTTGGTTTCCAATAGGACCCCGCTGCCGCGGGAGGGTAGGACAAAAGATTTCATGCAAGTTCTTTTCTATAAGCACATATGACTATATTCGGAATACATGCCTACATTACATTGATGAACTGGAGCTAGTTCTGTGTCACCCTATGTTATAACTATTACATGAGGAACCACATCTGACATAATTATCCATCACTGATCCAATGCCTACGAGCTTTTCACATATTGCTCTTTGCTTAGTTACTTTACCGTTGCCACTGTTACAATTACTAAAAAACTTCTACTATTACTTATGCTACTGTTACCGTTACTTCCATACTACTTTGCTACTAAATACTTTGCTGCAGATATTAAGTTATCCAGGTGTGGTTGAATTGACAACTCAACTGCTAATACTTGAGAATATTCTTTGGCTCTCCTTGTGTTGTATCAATAAATTTGGGTTGAATACTCTACCCTCAAAAACTGTTGCGATCCCCTTTACTTGTGGGTTATCAAGACTATTTTTTGGCACGGTTGCCGGGAACATAGCGCTATTCTTTGATTCACTTGGGATTTATATCCGCTTATCACTATGAGGAACTTGAAAGACGAAAGAACTAAGATTTTCCCCTCAACTATGAGGGGAGGTAAGGAACTGCCATCTAGCTCTGCACTTGATTCGCCATCTGTTTTGAGTAAGCTTGCGACCCCTAAACATGCTTCTGCTATTAATTATAATATGTCACATGTTATTGATGATGCCACTTCTGCTATGCATGACACTTATGATGAAACTACTTCTATGCTTGATACTATTGTGCCATTAGGTGAATTTCTTGATGAACAACTTGCTAGGGCTAGAGAGAATAAAATTCTTGAAACTGATAATATTGATGAAAGTGATGATGAAGATTCTCCTCCTAGATATGAATTGCCTATTGTGTGTGAGGGTTATGTTATGGATGAAGAAACTGATAGAGATTTTCTTGCTTGCAATGATAGATCTGATCTTAAGAAATTATTAGCTAAGCTTAAAGAAAAGTCTCTGAATGCTAGAATGAAATATGACCCTGCTTTCGCTACTTCACCTATCTGTGTTACTGATAAGGATTATGATCCTGAGATAATTCCTTTGGTTGAATCTGATCCTTCCTATGGCTATGAATCTGAAACTGTTGTGGCACATCTTACTAAGTTGAATGATATAGCCACCCAATTTACTAATGATGAGAAAACTCGCTACTACTATATTCTTAAGATATTTCCGTTCTCATTAAAGGGTGATGATAAAACAAGGTTTAACTCTCTTGATCTTGGTTCTGTGCGTAGTCCCCAGGATATGATTTATTACTGTGGCACCCCGGCTCAGAGAAAACCGGAACGCCTCGTATTCCAGCCCAGAGATCAAAATGAAGTCTTCTGGAATACGGCACTGCTTAGCATAGAACAAACCAGCTCTTTATTACAATCTATTTGGCTACAATGGTTACATTGGCACGGCGACACTATGCCTGCCACTATTGCTCTATGCAAGCAGCAGAACAACATGATGCAGCGGAAGAACTCTAGCAGCGAAACAACGACGTCGGTGGTGCACTCCACTCCGCAGGGACTCTGGCTGGAACGCTTATCCTAGCTCGCACGAACGGAAACCACGACAAGCAAGCAATCAAATCCGACATTACCTGCAAACTGGCATGACACGCCAGGTCAGTACATTGAATGTACTTGCAAGCTCACATTAACCAGAAGCATTCAAGACAAACAACAGCATGGCAATTACAAGTTAAGCAGAAATTAACATGGTATCATCATAGCATCATGGCATCAACATGAACATGATATGTCTAGAACAACATGAACATGTCAAGAACATATGAATCTGACAATACTAGCATGCAACATGATGACACTATATGCACCACTTATTCCGCTCGGGTTACTTGGTAACTGTCACATGCATCACTTACCAACCTCGGACATCACACGATCATCTCAGGATCAAATCGAGCTTGGTATAACCAATACCGTAGCGATTAGTAAATGACCACAAGGAGCTTGATCTTTACCCACGATTCTCGCACAACATCACAAATATCCAACAACTCGGTATCCTCGATACCACGGTGATCCTTACGGCGATCACAACCACGACCAACACTTGGTCTCAAACCGTGATCCTTACGGCGATCACAACCCGACCAATAAATGGCTCGTGATCCTTACGGCGATTACAACCACGACCAACACTTGGTCTCAAACCGTGATCCTTACAGCAATCACAACCCGACCAATAAATGGCTCGTCATCCTTACGGTGATCACAACCACGAGTTATCATTAATCAAGTTATTCTTATTACTGTTGACTCATGGTGTACCCTACTTTTGAACTGGGCCCTTATCCGCGGGCGTGGCTTTCGATGGATTTAATATACACTCTGCAGAGGTTAGTACACTGTACCCACACTACAAAAACAATGGCCTTGCACTCTCATTCGGGTGGACCAACGGCGTTCCGACAAAACCGTCCTACTGACATGACACTCTCCCGGCCACTCCGACTCACTCCCCACTGGGCTAACTCATGGGTGGCCCCGTATCTACCTCAAGACACCTCAACGACCACCATTGTGGCCCAAAACAATAAACCGTCCCAAACAGGGACATGTGCACATAACAACAACAACGGGCACACAAGGCTTATGTCCGCCTACCTGATCAGGGTAGCGCGCGCCCATAACCTTCCCTCGTTGGAGGCACCGGTGAGGGGCATGACAATAGACCCAATTAGGATCGTCCCATACCGGTAAGCGTGGTTGCACTGGTCAGCATCATTTCAGCGGCACCATGACTCAGCCAATAGTTGTTCAAGTTCAATTTAATCCGGTTAACTTGAATGCAAATATGCTGGGCCATGATAAAATGCATGAACATGATATCAACATAATCATGAGGGTATCACATAACTATCCACCATATGAACAATGAATCATATCCACTGAGCATGGCATACTGAGTAGCATGAAGATCACCAACATCAACATGCACTACTAGCAAGTATAAACATATGAAAGGAAATACTAGCAGGTAGAACATGATAACAGAGTTCAAGACAACATAGCACAAAAGTGAACATGCAAATCTAAACATCCGGAACAACGATAACCATCTTTTCAACAAGCAAACATTTAATAAAGATTCAAGTTGAAAACCATGGCTACCGCATGACTATCATGCAATTGGGTATTGTGGCTTGCCTGGGGTGGAAGAAATCACCGGGAGAAAGTGCGAGAAACTCGCGGAACGAATCGCCAGAAAACGTTCTCTCTCGGAGAGGGCTGAATAAGGGCAAGGGCATAATGGTCATTTCACAGTGTCAAACCATAGTGAAAGCATGACCAGCAGAACGGGCTCGACAAAATGAAGAAGTGAGCGTTGGAATGACCTCATTTGGAGTTATGGATAAAAAGATACAAGGGTTTTACTACCAGGGACCTATCTGTCAAAATTTATTTTACAGACTGGGCCAAAACAGAAAAACGAAAAGCGTAATCCAGGTATTACGCTTCCACTTATCCAGCGTGGCAGTAGCGGGGCCGGCCTCCTGTGTGGCTAATAGGTGGGTCCCACCTTATCCACTTCTCTCTCTCCTCTCTTCTCTTCTTCCTCTCTCCCTCTCCCGAGGGCGCCCGCAGAGCAGAGGAGGCAGCAGCGAGGCCAGCGCCGTCCCGACGCCACCGGCCACCTCCGGCGACGCTCCGGCCACCGGCGGGATCAGAATGGGACGCCGCACCTGACTGGCCACCGCATGAACATCGAGGAGGGATGGAGGGACGGTGACGGGTGGCCACCGAAGAAGACAGAGGCGGGCGGGGCTGTGGTGGTCCGGCCGGCTCCGGCCACCATTGGCCGAGGCGAGGCCACCGGCAGCCTCCTCGAGGATCACCGCGCCCATCCAGCACCGTAGCAGCTCTGGGGAAGGGCCCAGGGCGACGGTTACTCGCGGCAACAGAGAAATAGGGGCGGCGGCGGCTAATCTTGGGGACGACGGCCACAGTTACTCCGGCGACTAGATAAGGGGTTGGGGAGGATCACTGGCGAGTGGGGAATCCAATGGTGGTGGACAAATGGAGGGGGAGGCTCGGCGTCGGGCTAATTTAGTCGAGGCGCTCCGGCGACCGTGGCGGCCAAAAGAGACGGGGAGGAGCTCCGGGGCTTGGGCGAGAGGCTTGGAGGGGCTAGACGAGGGTGGCGAGGCTGCGGGTGAGCTCGGGAGGGCTCGAGGAAGGCCATTTATAGGCGGGGCGAGGGGCACGGCCTTGGGTGCTGCCGGGCACGTCCAGCCAACGCTCTAGCGAGGCCAGCGAGCACAGGGAAGGCGACGAAGGAGATGCGGACGAGCCGCAGAGCTCACGGGCAGAAGAGGTCGAGGGGAGGGAAGCAGCCAAGTGCCATTAATGCACGTCGGCACTGCTCACCCGTGGGCACGCGGCGACTAGCACCGACGAGGAAGCGGACAGAGGGGAAGAGGGGTCCAGGAGGACGGCGACGACGCGGGCTATCTACTGGACATCCTCACGAGCGCGAAGTCGACGAGAGGGGGAGGGCCCCGAGCAAGAAGCCATTCTGGGCACACTCATGGCATGCCAAAACGGTGGTCACCACCAGTGCTGGCATGTGTGGGAGGCAAACAGCTAGCAAATGTTGTCTAGTGGTAAGTTCCTCCAGGGTAGGTCTCAACTACGGTGGTAGATTGGTGAAAACGGCTATGGTTAAAAGGTTAGTGAGCTCTGAAGTTTACTGCAGTAAACTTTATCAGCTCAATGTGATCAACAGGGAATTGCTTGAAGCCAAATAAGTTGTCTGGGGTGTTTAGGCTAGGAAGGACTACAGTCCTGGGGAGTTTGGGGGTTAATGGACCAAGATTTACCGCAGTTGCTTCACAACTGACCAAAATGGTCCAGAAACTAGATCATGATGGTGCACTTACATGGAGTTATGGAATGGGATGCAACTTGGCAAATCCTCATTATATGGACATATAAAGGTACTGTAAAAAGCTCATGCAAATGGACAAACCAAAATGGCACTTGCTTCACAAACATCATTTCTGTCCAGAAACTTGGAATAATTATGGTGATCGAATGGATCAATTAAATGATGCCAAATTAGGTGGAGAGATGTTTCATGAGTAGAATAATGATCTCGTAATTTATCAGGATTTTTGAAGCAATACAAAATGCACTTGCTTCACAACTTGAAAATATTGCCAGAATCAAAGATTTGCTCCTGTGCTCACATAGATGATTGGATGGGGCTGCAAATGGGTGGAAGGGGTTAATATGATCACATTAAGGAGTGTGCAATAGTTCATCTCAGTTGGTTAGTCCTAGCTAGTACTTCCTTCACGAAGCCTTCTGTCTGACAGAAACTTTGAAAATTCTCTAAGGAAGATTGGCTAGGAATATAAATTTGAACTTGTGCATGAGGCAATTATTTGGACATATAAACATGCCCAAAAAGGTTGGGAGCCACTAGGAAAAATATAAATGACACTTCCTTCACAAAGTGCCATTCCGGGCAGCATAGAAAAAGGAATATTGGGGAATTATATTTGAACATGGCAATGAAAAGTTTTGGCATATTTGATCAAGATATGACCCAAACAATTTATGAGAATTATTTCGGAATTTTAGGAGTGAGGGAAATATAGGTTGCTTCACAACCTAGGGCAATTTGAGTTATTCCTTTAATAGAAAAGGAATATTCCCAATAAAATAATATTGGGATTTGGTCTAGGGAAAGATTTGGGAATGACAAGCCACTCTGGAAGTAAAGAAGAGGTCATCTTCTTCAGTTTCCAGACCACAAAGCCACGGAAAAAGAAAACTCAGGCAAAAACCTCGAAAAAACAAAAGAAAAAGAAAGGGCCAAAAATCAGGCTGTCACAAACCTTACCCCCTTAAAGAAATCTCGTCCTCAAGATTTGGTTGCTCAGGGAACTAGTGTGAATATTCTGACTTAAGGAAACCGTTTCCAACTCGGGTATCCTTTTTCTTTTATTGTTGTACCCACTAAATCTTTATCTGACTGGCCCTAGGTGGTTTGCTTTACTGTATCCACATTCTGACAGATCTTACCTGGCTTGCTCATGCTTATATAGGCTCCAATTTCTTTTTAGATCTGCTGACTAGCTAAGTGTGATTTAATTATCACGACTGAAATATATGTCTGTCTCACAAATCCAAAAGCAATTTCCACTGGGTGTGCCACCCGGCACTGACAACCTTTCATGTAATGATGATCAGATTTTTCTGATGAAAACTCAAGTTCTCACTCATTGCATTGGGTTTCTCCACTAAATGCAGGTCCTTTGGGTTCCAAATAGTGAGTTAAAACATAACCGTTTCCTGACAGATTCTGACTCATCGCAGAAGTTTCTGAACCATCTTAACTGGTTCCATTGTCATGAGTATTGGATCTGTACCAAATATTTGATTGTCTCTTGTTTCGGCCAGCATAAAGGGCTTGGCCTGTATGATAATATCTGCATACTTGGCTGACGGTGGTTCTGACGGAAAAATTTTGTTCACGACAGGCTATCCATGATGATTCATATAAGTGAGGACTGAGGCTTCCAGACTGTTATTCCTCATGCCGATTACTCATGCTGTAGGCATATCCATGTGGATCAATACTAACTTAGACTGTCCGGGGGATCTGCACCATAGGGGTCGTGTACAATTTTCACACCTGCCTCACTGGTCTTGCTCCTTCATTATCGTTTTCTTGGTCTGGATCTTTGGCTAAAAGAGATGGGCCATATTGCTTCTTCGTATGACCATAGGTTCTGTCGGTGCAATTTTTTCGGCAATTGTAGTTTATCCTCATTTTTCTGATAGGGTAACCCATTAAATGGCAGGTTCAACACCTCACAAGTTCTGATCGTTGGGAAATGATCATTCGAACCCTTGCAAGAAATCGGCAAATAAATCAGTAGCCACCAGACCGGTCTTTACAACTCAGATCTGGGACATTACTGAAATAACTCAACCACGACTCAAGACGGCCGAAAAGCAGCTTAGAGCACGAGACCGGGTCGATAAGAAGAAGGTGGCAGCTCCCTAAATTAGCCAAAAAGCAGCTATAGTGCTATTGTCACAAAAAGAAACTCAACAGTTGTACGAGACGGCCGAAAAGCAACTCAGACTCGTGACAGTTGTTGAAGAGAGAAACAAAAATCGGCATCCACCCCAGATAGCTAGAAACAGCTCAGATCACAGGCGTGGTGCTGTTATTGGATAAAAGGGGACAAGGGCTCATCAGGATCATTTTCTAGTTTCACGGGTACTTGTACTGAGCTCATTGATGTCGTCAATACTCATAATCCTTTGTCACACTGCGGTGTATACTGGCTTTCTTTTGTTAATCATCCTCGCGTGGTTATCAGATCCTCATCCGAGTGACTTGTAAGATCTTGATGGTATGCCCATTGCATATATATGAGGACCTGATTTCGAGACAGACGTGTATTCTGACTGATTCTTGATTCTGACCAAAATGTTGCGGATCTGATTCTTGGGATTCACTGCCATATCCTATCAATTCACAGTGTACTACCTTGTACCAATGTCTTACTGAAGAATATTGGCTGGCTTGTGCTCGAAACTTTCCTCGGACAGCTTGCTGAAGAAGACTGGGTATCGTGCTTCAAAAGCTTACCCCCTTAAAGACTTTGCTGGGGAAAGACTCGGTACCTTATGCCAGAAGCTTTTGTGGTTGCTTACTGAAGAAGACAGGGTACCTTGCACGGGAAATCATCCACGTATCGTACTGAGGAAGATAGATGAATCTTGCCTTGGAAGCTTCTCGGGTATCTTGCAAGGGAAAAGTGGGTTGATTACACCAGAAACTTCTTATTGTGATATGCAGACCGATTTCCACATATACATACCATCTTAATATTTCTGATGTTGATTTCTTGTATGAAACAGGGTTTTACTGGACTATCCTCCTTTCTGAGTATATGCCATATTTTTGCTTGCTTCCAGGTACATCGAGTTCCAAAATCATCCTCAACGAAAAATTAAACTTGTATCTGAGCCATACCTTTGATAATATTCTGTCAACCTTGCACACAATTTATCTTCTTGTTGATTTAATCATTTTGTTGTGATGAGTGCACGCTAATGCAAACTTGATACTGACGGTCCAGCCAGGATTTCTTTTGCATCCAGACAAGATATTCCAATTTTCATTGCAGTCTGCTGATAATTCCATTTTGTTTAGCTGAGTTTCCAAATATATGCATTTCTTGCTGACTCTTTGGGTCGAGTGTCGGCTGACGAGCAACTTTAATAGGGGAAAAATTTGTAATACCGAAGGCCCAAAGAAACGAACAACAGAAACGACTAAAACAAAAGCACACAAGCATTCTACTAAGATAATTAATCAAGCAATCATCACATATTACTGCTACTAACACAATAATATGCATGCACACCTAAGCACACAAATCTCGCGGAAACTCCGATATTGCGGTCTAATATGTTGTGGTGATGTGCATGAGGACGAATAAATGTGTGGAAGGTGTTGGCGTAACCGAAGCTACACCAAGCACTGGTTGAATAGCGGCTGGATCTGGATGGATACATAGGTGAGGACGGACTTAACGATCAAGTAGCAAGACACAAAAGTCACGACTACCTCATCATCGAGCGTACGAAGGGAATCATACCCGTCCAAAGAATGAAATGACAAGGCAAGATAACAGTGGAAGACTGGGTCTAATGGCATTGCCCTTTTCTGATAACAAAGGTCAGCAAGGGTTGCCAAAAGAACGAGATGGAGGGCATGGATGATGATGTGGTCGCATCACACCGAAGAGCAGGCATGATAAGAAGGAGGGCGTAGGTAGTGGATCAGAACCGATACCACCTACACTCACAAGATTAATCGTTAATGACTAAATAATAATCTATATGCATGCTATGCGACAAACAAATGTAGCAATCAAGTGCATCAAACAAACTGGGTCTATACTACCGCTTTCTAATGTTCGCGCGGTCTAGGGCGTCCTACAGCCAGACCTGCTCTGATACCAAGCTTGTGGCACCCCGGCTCAGAGAAAACCGGAACGCCCCGTATTCCATCCCAGAGATTGAGATGAAGTCTTCAGGAATATGGCACTGCTTAGAATAGAACAAACCAGCTCTTATATTTGGGTACAATGGTTACATCGGCATAGCGACACTATGCCTGCCACTATTGATCTATGCAAGCAGCAGAACAACACGATGCAGCGGAAGAACTCTAGCAGCAGAACAACAACGACGGTGGTGAACTCCACTCCACAGGGACTCTGGCTGGAACGCTTATCCTAGCTCTCACGAACGGAAACCACGACAAGCAAGCAATCAAATCCGGCATGACCTGCAAACTGGCATGACACGCCAGGTCAGTACATTGAATGTCCTTGCAAGCTCACATTAACCAGAAGCATTCAAGACAAACAACACCATGGCAATTACAGGTTAAGCAGAAATTAACATGATATCATCATAGCAACATGGCATCAACATGAACATGATATAGCTAGAACAACATGAACATGTCAAGAACATATGAATCTGACAATACTAGCATGCAACATGATGACACTATATGCACCACTTATTCTGCTCGGGTTACTTGGTAACTGTCACATGCATCACTTACCAACCTCGGACATCACACGATCATCTCAGGATCAAATCGAGCTTGGTATAACCAATACCGTAGCAATCAGTAAATGACCATAAGGAGCTTGATCTTTACCCACGATTCTCGCACAACATCATGAATATCCAACAACTCGGTATCCTCGATACCACGGTGATCCTTACGGCGATCACAACCATGACCAACACTTGGTCTCAAACCGTGATCCTTATGGCGATCACAACCCGACCAATAAATGGCCCATGATCCTTACGACGATCACAACCACGACCAACACTTGGTCTCAAACCGTGATCCTTACGGCGATCACAACCCGACCAATAAATGGCCCGTGATCCTTACGGCGATCACAACCACGAGTTGTCATTAATCAAGTTATTCTTATTACTGTTGACTCATGGTGTACCCTACTTTCAAACTGGGCCCTTATCCACGGGCGCGGCTATCGATAGATTTAATATACACTCTGGAGAGGTTAGTACACTGTAGCCACACTATGGAACCCATGGCCTCGCACTCCCATTCGGGTGGACCAACGGCGTTCCGATAAAACCATCCTACTGCCATGACACTCTCCCGGCCACTCCGACTCACTCCCCACTGGGCTAAGTCATGGGTGGCCCCGTGTCTACCTCAAGACACCTCAAAGACCACCGTCGTGGCCCAAAACAATAAACTGTTCCAAATGGGGACATGTGCAAATAACAACAACATCAGGCACACAAGGCTTATGTCCGCCTACCTGATCAGGGTAGCGCGCGCCCATAACATTCCCTCGTTGGAGGCACCGGCGAGAGGCACGACAATAGACCCAGTTAGGACCGTCCCATACCAGTAAGTGTGCTTGCACTGGTCAGCATCGTTTCAGCGGCACCATGACTCAGCCAACAGTTGTTCAAGTTCAATTTAATTCGGTTAACTTGAATGCAAATATGCTGAGCCATGACAAAATGCATGAACATGATATCAACATAATCATGAGGGTATCACATAACTATCCACCATATGAACAATGAATCATATCCACTGAGCATGGCATACTAACTAGCACGAACATCACCAACATCAACATGCACTATTAGCAAGTATAAACATATGAAAGAAAATACTAGCAGGTAGAACATGATAACAGAGTACAAGACACCATAGCACAAAAGTGAACATGCAAATCTAAACATCCGGAACAACGATAACCATCTTTTCAACAAGCAAACATTTAATAAAGATTCAAGTTGAAAACCATGGTTACTGCATGACTATCATGCAAGTGGGTATTGTGGCTTGCCTGGGGTGGAAGAAATCACCGGGAGAAGTGCGAGAAACTCGCGGAATGAATCGCCGGAAAATGTTCTCTCTCGGAGAGGGCTGAATAAGGTCAAGGGCATAATGGTCATTTTCACAGTGTCAAACCATACTGAAAGCATGACCAACAGAACGGGCTCGACGAAACGAAGAAGTGAGCGTTGGAATCACCTTATTTGGAGTTACGGATAAAAAGATATAAGGGTTTTACTGCCAGGGACCTATATGTAAAATTTTATTTTACAGACAGGGCCAAAACAGAAAAACGGAAAGCGTATTCCAGGAATTTCGCTTCCACTTATCTAGCGTGGAAGTGGCGGGGCCGGCTCCTGTGTGGCTGATAGGTGGGTCCCACCTTATCCACTTCACTCTTCTCTTCTTCCTCTCTCCCTCTCCCGACGGCACCCGCAAAGCAGAGGAGGCAGCAGCGAGGCCGGTGCCTCCCGACGCCACCGGCCACCTCTGGTGACGCTCCGGCCACCGGCGGGATCAGAACGGGACGCCGCACCCGACTGGCCACCGCACGAGCACCGAGGAGGGATGGAGGGACGGCGACGGGTGGCCACCGAAGAAGACAGAGGCGAGCGGGGTTGTGGTGGTCCGGCCGGCTCCGGCCACCATTGGCCGAGGCGAGGCCACCGACAGCCTCCGCGAGGATCACCGCGCCCATCCAGCACCATAGCAGCTCTGGGGAAGGGCCCAAGGCGACGGCGACTCACGGCAACAGAGAAACAGGGGCGGCGGTGGCCGATCTTGGGGACGACGGCCACAGCTACTCCGGCGACTAGATAAGGGGCTGGGGAGGATCACTGGCGAGTGGGGAATCCAGTGGTGGTGGACGAACTGAGGGGGAGGCTCAGCGTCGGGCTAATTTAGCCGAGGCGCTCCGGCGACCATGGCGGCCAAAAGAGACGGGGAGGAGCTCTGGGCTTGGGCGAGAGGCTGGGAGGGGCTAGAGGAGGGTGGCGAGGCTGTGGATGAGCTCGGGAGGGCTCGGGGAGGGCCATTTCTAGGTGGAGCGAGGGGCACGGCCTTGGGTGCCGGCTGGCACGTCCGGCCAACGCTCTGGTGAGGCCAGCGAGCACGGGGGGCACGGGGAAGGCGACGAAGGAGATGCAGACGAGTCGCAGAGCTCATGGACAGAAGAGGTTGAGGGGAGGGAAGCAGCCAAGCGCCATTAATGCACATCGGCACTGCTCACCCGTGGGCGCGTGATGATGAGCTCCGACAAGCGGATGGAGGGGGAGAGGGGACCAGGAGGACGGCGACGACGCGGGCTATCTACTGGACATCCTCACGAGCGCGAAGCCGACAAGAGGGGGAGGGGGCCGAGCAAGAAGCCATTCTGGGCGCGCTCATGGCATGCTAAAATGGTGGTCACCACCACTGCTGGCATGTGTGGGAGGCAAACAGCTGGCAAATGTTGTCTAGTGGTAAGTTCCTCCAGGGTAGGTCTCAACTACGGTGGTAGTTTGATGAAAACGGCTATGGTTAACAGGTTAGTGAGCTATGAAGTTTACTGCAGTAAACTTTATCAGCTCAATGTGATCAACAGGGAATTGCTTGAAGCCAAATAAGTTGTCTGGGGTGTTTAGGCTAGGAAGGACTACAGTCCTGGGGAGTTGGGGGGTAAATGGACCAAGATTTACTGCATTTGCTTCACAACTGACCAAAATGGTCCAGAAACTAGATCATGATGGTGCACTCACATGGAGTTATGGAACGGGATGCAACTTGGCAAATCCTCATTATATGGACATATAAAGATACTGTAAAAAGCTCATGCCAAATGGACAAAGCAAAATGGCACTTGTTTCACAAACATCATTTCTGTCTAGAAACTTGGAATAATTATGGTGATCAAATGGATCAATGAAATGATTCCAAATTAGGTGGAGAGATGTTTCATGAGTAGAATAATGATCTGGTAATTTATTAGGATTTTTGAAGCAATACAAAATGCACTTGCTTCACAACCTGAAAATATTGCCAGAATCAACTCCTGTGCTCACATAGATGATTAGATGGGGCTGCAAATGGGTGGAAGGGGTTAATATGATCACATTAAGGAATGTGCAAAAGTTCATCTCAGTTGGATACTCCTAGCTAGTACTTCCTTCACAAAGCCTTATGTCTGACAGAAACTTTGAAAATTCGCTGAGGAAGATTGGCTAGGCAACTAAATTTGAACTTGTGCATGAGGCAATTATTTGGACATATAAACATGCCCAAAAAGGTTGGGAGCCACTAGGAAAAATATAAATGACACTTCCTTCACAAAGTGCCATTCCAGGCAGAATAGAAAAAGGAATATTGGGGAATTATTTTTGAACATGGCAATGAAAGTTTTTGCCATATTTGATCAAGATATGACCCAAACAATTTATGATAATTATTTAGGAATTTTAGGAGTGAGGGAAATATAGGTTGCTTCACAACCTAGGGCAATTTGAGTTATTCCTTTAATAGAAAAGGAATATTCCCTATAAAAGAATATTGGGATTTGGGCTAGGATGAAAATGACAGGGTCTAGGGAAAGATTTGGGAATGACAATCCACTCCGGAAGCAAAGAAGAGGTCATCTTCTTCAGTTTCCAGACCACAAAGCCACAGAAAAAGAAAACTCAAGCAAAAACCTCGGAAAAACGAAAGAAAAAGAAAGGGACAAAAATCAGGCTGTCACAATTACTTCTCCGCTAAATATTTCCCCGCTCATAAGAAACAAGCTACCTTAAGGGAAATATATAATTTTGTGCAAATTGAAAAAGAGAGTCTCCCACAAGCTTGGGGGAAGCTTCTCCGATTACTTAATGCTTTGCCTTATCATCCTCTCAAGAAAAATGAAATACTTGATATCTTTTATAATGGACTAACCGATGCTTCCAGAGACCACCTGGATGGTTGTGCTGGTTATGTTTTCAGGGAAAGAACTGTTGATCAAGCTGAATTGCTATTGAATAATAGGCTGACTAAGGAAAACAATTGGACACTTCCTGAACCAACGCCTAAGCCAACTCCAAAGAAAAGGGGTGATCTATTTCTCAGTCTAGAAGATATGCAAGAGGCAAATAAATCTATGAAAGAAAAGGGTATTAAAGCTGAAGATGATAAGAATTTACCTCCTGTTGAAGAAATACATGGCCTTAATATACCACCTGCTGAAGAAATACATGGTCTTGATAACCCATCACAGGTAGTAAAGGTAAATTCTCTCTATAGATATGATAAAGTTGAATCCCGTCTACTAAGTTTGCTAGCAAATGCTTGGATGAGTTTGATAACTTTATGGCTAAACAAGAAAACTTCAATGCTTATGTTGGTAGAAAATTGAAAAGTAATGCTTATATGATTGGACACTTGAGTGATTATATGTCTAGAGTTAAGAATGACTTAAACTTATTAGTAAACACGCTTCTATGGTTACCACTCAAGTAGAACAAGTGCTTAAAGCACAAAATGATTTTCTCAATGAATTAAATGATAAGAGAAATGATAATGTTGTTAGAGTTATGACTGGAACAGGTAAAATGACTCAGGAACCTTTGTATCCTGAGGGCCACCCTAAGAGAACTGAGCAAGATTCTCAGAGAAATAATGTAGATGCACCTAGTCCTTCTAAGAAGAAGAAGAAAAATGATAGGACTTTGCATGCTTCTAGTGGACCTGTTGTAGACACACCTGAGAATCCCAATGATATTTCTATTTCTGATGCTGAAACTCAATCTGGTGATGAACATGAACCTAGTGATAATGTTAATGATGATGTTCATGTTGATGCTCAACCTAGCAATAATAATGATGTAGAGATTGAACCTGCTGTTGATCTTGATAACCCACAATCAAAGAATCAATGTTATGATAAGAGAGACTTTGTTGCTAGGAAGCATGGTAAAGAAAGAGAACCATGGGTTCAGAAACCCTTGCCTTTTCCTCATAAACCATCCAAGAAAAAGGATGATGAGGATTTTAAGCGCTTTGCTGAAATGATTAGACCTGTCTTTTTGCGTATGCGTTTGACTGATATGCTTAAAATGAATCCTTATGCTAAGTACATGAAAGATATTGTTACAAATAAAAGAAAGATGCCAGAAGCTGAAATTTCCACCATGCTTGCTAATTATACTTGTAAGGGTGGAATACCTAAGAAACTAGGAGATCCCGGTGTACCAACTATACCATGCTCCATTAAAAGAAACTATGTTAAAACTGCTTTATGTGATCTTGGAGCTGGTGTTAGTGTTATGACTATCTCTTTATATCGTAGACTTGAGTTGAATAAGTTGACACCTACTGAAATATCTTTCAAATGGCCGATAAATCAACCGCCATACCTATCGGTATTTGTGAGGATGTGCCTATTGTGGTTGCAAATGTTACTATTTTAACGGACTTTGTCATTCTTTATATTCCCGAGGACGATAGTACGTTGATTATCCTTGGTAGACCCTTTTTGAATACTGCAGGGGCTGTTATTGATTGCAACAAAGGCAATGCCACTTTTCATGTTAATGGTAATGAGCATACGATACACTTTCCGAGGAAACAACCTCAAGTTCACAGTATCAATTCTATTGGAAAAATTCCATCGATTATCGGAGGTTTTGAATATCCTCTTCCTACTGTCAAGAAGAAATATGATATTCTTATTATTGGGGATGTACATATCCCCGTTGAGGTAACCTAGTGCTATTCGAAATTTCTCCGGTTTCATGCGACTCGGAATGAGTTTGTTAACAAGACTTGATCAACCTTGTTAGTGGATTCCTTTTGATGAGCATTAGATGGATGAAGTTAGAAGGAACAACCTTCTGTACCTTCTTTTTACTTTCTCTTATTTAGATTAAATAAAGCAAAAATAGTATTTTTCTGTCTGTTTTCTGATTTGTCCTTGCAATAAAAAAATACCCCAAAAATAGAAGTTCTCCAAATGCCCTGAAAATGAAATGTGTTTTTTCAAGAATATTTGAGAATATTTGGCACTGAGAACACAGCAGGGGGAGCAAGAACCTGGCAACGAGGGCCCAGGGCATGCCCACCCCCCTGGGGCGTGCCCCCTGCCTCATGGGCCCATGGTGCCCCCCCCCCCACTTATTCCCTCACTCACACACTTCTTCTTCCTCCCAAAAAAATTACCATCCAGCTCAAGCACGAGTTCTAGCTCATCTTGCTGCCATTTTCGATCTCCTTACTCAAAGCTCCACTCACAAAACTGCTTTGGGGGATTGTTCTTTGGTATGTGACTCCTCCAATGGTCCAATTAGTTTTTGTTCTAGTGCTTTATCCATTGCAATTTTTTGCTGCTAAGGTGACCCTGTTCTTGAGCTTGCATGTCAAATTTATATGGTCCCAAGTACTTCTAATGCATGATATAGTCTCTAGGCACTTGTGGGAGTAGTTGCTATCAATTTTGTTGAGTTTGGTTCACTTTTATTTTGAGTTACTAAAATTTTCAGAAATTTTTCAGAGGAAGAATTATGTCTAGGAAAATGTACCAAGGCAGTTCTTTAAGGAAGCAAGGACCCATGCTTGCAATACATGAGCCGGACGATGAACCACCGAGGGAAGCTCAAGTACGGCCTTGTGAATGGCCATCAGAGGAGTTTATGGTCTAGGCAGGCATTAAGGATGAATTTGACACGAATGTGCGTAATGCCGATCTTGAGGACTTCATGTCAGATAAGTGCTCCCAACACTACTACCTTACTGATTCCTTTGTGAGAAGGTTTAAATTCACATCTATGCGCAATTCTCACACTGTTTTATTTGATCTTTATGATAAATCATATACCATGGACCTAGAAGATTTTAATACTGCTTGCAAACTCCGCAATGGGGCAGTATCAATGAACCTCGTAAATGTGAATATAAAGACTTCCTTGCTAGTATCACTATGCGTGAATCCGGAGAAATCACACAAGCTACCATAGGGAGCATTCATTTTCCTGCTATACATTATTTTGCTCTCTTCATAGGTAGATGCATTAACGGTAAAGATGAAGCTTGTCACATGTGTGTTCCAGATCTTAGTGTTCTCAAGAGTGTTGTATTAGGTGATAAACAATATAACTTGGGGACCATTGCTGCACGAAGGCTGCATCTTAATGGTACATGTGGAGATTTGTTTGGAGGGATTTATGCAACTCGTGTAGCTAATTATCTTGGTGTACCCATACATGGAAGTGATATGGAGTTTCCTCCTGCTTATCTAGATTATAATGCCATGGTTAGCCATTAGTTTCTAGAGAGGGATGAACAGTCCTCCAATATCGACTAATCTTTGACAAATGTTGCACTGTCCATGTTGCTCTCCCTGCTCCTGGTTTCTTTAACTTTCAAGCAAAAAGGAGATATATTATAACTAGGGAGGAGGCGCCCGAGTATGAGAGGAGGATGGAGGCAGCTCGCCTCCAAGTTGCAGCTCGTGAGGAAGTAGCTGTTGTATCTCAGTACGACCCCAGCTATAACTTTAATGCATGGGCATAGACCAACTTAGGCCAAAAGCCTAAGCTTGGGGGAGTACGTATTTCTCACCGACATTACATTCATGTTCACACTCATTCTAGTTGTCGGTGCTCATACTTTTTCATTGTATTATCCATGCTAGTTTATTTTCCTTTTTCTTGCTTTCTTCTTGTGCGTTTGAATAAACTTAAGAAAAAACAAAAAAAATTAGTTGTAGCTTTTAGCTAGTTTACTTTCCATGCATGTAGTAGTAGTAATTAAAAGAAAACTCAAAAGGATTTCTCGTTCTTCTTTTGCTTGTTGGGAGCTTTCCCGTCTAAATAGTTTTATTTCTTTTCTTTTCTTTGGGGGTCGAGAGGAGAAGACCATGATGAAAATGTTGAGTGGCTCTCATATGCATTATTGTTGATTTAACCAAGAGCCCATATTACCTTGTCTTCTCCCTTGAATTGAATGCTTGCAAATTCCAGCTTAGTCCAATGCACGTGCACTATTATTATTATCCACACCGTTCGGTCATGCAAGTGAAAGGCAATAATGACGATATATGATGGACTGATTGAGATGAGAGAAGCTGGTACGAACTCGACCTATCTTGTTTTTGTAGATATGATTAGTTCAGCGTTCCTGATTCAGCCTATTATGAATAAACATGTTTGCAATGACAATTAGAGATTATAGTTGCTTATGCCATGCTTAATTAGCTAGGAGTTTATAATGGTTTACCTTGCATGCCAACATGCTACTAACATGGTTGTGATGTGGTATGATAGGGTGGTATCCTCCTTTGAATGATTCGAGTGAGTTGACTTGGCACATGTTCACACATGTAGTTGAAACAAAATCAACATAGCCTTCACGATATTTATGTTCATGGTGGATTATATCCTACTCATGCTTGCACTCAATTGTCATTAATTTTAATGCATGTTCATGACTGTTGTCACTCTCTAGTTGGTCGCTTCCCAGTCTCTTTCTAGCCTTCACTTGTACTAAGCGGGAATACTGCTTGTGCATCCAAAATCCATAAACCCCAAAGTTATTCCATATGAGTCCACCATACCTTCCTATATGCGGTATCTACTTGCCGTTCCAAGTAAATTTGTATGTGCCAAACTCCAAACCTTCAAATGAAATTCTGTTTTGTATGCTTGAACAGCTCATGTATCAACTATGGTTGTCTATATCTTCCATGTTAGGCGGGTTATTCTCAAGAGGAGTGGACTCCGCTCCTCATTCATGAGAAAATGGCTGGTAACCGGGATGCCCAGTCCCATGCTCAAATCAAATCAAAATAATTGCAAACAAAACTCCCCCAGGATTGTTGTTAGTTGGAGGCACCCGTTGTTTTGGGCAAGCACATGGATTGATGATTGTTGGTGGTGGGGGAGTATAAACTTTACCATTCTGTTTGGGAACCGCCTATAATGTGTGTAGCATGGAAGATATCGAGATCTCTCAGTTGTTATGTTGACAATGAAAGTATACCGCTCAAAATATTATTTATCTCTATTTCAAAATCGAGCTCTGGCACCTCTACAAATCCCTGCTTCCCTCTGTGAAGGGCCTATCTATTTACTTCTATGTTGAGTCATCACCCTATTATTAAAAAGCACCAGTTGGAGAGCATTGCTGTCATTTGCATGCATTACTATTAATTTATATTGAGTATGACTATGACTGGATCTCTTTTACCATGAATTACAATGTCTAGTCAATCCTTGATCTTCGGGGGTGCTCTACATTTATGTTTTGCGGTCTCAGAAAGGGCTAGCGAGATACCATCTTGTTATATCATATTATGATTGTTTTGAGAAAGTGTTGTCATCCAAGATTTATTATTATTGATCGCTAGTTGATTATGCCATTGATATAAGTAAACATGAGACCTAAGTTTTACTGTGAATATGGTTAGTTCATAATCTTTGCTGAAAACTTGAATGTTGGCTTTACATATTTGCAACAACAAGAGCAAACAGAGTTTGGCAAAGTTTTCCTTTATCACTTTCAGTTTGTCAACTGAATTGCTTGAGGACAAGCAAAGGTTTAAGCTTGGGGTAGTTGATACGTCTCCATCGTATCTACTTTTCCAAACACTTTTGCCCTTGTTTTGGACTCTAACTTGCATGATTTGAATGGAACTAACCCGGACTGATGCTGTTTTCAGCAGAACTGCCATGGTGTTATTTTTGTGCAGAAATAAAAGTTCTCGAAATGACCTGAAAATCCATGGAGCAACTTTTTGGAATTAATAAAAAATATTGGCGAAAGAATCAACGTCAAGGGGCCCACACCCTGTCCACGAGGGTGGGGGCGCGCCCCCTAGGGCGCGCCCCCTGCCTCGTGGGCCCCCTGGAGCTCCACCGACCTCAACTCCAACTCCATATATTCACGTTCGGGGAGAAAAAAAATGGAAGAGAAGGATTCATCGCGTTTTACGATACGGAGCCACCGCCATGCCCTAAACTCTCTGGGGAGGGCTGATCTGGAGTCCGTTTGGGGCTCCGGAGAGGGGAATCCGTCGCTGTCGTCATCACCAACCATCCTCCATCACCAATTTCATGATGCTCACCACCGTGCGTGAGTAATTCCATCATGGGCTTGCTGGACGGTAATGGGTTGGATGAGATTTACCATGTAATCGAGTTAGTTTTGTTAGGGTTTGATCCCTAGTATCCATTATGTTCTGAGATTGATGTTGCTATGACTTTGCTATGCTTAATGCTTGTCACTAGGGCCCGAATGCCATGATTTCAGATCTGAACCTATTATGTTTTCATGAATATATATGATTTCTTGATCCTATCTTGCAAGTCTATAGTCACCTATTATGTGTTATGATCCGACAACCCCGAAGTGACAATAATCGGGACCACTCTCGGTGATGACCATAGTTTGACGAGTTCATGTATTCACTAAGTGTTAATGCTTTGGTCCAGTACTCTATTAAAAGGAGGCCTTAATATCCCTTAGTTTCCAATAGGACCCCACTGCCACGGGAGGGTAGGACAAAAGATGTCATGCAAGTTCTTTTCTATAAGCATGTATGCCTATATTCGGAATACATGCCTACATTACATTGATGAACTAGAGCTAGTTCTGTGTCACCCTATGTTATAACTATTACATGAGGAATCGCATCTGGCATAATTATCCATCACTGATCCAATGCCTACGAGCTTTTCACATATTGCTCTTTGCTTAGTTACTTTATCGTTGCCACTGTTACAATTACTACAAAACTTCTACTGTTACTTTTGCTACTATTACCGTTACTTCCATACTACTTTGCTATTAAATACTTTGCTGCAGATATTAAGTTATCCAGGTGTGGTTGAATTGACAACACAACTGCTAATACTTGAGAATATTCTTTGGCTCCCCTTGTGTCGAATCAATAAATTTGGGTTGAATACTCTACCCTCAAAAACTGTTGCGATCCCCTATACTTGTGGGTTATCAATGTCCAAGATAGTATATTTATATGTGAAAACCCTCTCTTTCTTTATTACTTCCTATTAATTGCAATGATGACCAAAACTATGTTTGCCACCTCTCAACAACTTTTAATCATCATACTATTTATATGTGAAGTCATCACTCTCCATAAGAGTAATATGATCTCTTTATTTCTTTTTATTCCTTATTTTTCTTTTTTTTCAAGATCATAGCAAGATAAACAAGCCCTTGACTCAACACTAATCTTTATTATATATAGCTCACGGACTCGATTACATAGAAGGATCATAAAGCAAAACTCAAAACTAGATCATACTAAAACTTTATTCTACTAGATCAAGATATTACCAAAAGGAACGAACTAAGAAAAACGGTAAAGATAGGAGTGTGATGGTGATACGATACCGGGGCAACTCCCCCAAGCTTGGCAGTTTCCAAGGGGAGTGCCCGTACCAATGTGATTATGTCTCCTTTTTCGGAGGTGGTGGTGTGATATTCTTGGCGATGATGCCCCTTAGGATACGATTCTCCTCCTCGAGCTTATTGACTTGCTGCTTGAGGTCCATTATTTCCTTGTGGAGATTACCCGTGACAGCTAAAGCTCCTTTCACCCATGGATGTTGCATAGCTGCTGGAGAACAAGTGACACTCTTTTTCATATTTTCATAAGAAAGAAATCTAACATTGGAAGGGATGACCGAGTTTGGAATAGCTAAGCTCTGTAGTTCCCCCATCGTGAATCCGGCTCAGAAATGAGAGGTAACTTCTTGATCCTCCTCCATGGCATCTATCCTTTTCAAGTCGGCCTCCATCTCCTCCTTCGTTGATGGCTCAAAGTGATAGGCATCGTTGTTTTCTCCTGGACCCGGTGTCGGATGAGACACCTGACTCTGCCTGACTGACTCTTGAGAAGACATCTTGCTCTAAATCTGCTGCTGAAACAGCTCGAAACAAAAACAGAGGATATTTGCGTGATACGGTGGTCAAAACCTTCGGGAGATTATATAATGAATTTTTACCGACTAAAAGAAGTATCATGCAAGAAAACAGAGTCCGGAGAGCACACAAGGTGCCCACGAGGCAGGGGGGCGCGCCCTCCACCCTCATGGACGCCTCGTGTCCTTCCTGGACTACTTCTTATTTTCCTATTTTCTTAAATATTCCAAAACGGAGAAAAATTTCTATTAGAATTGTTTTGGAGTCGGTTTACTTACCATACCACATACCTATTTTTTCAGAGTCTGAAACGTTCTAGAAATTGTCCCTTATGTATTCCTCCGGGGTTACGGTTTCAATAACATTAGTTTCAAAATTTATGGGATTACCTGAGATATAATGTTTGATTCTTTGTCCGTTCACCACCTTCGGACTTGTGCCTTTGAAGTTGTTGATTTTTATGGCACCCGAACGATAGACCTTCTCGATAACGTAAGGACCTTCCCATTTAGAGAGGAGTTTTCCTACAAAAAATCTTAAACAAGAGTTGAAGAGCAACACATAATCACCTACGTTAAACTCACGCTTTGTATCCTTTTGTCATGCCACCTTTTAACTTTTTCTTTAAACAGTTTGGAATTCTCATAGGCTTGAGTTCTCCATTCATCAAGTGAGCTAATGTCAAATAACCTCTTCTCACCGGCAAGTTTGAAATCATAATTGAGCTCTTTAATGGCCCGGTATGCTTTATGTTCTAGTTCAAGACGTAAGTGACATGCTTTTCCATAAACCATTTTATATGGAGACATACCCATAGGATTTTTATAAGCAGTTCTATAAGCCCATAATGCATCATCAAGTTTCTTGGACCATTCTTTCTAGATCTATTAACAGTCTTTTGCAAAATTAATTTGAGCTCTCTATTACTAAGTTCTACTTGACCACTAGACTCTGGGTGATATGGAGATGCACTTCTATGATTAACATCATACTTAGCAAGCATTTTACGAAAAGCACCATGAATAAAATGTGAACCACCATCAGTCACTAAGTATCTAGGGACTCCAAACCTCGGAAAAATAACTTCTTTAAGCATCTTAATAGAGGTGTTATGATCAGCACTACTAGTTGGAATAGCTTCTACCCACTTAGTAATGTAATCAATAGCAACTAAAATATGTGTATAGCCATTAGAGGAAGGAAACGGTCCCATATAATCAAAGCCCCAAACATCAAATGGTTCAATAACAAGAGAATAATTCATAGGCATTTCTTGACGTCTACTAATATTACCAATTCTTTGACATTCATCGCAAGACAAGACAAACTTATGGGCATCCTTGAAGAGAGTAGGCCAGTAAAAACCAGATTGCAATACCTTATGTGCAGTTCTGTCTCCAGCATGGTGTCCTACATAAGCCTCGGAGTGACACTTGCATAGGATCTGTTCCTGTTCATGCTCAGGTACACAACATCTAATAACACCATCTACTCCTTCTTTATAAAGGTGTGGGTCATCCCAGAAGTAATGTCTTAAATCATAGCAAAACTTTTTGTTTTGCTGGTATGTGAAACTAGGTGGTATAAATTTAGCAAGAATATAATTAGCATAATCAACATACCATGGAGCAGTACGAGAAGCATTTATGACAACTAATTGTTCATTAGGAAAGCTATCATCAATAGGTAGTGGGTCATCAAGAACATTCTCTAACCTAGACAAGTTGTCCGCAACAGGGTTCTCAGCTCCCTTTCTATCAATAATATGCAAATCAAATTCTTGTAGCAAGAGAACCCATCTAATAAGTCTAGGTTTAGCATCTTTCTTTTCCATAAGATATTTAATAGCAGCTTGATCAGTGTGAATAGTTACTTTAGAATCAACAATATGAGGTCTAAACTTATCACAAGCAAATACAACTGCTAAAAATTCTTTTTCAGTAGTAGCATAATTTCTCTGGGCACTCTCTAGAGTTTTACTAGCATATTGAATAACATTTAGTTTCTTATCAACTCTTTGTCCTAGAACAGCACCTACGGCATAATCACTAGCACCACACATGATTTTAAAGGGTAAATTCCAATGAGGTGCCTGAACAATAGGTGCAGAAATCAAAGATTTCTTAAGTATTTCAAATGCTTCTACACAATCATCATCGAAGACAAAAGGAATATCTTTTTGTAAGAGATTAGTCAGAGGCCTGGAGATTTTAGAGAAGTCCTTAATGAACCTCCTATAAAAACCGGCATGACCAAGGAAACTTCTATACCTTTAATGTCCTTGGGACATGGCATCTTTTCAATAGCATCAACTTTAGCTTTATCAACTTCAATACCTGTTTCAGAAATTTTATGCCCCAAGACAATGCCTTCATTAACCATAAGGTGGCACTTCTCCCAATTCAAGACAAGACTAGTATCTTCGCATCTCTGCAAAACTCGATCAAGGTTGCTCAAGCAATCATCAAAAGAAGATCCATAAATGGAGAAATCATCCATGAAAACCTCAACAATCTTTTCATAGAAGTCAGAGAATATAGCCATCATGCATCTTTGAAAGGTAGCAGGTGCATTACATAAACCAAAAGGCATACGTCTATAAGCAAAAGTACCGAAAGGGCAAGTAAAATTGGTCTTTTCTTGATCCTCTTTTGACACAGGTATTTGAGAGAAACCAGAGTAACCATCTAGAAAGCAAAATTGTGTATGTTTGGATAATCTTTCTAGCATTTGATCAATAAAAGGCAAAGGGTAATGATCTTTTTTAGTAGCTTTATTTAATTTGCGGAAATCAATTACCATCCTATAACCTGTAACAAATCTTTGTGGGATCAATTCATCTTTATCATTAGGAATGACAGTAATACCTCACTTCTTAGGGACACAATGGACAGGACTTACCCACTGACTATCAGCAACGAGATAAATTATACCTGCCTCGAGGAGCTTTAGTATTTCTTTTCTTACCACTTCTTTCATCTTAGGATTTAACCGTCGTTGGTGTTCAACAACTGGTTTAGCGTCTTTCTCCAATTTTATTTTGTGTTGGCATAAAGTGGGACTAATGCCCTTAAGATCACCAAGAGTATACCAAAAGCAGCACGATGCTTCTTCAGAGTTTTCAATAATTTCTCCTCTTCCTGCTCTGAAAGGTTAGCACTAATAATAATAGGATATATCTTCTTTTCATCAAGATAAGCATATTTAAGAGTATCAGGTAATGGTTTAAGCTCAAACACGGACCACCCTTGGGTGGTGGAGGATCCCCTAGAGTTTCAACGGGCAAGTTGTGTTTCAAAATACGTCCCTGTTTAAAGAATACTTCATCTATCTCCCTTCTTTCATACATAAGCATATCATTTTCATGGTCTAGCGAATATTGTTCTAAAGGATCATTAGGAGGCACGGCAATAGAAGCAAGACCAATAATTTCATCCTTACTAGGCAATTCTTTATCATGGGGTTGTCTACGAAAATTAGCAAAATTAAACTCATGAGACATATCCCCCAAACCAATTGTAACAATATCATTTTCGCAATCTATCTTAGCATTAGCAGTGTTCAAGAAGGGTCTACCAAATATAGTGGGACAAAAGTCATCTTGTGGGGAACCAAGAACAAGAAAATCAGCAGGATATTTAACTTTCCCACACAAGACTTCAACATCTCTAACAATCCCAACTGGTGAAATAGTATCTCTATTGGCAAGCTTAATGGTAACATCAATTTCTTCTATCTCAGCAGGTGCAATATCATGCATAATTTCTTTGTATAAGGAATGAGGTATTGCACTAGCACTAGCACCCATATCACATAAGCCATGATAACAATGATCTCCTATTTTAACAGAAATAACAGGCATGCCTACAACAGGTCTATGTTTATTCTTAGTATCGGGTCTAGCAATTCTAACAGCTTCGTCACAGAAGAAAATGACATGCCCATCAATATTATCAGCCAAGAGATCTTTAACCATAGCAATATTAGGTTCAACTTTAATTTGCTCAGGTGGTGTAGGTGTTCTAGTATTACTCTTCAAACCAGAATTGGAGCTTTAGCATGATCCTTTATCCTAACAGGGAAAGGTGGTTTCTTAATATAGGTAGTAGGAACAATAGGATCATTATAAGTGATAGTCTTTTCTTCAACTTTAATAGGTGCAACTACTTCAATGGGAGGATTATATTTAAACCACTTCTCCTTAGGGAGGTCAACATGAGTAGCAAATAATTCACAGAAAGAAGCTACTATCTCAGAGTCAAGTCCATATTTAGTGCTAAATTCACGGAAAACATCGGTATCCATAAAAGATTTAACACAATCAAACTTAGGTGTCATACCTGACTCCTTACCTTCGTCGAGATCCCAATATTCAGAGCTGCGCTTAATTCTATCCAATAAATCCCATCTGAATTCAATAGTCTTCATCAAAAACCAGTACAAGAAGTATCGAGCATGGAGCGATTGTTGAGAGAAAGCCGAGCATAAAAAATTTGAATAATCATTTCTCTTGAGAGCTCATGATTGGGGCATGAATATAACATTGACTTAAGCCTCCTCCAAGCTTGAGCGATGTTTTCTACTTTGCGAGGCCAAAAATTATATATGTAATTACGATCACGATGAACAAGATGCATAGGATAAAACTTCTGATGAAATTCCAATTTCAATCGGTTGTAGTTCCATGATCCCATATCATCAAATAGCCTAAACCATGTCAATGCCTCTCCCTTCAAAGATAAAGGGAAGACCTTCTTCTTTATAACATCCTTGGGCATACCTGCAAGCTTAAATAATCCACAAACTTCATCCACATAGATTAGGTGCAAATCAGGATGCAATGTTCCATCTCCTGTAAAAGGATTAGCTAGCAGTTTCTCTATCATACCTGAAGGAATTTCAAAGTAAACATTTTTAGTAGGTTTAGTAGGTTGAGGAGCAACTCTTTGCTCTACTGGTCGGGGTGAATATACCCCAAACAAGCCCCTCAAAGGATTATGTTCCATAGTAACAAGTGACAGTAAATTTCAGCACACTATATAAATTTTTCCTTACCAAGTTCCACTTACCAAAGGCGCTTCACTCCCCGGCAACGGTGCCAGAAAAGAGTCTTGATGACCCACAAGTGTAGGGGATCTATCGTAGTCCTTTCGATAAGTAAGAGTGTCGAACCCAACAAGGAGCAGAAGGAAATGACAAGCAGTTTTCAGTAAGGTATTCTCTGCAAGCACTGAAATTATAGGTAACAAATAGTTTTGTGATAAGGTAATTCGTAACGGGTAACAACTAAAAAAGGACAACAAAAGTAAATAAGGTGCAGCAAGGTGGCCCAATCCTTTTTTTAGCAAAGGACAAGCCTGGACAAATTCTTATATGAAGGAAAAGGCTCCCGGGGACACATGGGAAGTATTGTCAAGCTAGTTTTCATCACGCTCATATGATTCGCATTCGTTACTTTGATAATTTGATATGTGGGTGGACCGGTGCTTGGGTACTGCCCTTTCTTGGACAAGCATCCCACTTATGATTAACCCCTATTGCAAGCATCCGCAACTACAAAAGAAGTATTAAGGTAAACCTAACCATAGCATGAAGCAAGATGAAGATGGACAAGTAGTTCGCAACAATGCACGTCTCGTCGCCCAAGGCTACACTCAAGTCGAAGGTATGGACTATGGCGAGACATACGCCCCCGTTGCTAGACTTGAGTCCATTCGCATCTTACTTGCCTATGCTAATCACCATGATATCACCTTGTACCAAATGGACATTAAAAGTGCTTTTCTAAATGGTGAAATAGAGGAGGAAGTTTATGTTAAGCAACCTCCCGGTTTTGTTAATCCTAAGAAACCTGATCATGTTTACAAACTTCACAAAGCTCTTTATGGTCTTAAATAAGCTCCTAGAGCGTGGTATAAATGCTTGACCAAGTTCCTTATTGAAAAAGGCTTTGAAATTGGAAATATTGATTCTACTCTTTTTACTAAAAAGGTTAATGGAGAACTATTTGTATGCCAAATCTATGTTGATGATATTATATTTGGTTCTACCAACCCTCATTTTAGTGAAAAGTTTGGAAAGCTAATGTCGGAGAAGTTTGAGATGTCTATGATGAGTGAACTCAAATTCGTTCTTGGTTTGCAAATCAAGCAAACTAAGGAAGGTACTTTTGTCTCTCAAACAAAGTACACCAAGGACTTATTCAAGAAGTTCAGTATGCAAGAATGCAAAGGTATGACTACACCCATGCCTACTAGTGGACATCTTGATTTAACCAAGGATGGTGAACTGGTTGATCGAAAGGTTTACCGCTCTATGATTGGTTCATTGTTATATCTATGTGCTTCACGTCCCGATATTATGCTAAGTGTGTGCATGTGTGCACGATATCAAGCTGCTCCTAAAGAATGTCATCTTAAGGCCGTGAAAAGGATAGTGAGATACTTAATCCACACACCAAACTTTGGCATTTTGTATCCAAAGAGGGCCTCTTTCGTTCTTGTTGGCTACTCCGACTCGGACTATGCCAGTGACAAGGTTGATAGAAAGTCCACTTCGTGTACTTGTCAATTTCTTGGTAGATCTATTGTATCTTGGTCCTCCAAGAAACAAAACTCGGTATCCTTATCCACCGCTGAAGCGGAATACATCGCCGATGGTTCATGTTGTGCTCAATTGCTTTGGTTGACCCAAACTCTTAAAGATTATGGGATATATGTGAAACATGTTCCATTACTTTGTGACAATGAAAGTGCTATCAAGATTGCTCACAATCCCGTGCAACATTCTCGAACTAAGCATATTGAAGGTCGTCATCATTTCATTTGAGATCATGTTGCCAAAGGGGACATTAATCTTAAGCATGTTCACACCGAAAAGCAATTAGCTGATATATTCACTAAACCACTTGATGAGAAAGTGTTTTGCAGGTTAAGAGGTGAATTGAACATCATTGATGCTTCAAACTTGGAGTAGGAACTCCATTTGATACATGCAAGACATGAGTCGATGACTAATCCTTGATATTCCTCTTATGATGACTATCTTATGTCTTGGATACACTTGCACCTTGCATGTTATCTAACCCTTGTAGGTACTTGGATGAATCTAAATCTGTGAGATTGCAACTCATTCACATCTTGAGCGATCTCTACATCACCAAGTCTCTACATAATGGTGGCTGAAGACAAGGAAGCACGAAACCATTCAAACATATCATTTGACAAATTTATTATTGAGATTCATGATTGTCATTTTGGATACACAAGTGCTCTTCCTTGCAAAACTAACCCATGTAGGAAGATGAACTCAAATTCCAAGTGATGCTCCCAACTCTTGATGAGCTACATCAACTTTGAGCATCCCACACAAGTTCAACCACATGATAACGATCAACACCACCACCCAAGGTATGTTATTCCATATTAGAGAAGCTTTATTCCAAGTCATGAGTCAAAGCAACTTGACAATATGTGAATACATCAAAATGCTTAAACGAAAAATGGTAACCCCATTTTGAGCTTAAATGATGAGTATGACCTATGACCAAGTCATCTCACTTGACTCCTAAGTCAATATACTCTAACATAGGTGACTTTGTCGCCGACCAATTCTAGATGAAGTTCTCTCGTGTCTTTCTTTCTGTGCTCTTGCATTTGTCTCATGCATATTTGTTTCCCCTTTCTCTAGATTTCTTTTCTTTTCTTTTCTATTTGTTCTGCATTCCCTGCATCAAATTCCTTGCAAATCCTTCAGTTAATTCCTTGCACATCCTTATGAGATCTTACTTGTCTAGTGAGCTGAGGTGACAAGTGTTTTCCTTGTGATGAACTCGGTCACACCGGACTGTTGTTTTCGGTCTAACCGAATCTTTTCGGTGCAACCGAAGCATACAACTCGGTGCCACCGATTTCACTATAGGAAAGACAGCTTGCCACTTGTTTCTACATTCGTTTTGATCCAGCTCCACTTAATGAATCTTGTCCTCGGCCAGCATCACCTTCAACTTACTGCTTTGTTCTGTGACTCAAGGACCCAACCCATCATGACAAAAATCTAGAAAAATCCTTCTTGTAAATTGATGTCAAAGGGGGAGAGAGAGATCACATCAAAGCTTAATCATATCTATAGGGGGAGAGAATACTCAAGGGGAGAAAGAGTAATCATCAAGGACCCCATATGCTTAGTGTTCAAGAGGAGAGAAGTCACATGTCTTCAAGAGGGGAAAGACGCGTTCATATTTGCTTGTTTGCATTAGCTCTGTTTATTTTCCTTGAGCTCTAATGTTGCTCTGATTTTCTGTTCTCTATCTTCTCCCAGTATCCCATGCTAGATTCAGGGGGAGCAAGACATCTAAGGGAAGGAAATCCTTGAATTCATTGCACATCTTTACCTTTGGGGACATGTCTATATCCAATGTGGTACTTAGTACTCACTCTACATGTCATCCCAGTCTTGGTACTCTTGTGGTTTCTTTTGTTTGCTCTGGCTAGTAGGTGTATCTGTGTTATATAACCTTGTGTACGCAAGTTCATTCCATCCTAAGCCAACTCAAGACCACAAGGTAAGTACATGCATCACAGTCATGTGTATGAGAAATTCTTGCTGATGTACATACTGTTTGCAAGAAGGACTCATGAGCATGAAGGTACATTTCCCATATTCACATCTTTTGCTCTGATGCATATAGCCAAGATATATGTAACACATTGCTTACTCTGTCATGTTTATGCATTCACATGCTCCTACATTCCATATTCACGTGATTGCATACATGTAGGGGGAGCCTATGCATGTTACATGTCTTTCCAAAGCTTTACTTGTTATTCTCTATATCTTTGTTTAAAGCTTTGATGTATGTTGTCATCAATTACCAAAAAGGGGGAGATTGGAAGCACAAGTGCTCCCTAGGTGGTTTTGGTAATTAATGTCAACATATCTCTTGTTGGACTAACACTTTTACCTAGTATGTTTCAGATGAGTTCAACAATGAAGTGGCATGGACTAGAGGATGTGGAACCCCTTCAAGATACTAAGGACAAGGGATTGGCTCAAGCTCAAAGGACAAGACTCTACATTTTCTATTTTAGTGATCCAAGATCACATTGAGTCTATAGGAAAAGCCAATACTATCAAGAGGGGATGAGGTGTTGCTTAATGGCTTGCTTGCTCAAAGTGCTTAGCGTTATGCTCAAAGCCCTCAACTACCTTCTCACGTCCACATATGACCTAAACCAAAAGTCAAACTCGGCCCCACGGATTCTTCCTATCCGGCGCCACCGAGTTCAGATGTCATAGCCACTGCCACAAACCGTAGGCAAATCGGTCTCACCGATAGGGATCTCGGTCTCACCGAGATGGGGTTGTAATCTATCTGTGTATGTCCATTACCCAGATCGGTCTCACCGAGTTTGAGTAATCGGTACTACCGAGATTGCAATGTAAACTCTCTATTTCCCTTTCGTAACATTTCGGTCTCACCGAGATGAGCGAATCGGTCCCACTGAGTTTGCCTGACCAACTCTCTGGTTAGCTTATTACCAAAATCGGTCCCACCGAGTTTGTGTAATTGGTCTCACCGAGATTACGTTATGCCCTAACCCTAACCATATCGGTCCTACCGAGTTGCATGTCAGTCCCACTAAAAATCCTAACGGTCACTAGATTTGTTGAATCGGTCCAACCGAGTTTCTCAATTCGGCCCCACCGAGATTGGCAAGTTGTGTGTAACGGTTAGATTTTGTGTGGAGGCTATATATACCCCTCCACCTCCTCTTCATTCGTTGAGAGATCCATCAGAACGAACCTACACTTCCAACTTACATTTTCTGAGAGAGAACCACCCACACTTGTGTTGAGGCCAAGATATTCCATTCCTACCATATGAATCTTGATCTCTAGCCTTCCCCAAGTTGCATTCCACTCAAATCTTCTTTCCACCAAATCCAAATCCTGTGAGAGAGAGTTGAGTGTTGGGGAGACTATCATTTGAAGGACAAGAGCAAGGAGTTCCTCATCAACACACAATTTTTTACTTCTTGGAGAGTGGTGTCTCCTAGATTGGCTAGGTGTCACTTGGGGGCCTCCGACAAGATTGTGGAGTTGAACCAAGGAGTTTGTAAGGGCAAGGAGATCGCCTACTTCATGAAGATCTATCCTAGTGAGGCAAGTCCTTCGTGGGCGACATCCATGGTGGGATAGACAAGGTTGCTTCTTCGTGGACCCTTCGTGGGTTGTAACGCCCCGGATTCGATGCGCCAGGTGTCCGCTAGTTATTTGCCATCATTGCCATGTCATTTGCTTGCGTGTTGCATTTTATCATGTCATCATGTGCATCTCATTTTGCATACGTGTTTGTCTCATGCATCCGAGCTTTTTCCCCGTTGTCCGTTTTGCAATCCGGCACTCCTATGCCCTCCCGCGTCCCCCTTTTGTCTCTCGTTGTGAGCGGGTGTTAAACGTTCTCAGAATGGACCGAGTCTTGCCAAGTAGCCTTGGTACACCACCGGTAGACCGCTTGTCAAGTTTCGTGCCATTTGGAGTCCGTTTGATGCTCCAACGGTTAACCGGGTAACCGTAAAAGCCTCTTTTGTCTTGCAGCCCAACACCCTTCTAAACTAGCCCATAACCCATCCTAACCCCCTCCATGCTCTCGGTCGTTCGATCACGATCGTGTGGGCGAAAACCGTGCCTCATTTGGACTCTCCTAGCTCCCAGAATCTATAAATATGCCCTCCCCGTCCAAATTCGCGGATGAATCCCCCCTAACCCTAGCCCCGCTCCCTCTCCGCCGCCGGACACGTCCGGATCAGACCGGACGTGTCCAACGCCGCCGCCCGTCCAATCTGCCCATGCCACTTGTCCTCGCCGCCGCCGTTCTGGCCCCGCGCCCGCTCGCCGGAGTTCCTGGCCGGCGCCGCCGCCGCCGCTCGGCGTCCGACCCCAGGTCGCGCCGCCCCTCCTCCGCCCGGGCCCCCGTGGCGCCGTTCCCCGCC
>NC_041387.1:275943553-275951093 GCF_002162155.2 Triticum dicoccoides | reverse complement strand
CGGGCGACTCCGCAAGAGGTCGCCGCGCCCGCGTGCCCCGTCGCCGTTTCCGCCGCCCGCCGCCTCGGCCTCCGCATCACCAGCCGCGCCTCCTCGACCCCTTCGCCGCCGGCAGCTGCCTCCGCCCCGAAGCTCGCCGCCTCACCTGACTCCGGCCAGATCCAGCCGGGAATGGGTGCCTTGCGGCCAGATCCGTCCTCCCCCGGCTTCCCCGACCTCTCCCTCGACTCCGGCCGCCGGATCCGTCCTTCTCCGGTGAAGTTCCGGCGAGATCCATCGGCCGCGTTGACTTTCCCCTAGGTCCAAATTCCACTAAGTCCCTGATATTTTGACATTATCATGCCATGTTCATCGCATCATATCTCCATGCATGCTGCTCCATTTTGTGCGTGCTATATATCACAATGTTCATTGAGAGATGCTCTACATTTCATTCCATGGTGTCATGTTCATTTGAGTGCATCTTGATGTCTGAATCATCGTTGCGAAAGTGCTATATGATGTTAATCTGCTGAAACTGTTATAAGTTGGTGATTTGTCATTTTTGTTGCATTTGATGTGTGTATCCTATAAGTATGAGCTCTACATGTGTTTTGTACTACATCATGCCATCTTGACAGAGGTGCTTCCCATGTATTTTTGTGATCAATGTGGTGACTAGCACAAGCATGCAAACTAGGCTTCGTGATGTTGCTGATTTTAGTCCATGTTCTGCTGTTATTTTGATGCCATGTAAACTTGATGCTACAGAGAGATCCATGCATATTTTGAGTTACTGCAGTAAGGATGTTTTGAACATATGGTTATGATCTATCCATTCATGCCCCTGTTTGCAATTATGGAGTAGTCTAGCATGTCATTTTCTTGCTCTACATTTGCTATAAAATGTTTCCTGGCAGATTGTTTACATGTTATTCAATTTTGCCAAGGTTGTTGTAGTTGATCCTTCATGCTATGAACTTGTTCTTGCCTTGGTTAGTTTCATAAACATGTCTTCTTGCTGATGCTAAGCTAATATTGTCATGCAATGACTTGTGGTGAGTGAATCAAGCTCGTGAAGTAGTGTACTTGCTGTTGCTGTTTTGCTAGGCTGAATCTGTTATTTTGTGATGCTATGTAAACCTGTTGCTACTAGTCATTCTATGCATAATCTGGAGATGTTCACTAAGGATGTTTTGTTATACATGTCATGCTCTATCCATCCATGCCCCTGGTTACATTTATAGCCTGCTGTAGCTTGTTGTAATCTTGCTCCAAAGTTGTTAAATAATGTTGCTGTCAGCCTGTTAACATTAAGTTCAGTTTGTGCCATGTGTTTTGCTAGTGATCCATGCACCCTATGAACTTGCTATTGCCATGCTTAGCTTCACAAACATGTCTTATTACTGTTGGTTGCCTTGTCATGCCATGTATTGCTCTTTGGTGAGTGGTACAAGCTCACCAACATGCCTACTTATTGTTGTTCCTGCCATGTATGAATCTGTCATATAACTTGCCATGTTTGCATGGGTGCCATCATATCTTCTGATCCTTTTTGGCTCATGGTCAGTAAAGGACTTTTGTTCTATGCATTTAGTAGTACTAGATGACCCGCTGCGCCCATGGCGCAAAAAGCATAGGCCAACCGAGTACTTGGAACCTTGTGTATACCACAGTTTAATAGAATACTTTTATCTAATTATATTGTATCTGCTTATCATGTGTTTCTCTATTAACATGAAGGTGCTCAAATGATCGGTTGTAGTAAAAATAAATGTGTTGAGGAGCATATAGATAAGCATATACGTTGTTCAAAACTTCAAATGGTATTTGGTATAGCATTAGGAAATCTATATACCTGTATAAGTCAAAGAGTCATCACTTGTTTTTCTCCATAAGATGATCTTTAGTAGGATTGAAGTGACGGGAAGACGGGTTTGTTGTTGATCTTCTGATAATTAAGAAAAACTGAGCAATAAAACAAACTGATTGTGCATGTATTTCCTTAGGTAATGTTTGTTGACTTGATCTTGGAGGAGTACAGTAAACGAAGACAGGTGCATAGAGAAGGTACTGTAAGATAGAATCTCAGCAGGCAAAAAGAAAGATGCAAAATATCTTCTTTGTTCTTGTTTGTAAATATGTGTCTTCTGAATATAAGAGACACTTGCATGAAACAATAGGGAATAGCCGCAAGTCGCATAGATAAGTTACATTTGTTTAACATAGCAAAATGTATTCCATATTTATACATGACCGGAGGGAAGTTTGTAAAGGAAACAAGTTCCTAAGGTGAAGCTATAAACATAGGGCTTCACATCTTATTTAAGTGATTCAGTAGACTATAAACATAATAACCAGATTGACTACTACCAGAGCCAGAAAGAAGCAAGCTCTCATGGTGAAGCTATACGATATAGAGCTTCACATGCCGATCAGATAGCTCAGTATGCTCGCGGAGATCGCACATAGTGAGCGTAGTCATTGTCCATGTCTTGATGATAATCTTCATTAGAACCTCCACCAGAAAGTCCACCATATTCTGAATCAGACATGCATCCTATAGGTAGATGCCTTTCTTTTGCACTAAGAGACACACCATGGCAGTAACATTCTGAAATACAGCTATAGTGTCATGAATCTTTAGGAGATTTTCTAGTAAAGATTCCATATTCAGCCTAAGGAAACTATTTGTAGTAACAAAGATGAGTCTTGTAGCTACATATTGATTTTTAACAGTTTTTTGTATCAAGAAAATAACGAAGTTGATGTTTAGGTTTGTTATTTTTTTAAATGATGCTACGGTTGTGTTAACGTCAGATATATATCGAGCTGAATTGTTACTTTTTGAAGATGTGAATCAGATATTGTATTTTTTTGAATTGAATAGTGTTTGGACGCACAAGCATCTAAATAGGAAATTGAATCACAACTAAAGTATAAAGAAGCAGACAGAGAAATATATTTTATTTCCTCTGTAGCTAGCACCTGAATAATATCTCAAGTTTCAACCTCATCACATGAAACCTAACCAAGCTCAGGAAAGTAACAATGAATACATAATTCACTATCTGTCTTCTTTCCAATAAGAAATTGGCCGAAGCCATCCAAATTGCAAACGAACATTGTGAAGACAACCACAATCAAAATAGGTGTTTTGTCCAATGGAACCACAATCAAAAAGCATGAAGGCCTATGAAAGATAGTGGGAATTGCAGACTAACCACCCTTGTTATGAGCACGGAGCCTATTCAACAAGAACATGTGCCTTTTATGGTTTTTGGCAGTTTCAGCAGAACTAAGCAATGGAAAGAACCCATCTCCTATTGGACACAGAAAACAAAACACACGCTAAGGGAACAAGGGCCTGTCTAGCAAGGCATGTGGAAAGAAACGAACAGCATCAACAGAGTTAAGGAACACACGCTTCCTCTTTCGAACAACGGGAGCAAGAGGCCTCGGACGTATAAAAGGCAAAACAGGAACAACACGAGCAGCATGGCGCGGAGGAACAAAATGACATGCAACAGGAGTATGTTCCGAAGGAACTGCTCGTCGTGTAGGAACAGAACGTCATGGAGGCATGCCGTCAGCAGAGTTAAAAGGATGGAAACATATACACCATGCTGTGAGTAAACAAACAACAATGAGTTCTGAAAGCGTTATAATGAAGGTCAAGAAATAATAGGTAAAGCGTCATAGAAAGAAACATCATACATAACACCTAACATAGACAATCTTTGGTAAATCTATGAGCGCTGGCTCAATCAACCACGACACCTATGATCGTCATAGGTAAGCGAGAACTAAAAACATAAAACCAAATAGGCTAAAGACACAGAGATTATTCGAACTACCATCATGAAGCAAGTAAATAAACCTGGGTAGTACGTGACCACTAAACATGGATAAGGCAACAAGAGCACCTCTCACAAGTAAACAGAAGACACCAACGCTAAAAGGCTCGGGTACAACAGTGCTAGGTCAGGAGGTGGGTGTGGCTCGTAGAGGCCCAATTTTTTTATCTGCGGCATTAGCAAGACATCGCCCCCAGGAATTTCAATTTCTACCCCAGCAAGGACATGCCCATCTCCATCTACCTCACAGGAGCTAGGAGGGGGCAAATCACGGTGCGTTGCCATTATTTTTAGAACCGCTCTCACAAAGGTCTGGATAGATACAAACTGAAATCCAAAGTCAATTTTAGGACAAAGTTATATTGGGGTCAAACATGTAAAGAAGAGAATTCTGCTAGGCAAAGTTCACTTGAGTCTTTTCTGAATTTCCCTCCTCTCCTACAATGTGAATTCCCCTCCTCTGCTACCCCACTTCAAAATAATACGATAACATGCATACATACATAGTTCGATGGGTAAACATGACTTGTAAATGAAATAAATAATAAGCATATATCACATAACTTGGTATGCGAAAAAGATTAAAAAAGAGCGTACCAGAGCAGGTCTAGCGAGGGTGTGTCAGTGCTTCCAACTTACTGAATTTGGAGTGTGTGGCTCCATATTGCAAGGACGAACCTAGGGCAAACCAAAGCAACAAAAAATGTTTATACTATGATACTTAGCAATGGATAGCAGGTAAAGTAGCAGCATTCAGCAATAAAATTTGTTTATACAACAATAATTAGCATTGTATAGCAGGTACAGGTAGCAGCATCTACAAAAAAACAGTATGTGAAGAGCATGCTAAGAACAGAGTGGTAAAAATTCTTTTACCATCATATTGTATTTGGGTGTTTTGAGTGATCAAAGCCATGTAGTGCTTCGTCAACCGAGTCTATGCTGCAACCACAAAACAAAATTTGCTCCATCGTATCTACATCTGAGATCCTCCTCTTTAGATGGTGCAAGCCTGCAGCTGTTTAGCAAACCTGGAGCTGGTCCATTACATGTCCCATGGTGTGATAATTAGGACTCACATAATTATATAGCTAAGCCAAGACAACAAATCAAAGGAGAAAGACAGGGAAAGATACACAGTGGGAACCAAATCAAAGCCCGGGAGGGAAGATATCAACAAGGAAACATCCCAAAACTTACCCTAGAAAACCTGAAGAAAATGGGAAAAAGAAGATTGGTTAGGAAGATGAGGAAAGAAACAATAAAAACAGAAGGAAGCTCACATGTACTCCTACTAGAGTCTCCTCCGCAAACTGGGGTCTCGACCAGCAGGGGTTCCTGCAGACGCTAACCTCATCGCATAACTTCGTCACCCACCCAGTGGCCTAGTTAGCAGACACACCCATGTACGCCGCCTCCGCGACCATGCCTAAGTGCTTTAGCCGCCGGACCCATGAACCTGAAGTGTGTGAGGCTGCAGCTTAACTGAAGATCGGAGGAGCAACGTCACGAAGTAAGAGAAGAGGGAAGAACTTTTCAAAGCTCCAATAACGACCGCGATGGTGGCACGCGAACGACGAGAAAGCCACGGTGATGGGCGCCTAGGCTCTTGCAACTCTCTCCATCCGCTCTGCTGCCGCCGTCGATTCACCCCTCCCCTGTTGCTGAACTCTGTCTCATCCAGATCGTGGCCAATAGCTCCCCCACCAGAGAAAGAAAACTCAGGGAGGTCGATGGTGCACAAGGCAGATGCGGAGCCGGCCGGGGCATGGGCAGAGGCAGAGCTGGCCAGAGGGAGCCGGCGACCATGCAGGGGGTGCTGCGGGCGGCCTGTGGGCGCGCAGCCGCTGCAGGGGCATGCGCAGGGGCGCGGTCGGGGGCGGCGGAGCCGGCGTGGCGCAGGAGGAGGCGACGCGGAGCGGCAAGTGGATTCGGTGCAGGTGCGCATGCGCGGGCCGGCGAACTTGGTGCGCTCGGACTTGGGCGGATCAACGGAGAGGTGGAGCGGGCGGGCGGCCAATCCCTGGGGCGGGGCGGAGCAGAGGACGCGTGGCCGCGGCAGGGGAGCTGAGGGGCGCGGGAAGATTATGGATGAGGAGGAGGCGACGGCTAGGGTTGAAGACGCGGGCTCGGTTCCCTTCGCTACCCGCCTCCCCGCCTTCGCTTTCGCTGCCCGCCTTCGCCGCACCATTCATAGCGACGCGGAGGGCGACGTGGATGGCTTCGTTCTGCGTAGCATATGCCTTGACCTTTATATGTTCAATCATGCCATGCCTTTGTTTGCCATGTTAATTTCCTGTAGCATGTTGTTTGATAGCTCTAAACATTGCAACCTGATGTTATTGCCTGCCAAGTCTGAAACTGTTATTATTAGAAATCTTGCCATGTCTTTTTGAGCATGTTCTAGTGATTTCTGGAGATAGCTCAGTGTTCATGTTTTGTTATGCTTTACCTGTACATCATGTCCATGCCTTTTGTTCTTATGTTGAGATGTTGTAGCATAATGTTTTGATGCTTGCAATATGCCTAGTTGCTCTTTTGGATAGCTTGTCCTTTAAACTTGTATAGGGTGTATGTGTTGAACCGTTGCTCCGTTTTGAGTGTGCTCTATATGAAACTTGCTTGATTTTGCATGTAGTTTCATATTATCATGTTGCATCCTTGTTTTGAGGTGTTTGCTTGATGTTTGTATGCGTTTTGCATCAATGTCATGTTTAACTTGTTTTGCTCATATCTTCTAGGCCGTAGCTCCAAATCTAATGAACTTTATATGTGACTTGACTAGAATCTCGTGTAGATCATCTTGGTGCATCTTAACTTGTTGTTTAACAACTTGAACATATGGTTTATTCAGATCTGGACCAACTTCGAAATTTGCATATGAGGACTTACCGGAATTGTTATATGTTGTTCCCGGCCTCATTTAAACTTGCATTGATATGTTGCTCTTGTATGCATCATCTCTTGCCATGAGTAGCTTCATGTAGCCTTGTCATGCATCATACTTGTTTGTGCATCATGTCATGTTCATGTGTGGTGTGTTTACCATGTTTTGTGCTTCTTCTCGATAGTTCCTGTTTCGTTGCGATCGTGAGGATTCGTTCGTCTACGCTTGGTTCGGCTTCATCCGTTCGTCTTCTTCATGGACTCGTTCTTCTTCCTTGCGGGATTTCAGGCAAGATGACCGCTACCCTGGATCTCACTACTATCATTGCTATGCTAGTTGTGTCGTTCTATTGCTTTGCTGCTCTACCTATCACTTGCTCTTCAAGCCTCCCAAATTGCCATGTCAGCCTTTAACCTTTCCACCCTTCCTAGCGAACCATTGCTTGGCTATGTTACCGCTTTGCTCAGCCCCTCTTATGGAGTTGTTAGTTGCAGGTGAAGTTGAAGATTGCTCCTTGGTGGACAGGATTATGTTTGGGATATCACAATATCTCTTTTTTAATTAATGCATCTATATACTTGGTAAAGGGTAGAAGGCTCGGCCTTATGCCTGGTGTTTTGTTCCACTCTTGCCGCCCCTAGTTTCCGTCATACGGGTGTTATGTTCCCGGATTTTGCGTTCCTTACGCGGTTGGGTGATTTATGGGACCCCCTTGACAGTTCGCTTTGAATAAAACTCCTCCAGCAAGGCCCAACCTTGGTTTTACCATTTGCCTCACCTAGCCCTTTTTCCCTTGGGAGTCGCGCTCTCAAGGGTC
>NC_041387.1:275935839-275943219 GCF_002162155.2 Triticum dicoccoides | reverse complement strand
AAGTGCTCCTCCGAGTGTTGGTCAAAACTAGAGCACCGTGCGGGACCATTCCTTAGCAACTTGGATTACGTTGGTTCATGTACGCTTAGCTTATCCGGTGTGCCCTGAGAACGAGATATGTGCAGCTCCTATCGGGATTTGTCGGCACAGCGGGTGGTCTTGCTGGTCTTGTTTTACCATTGTCGAAATGTCTTGTAAACCGGGATTCCGAGTCTGATCGGGTCTTCCTGGGAGAAGGTATATCCTCGTTGATCGCGAGAGCTTATCATGGGCTAAGTTGGGACACCCCTATAGGGTATAAACTTTCGAAAGCCGTGCCCGCGGTTATGGGCAGATCGGAATTTGTTAATGTTCGGTTGTAGATAACTTGACACCAGATCCGAATTAAAATGCATCAACTGTGTGTGTAGCCGTGATGGTCTCTTTTCGGCGGAGTCCAGGAAGTGAACACGGTCTTTGGGTTATGTTTGATGTAAGTAGGAGTTCAGGATCACTTCTTGATCATTGCTAGCTTCACGACCGTTCCATTTGCTCTCTTCTTGCTCTTATTTGCGTATGTTAGCCACCATATATGCTTAGTCGCTGCTGCAACCTCACCACTTTACCCCTTCCTTTCCCTTTAAGCTTTGCTAGTCTTGATACCCATGGTAATGGGTTTGCTGAGTCCTCGTGGCTCACCGTTTACTACAACAAAAGTTGCAGGTACAGGTTATGCGATGATCTTGACGCGAGAGCGATGTTTGCTTGTTTCGGAGTTCTTCTTCTGCTTCTTCGATCAGGGGATAGGTTCCAGGTCGGTAGCCTGGGCTAGCAGGGTGGATGTCATTTGAGTTTCTGTTTGTGGTTCATCCGTAGTCGGATGGTGATCTTATGTAAGATGATGTTGTATTCACCTTGCAGAAGTGTTTCAATATGCGGTTCTATCCTTGGTGGGACCTTCGAGTCTCTTTAGGATAGTATCGCATATTGGGTGTGACAAGTTGGTATCAGAGCCTCGACCGACCTTAGGAGCCCCCTTGATTGATCGTGTAGTTTGGCCGTTGTTGAGTCTAGAAGAAAAACTATTTTGAGTCTTAGGATTATATATATCGGAGAGTAGGATTCTTTTTACTCCTCTGCCCCTTCGTCGCTCTGGTGAGGAATCTTGAGGTAGGTATTTTGATTTACTTCTCTTCCCCTTCAAATTTTCTTTAGGTTCACGCAGTTGGTTTTCGGTCGTTGGTTCTCAGCTCTTTTGATCTGGTGCATTTCTCGTCAAGTTGACTCGAGCCTCTTCATTGTTGCCAAGTTCAATCCTCAGTTCTTTCTCAGCGACGAGGTTTTCCCCGTCCGCAGTTGTCTTCTTTTCCCACCCGCCCATCCCTTTTTTTCTCGAAGTCGGAGTCCGTAATCGAGTATCCATCCTACTCGTGTGAAGCCTTTGCATTCCTTCAACCGGTGTTTTCATATTCGTCGGTTCTCCCTTCCAGTTGCCTTTGTTTTTCCCGCCCTCCCACCCTCTTCTTCCCGGAGCCTGAGTCTCCTTCGAGCATCAATTTCATTCGTGCGGAACCTCTTCAGTCTTTCGTAAATTATCTCAACCGGTGAATTCTCTTCTCGGTGGACATTCTTCTTCTCTTTATCTTCTCCGGTGGACTCAATTCAAGTTTTTTTCAGGTTGTTCACATTCTTTTCCTTGGATCAAGTGTTCTCCTTGCTCGTTTGCCTCTCGCCATTTTATCATTCCGGAGTTCGAAAGACATCTCAGGAGTTTCGTCTGTGTTCGAATTAATTCGAGGTTGTCACCTCATTCAAATATTTCAATTGTCCCGGTGCATCATCTATCTATTCAACAATCCTTTCCAACGGTGTTTTAGTTTAGTGGGTCCTAACCCACAGGTCTTTTCCCAGGATCTTACCTGCCTCTTCTAATTATTCCGGAACCATTCCTAATTCTTTTTGAGTTTGACGTAAGAATGGATCCCATCAGTCAGATCTTTCCCAAGATCAATTTCAAATCATTTCATTGTTGGCTCAACCTCTCTGCTTTTCATTATACCGGAGTTTCTCAACAATTTCGGTGGTGTTTCTCATCGTCTTTCTTAGCTTTGAAGACCGAAGAAGAGTTTTCCTCTAAATCTTGTCCGTTCTCTCGAAGTTTCGTGGTTCTAGCTTCATGTTATCCTCTCGGATTATTCCATTTGTCAGATATTCTTTTCTTACCCATCCAGAGTATGTCAGGAGTTGTTTTTCCGTTTCTTTTCACAGGAGGCCATCTTTCCATAAGAATTATTCATCCTCACATTTCAGTTACCGTTATCCAATTATCCCGGTGCTTCATTCAAGTGTTCTTTAATCAGCTTATGATCTCTTTGTTCTTCTGCATCTAAATCCCCTCTAGCATTTTGTTCCTCTAATTCTTCCCGGTGATTCATCCTCTTTCATCAGTCATTTTTCTAATTTTAACGGTGGTTCGTTCAAGATTCTTTTTCCTTGATTATCATTTTAATTCATTCGTTCTTTTCAATCCTACCGGTGGTTCATGAAGACCTTCTCAAGTTTGCGATATGTCTTTTCTCAATCCCTTTCAGCAGGAATAAGTTGCATGCCAAATCCGCTCGTCACCCATTAAATTGGATGAGGATAAGCATAACGTAATTCTTATTCTTATTTCATCATCGTCTAGTAATCCCTTTTTCTTTGGAGTTTGTTCTCGATGAATAAATTCTAGTTCCAAGTGTTTCATCTTTTCTTTCCGGAGTTCAAATTTCCTAGGACATTTCGTCGGAACCTCCATCTAAATCGTCACAAGGCTAATCTTATTCTATTCATCCCTCAATTCTATCTCATCATCCATTTGTCGACGGAGCTTTTCACGGTGGATCGTCAGGATTTAATTCATTCTTCAAGAGTTCATCAAGATTTTGTTGGTGGAGTTCAAGTATCTTTTCTTCTCGCGTCTCAAAGCGCAAATAATTCTTCATTTTCTTCTGAAGTGGAATTTTGCATTTCTTCATTCTTCTCAAATATTCAAATTCGTTCAATCCTTCCTTCTAAGTTCTTTTCATTCTATGTCATTCTTCCGGAGGCATTGCGTTGCTTATGTCGTCAAGTGCCATCCCATCTTGTAAAGTTCTTGTTCTATTCCTTCCATTTTCAGCCGGAGTGCTGCCTAAATCCTTTCAGTCTTATTTGTTTCTTATCTCGTTCTAACCGGAGTGGTTTCATAGTCTATCTGATTCCGTGAGCTTTCGATTCTCGTCATTCTCGTCGTTCCTCTCTTCTTCTCGAGTGCTCTTGATTCTTTGCTTCTTCTCTTGAGTTCTTGTTTCACCTCTTCCTTTTTCTCTTCCATCTCGGTCCTAAGATCTCGGGACAAGATCTCTTGTTAGTGGAGGAGTGTTGTAACGCCCCAGATTCGATGCGCCAGGTGTCCACCAGTTATTTGCCGTTGTCGCCATGTCATTTTCTTGCATGTTGCATTTTATCATGTCATCATGTGCATCTCATTTTGCATACGTGTTCATCTCATGCATCCGAGCTTTTTCCCCGTTGTCCGTTTTGCAATCCGGCACTCCTATGCCCTCTGGCGTCCCCCTTTTGTCTCTTGTTGTGAGCGGGTGTTAAACGTTCTCGGAATGGACCGACTCTTGCCAAGCGGCCTTGGTACACCACCGGTAGACCGCTTGTCAAGTTTCATGCCATTTGGAGTCCGTTTGATGCTCCAACGGTTAACCGGGTAACCGTAGAAGCCTCTTTTGTCTTGCAGCCCAACACCCTTCCAAACTTGCCCATAACCCATCCTAACCCCCTCCATGCTCTCGGTCGTTCGATCACGATTGTGTGGGCGAAAACCGTGCCTCATTTGGACTCTCCTAGCTCCCAGAATCTATAAATATGCCCTCCCCGTCCAAATTCGCGGATGAATCCCCCCTAACCCTAGCCCCACTTCCTCTCCGCCGCCGAACACGTCCGGATCGGACCGGACATGTCCAGCGCCGCCGCCCGTCCAATCTGCCCGCGCCACGTGTCCTCGCCACCGCTGTTCCGGCCCCGCGCCGCCGCGGGCCCGCGAGGCCCGAGGCCGGCCCGCCCCGGGCTAGATCTGGGCCGCCGCCCCGAGCCCCGCGCCCGCTCGCCGGAGTTCCTGGCCGCCGTCGCCGCCGCTGCTCGACGTCCGACCCGAGGTCGCGCCGCCCCTCCTCCGCCCATGGCGCCGTTCCCCGCCGCCGTCGCCCGCGGGCGACCCCGCCCGAGGTCGTCGCGCCCGCGTGCCCTGCTGTCGTTTCCGCCGCCCACCGCCTCAGCCTCCGCATCACCAGCCTCGCCTCCTCGACCCCTTCGCCGGCGGCAGCCGCCTCCACCCCGAAGCTCGTCGCCCCACCCGACTCCGGCCAGATCCGGCCAGGAATGGGTGCCCCGCGGCCGGATCCGTCCTCCCCCGACTTCCCCGACCTCTCCCTCGACTCCGGCCGCCGGATCCGTCCTTCTCCGGCGAAGTTCCGGCGAGATCCATCGGCCGCGTTGACTTTCCCCTAGGTCCAAATTCCACTAAGTCCCTGATATTTTGACATTATCATGCCATGTTCATCGCATCATATCTCCATGCATACTGCTCTGTTTTGTGCGTGCTATATATCAAAATGTTCATTAAGAGATGCTCTACATTTCATTCCATGGTGTCATGTTCATTTGAGTGCATCTTGATGCCTGAATCATCGTTGTGAAAGTGCTATATGATGTTAATCTGCTGAAACTGTTATAAGTTGGTGATTTGTCATTTTTGTTGCATTTGATGTGTGCATCCTATGAGTATGAGCTCTACATGTGTTTTGTACTACATCATGCCATCTTGACAGAGGTGCTTGCCATGTATTTTTGTGATCAATGTGGTGACTAGCACAAGCATGCAAACTAGGCTTCGTGATGTTGCTGATTTTAGTCCCTGTTCTGCTGTTATTTTGATGCCATGTAAACTTGATGCTACAGAGAGATCCATGCATATTTTGAGTTACTGCAGTAAGGATGTTTTGAACATATGGTTATGATCTATCCATTCATGCCCCTGTTTGCAATTATGGAGTAGTCTATCATGTCATTTTCTTGCTCTATTTTTGCTATAAAATGTTTCCTGGCAGATTGTTTACATGTTATTCAATTTTGCCAAGGTTGTTGTAGTTGATCCTTGCAGGCTATGAACTTGTTCTTGCCGTGGTTAGTTTCATAAACATGTGTTCTTGCTGATTCTAAGCTTATCTTGTCATGCAATGACTTGTGGTGAGTGAATCGAGCTCGTGAAGTAGTGTACTTGTTGTTGTTGTTTTGCTAGGCTGAATCTGTTATTTTGTGATGCTTTGTAAACCTGTTGATACTAGTCATTCTATGCATAATCTGGAGATGTTCACTAAGGATGTTTTATTATACATGTCATGCTCTATCCATCCATGCCCATTGTTGCATTTATATCCTGTTGTAGCTTGTTGTAATCTTGCTCCAAAGTTGTTAAATAATGTTGTTGTCAGCCTGTTAACATTAAGTTCAGTTTGTGCCATGTGTTTTGCTAGTGATCCATGCACCCTATGAACTTGCTCTTGCCATGCTTAGCTTCACAAACATGTCTTCTTACTTTTGGTTGCCTTGTCATGCCATGTATTTCTCTGTGGTGAGTGGTACAAGCTCACCAACATGCCTACTTATTGTTGTTCCTGCCATGTATGAATCTGTCATATAACTTGCCATGTTTGCATGGGTGCCATCATATCTTCTGATCCTTCTGCCTGGTGTTTTGTTCCACTCTTGCCGCCCCTAGTTTCCGTCATACCGGTGTTATGTTCCCGGATTTTGCGTTCCTTACGCGGTTGGGTTATTTATGGGACCCCCTTGATAGTTCGCTTTGAATAAAACTCCTCCAGCAAGGCCCAACCTTGGTTTTACCATTTGCCTCACCTAGCCCTTTTTCCCCTTGGAGTCACGCTCTCGAGGGACATCTTTATTTTTACCCCCCCCCCCCGGGCCAGTGCTCCTCCGAGTGTTGGTCCAAACTAGAGCACCGTGCGGGACCATTCCTTGGCAACTTGGATTACGTTGGTTCCTGTACGCTTAGCTTATCCGGTGTGCCGTGAGAACGAGATATGTGCAGCTCCTATCAGGATTTGTCGGCACAGCGGGTGGTCTTGCTGGTCTTGTTTTACCATTGTCGAAATGTCTTGTAAACCGGGATTCTGAGTCTGATCGGGTCTTCCTGGGAGAAGGTATATCCTTCGTTGATCGCGAGAGCTTATATGGGCTAAGTTGGGACACCCCTGCAAGGTATAAACTTTCGAAAGCCGTGCCCGCGGTTATGGGCAGATGGGAATTTGTTAATGTCCGGTTGTAGATAACTTGACACCAGATCTGAATTAAAACGCATCAACCGTGTGTGTAGCCGTGATGGTCTCTTTTCGGCGGAGTCCGGGAAGTGAACACGGTCTTTGGGTTATGTTTGACGTAAGTAGGAGTTCAGGATCACTTCTTGATCATTGCTAGCTTCACGACCGTTCCATTTGCTCTCTTCTCGCTCTTATTTGCGTATGTTAGCCACCATATATGCTTAGTCGCTGCTGCAACCTCACCACTTTACCCCTTCCTTTCCCTTTAAGCTTTGCTAGTCTTGATACCCATGGTAATGGGATTGCTGAGTCCTCGTGGCTCACAGTTTACTACAACAACAGTTGCAGGTACAAGTTATGCGATGATCTTGATGCGAGAGCGATGTTTGCTTGTTTCGGAGTTCTTCTTCTGCTTCTTCAATCAGGGGATAGGTTCCAGGTCGGCAGCCTGGGCTAGCAGGGTGGATGTCGTTTGAGTTTCTGTTTGTGGTTCATCCGTAGTCGGATGGTGATCTTATGTAAGATGATGTTGTATTCGTGTGGCATTGTATGCCTTTCGTATGTATCCCCATCTATTATGTAATGTTGATGTAATGATATCCACCTTGCAAAAGTGTTTCACTATGCGGTTCTATCCTTGGTGGGACCTTCGAGTCTCTTTAGGATAGTATCGCATATTGGGCATGACATGGGTGGAGCCCTCCGTGGACTCACGCAACCGTTACCCTTTGTGGGTTGAAGTCTCCATCAACGTGGATGTACGATAGCACCACCTATCGGAACCACGTCTCAAAAATCTCTGTGTCTCCAAATTGCATTTGCACACTCCAATCACATCCCTTTACATTCTTACAAGTTGCATGCTTTACTTTCCTCTGCTCATATACTCTTTTCATGCTTGCTTGTTATGTATTGTGATTGATAAACTTCTGCCAAAACTCCACTTCAACTCAAAGAAATTAAAAACTGCAACTTTTGGTACTTAGTGTCTAATCACCCCCCCCCCCTAGACACCTCTTCTCGATCCTTTCAG
>NC_041387.1:275872048-275935535 GCF_002162155.2 Triticum dicoccoides | reverse complement strand
CCACTTGGTCCTTTGTGGCCCAAGTTTCCATCCACATCTTGGATTTATTAGGCCCATTGATATTAAATTAAATATGTATTTGTGTTAAACATTTTCAGACCATTATATATATAATTTAACATCCCCGATAATATTTCCCACCTATATATTTCCCACCAAGTGGAGGTGGCGCCTCCCCTCCTATTGGGGGGGGCGAATCCTACTTGGGGTGGGAGTTGGACTCCCCCCATGGCTGGCGCACCAAGGGAGGCTTTCATCCCTTTGTGGCTGCCCTCTCCTCCCCTCCTGATACGTCCATTTTGCATCATGCTTTTATATCGATATTTATTGCATTATGGGCTGTTATTACACGTTATGTCACAACACTTATGCCTATTCTCTCTTATTTTACAAGGTTTACATGAAGAGGGAGAATGCCGGCAGCTGGAATTCTGGGCTGGAAAAGGAGAAAATATAAGAGACCTATTCTGCACAACTCCAAAAGTCCTGAAACTCCACGAAAGTTATTTTTTGAATTAATAAAAAACACTGGGAGGCGCTATTACCCACTATTACCCGATATTCACCGAAACCATTCCGGTGACCCCGAAATGCTTCCGGAACCTCTCAGAACTATTCTAGATATTAATGAAAAAATTCCACAAATATATCATCATCACTTCCCGTCCTATTAACACTCAGCAGATCATGATTAATTTAAGCTTTTGACCCCATAGGTTCGGTAAACCATAGACATGAACGAAACCCCTTCGCTCAATGACCGATACCGGAACCGTGGATAACCATATCGGTCCCTATGATTACACGAATGATATTTGAGTGAACCTTTCATTATCATGTGATGTTCCCTTTTCTTCGTGATACTTTACAAAACCCGATGTGCATCGGTATCCTCTTGAGTCATCACAATGCTCACTATACCGTTGCTCCATTACCTATTTTGTTCTTCTTTCTCATTGGCGTGTTCCGGCATCCCCGTGACGTAGTCACCTGTGTCTAGCCAAACGATGATGGATGCCATCACACTAAGAGGGCCCTAAGAATATCTCTCCATCATCGGAGGAGCAAATCCCACTCTCGAGCTATCCGGTCACTTGTCAAACTTTCTGGTGTGCCTGAAAGTTGTTGTTATGATCACCTTGTTACAGATGATGTTTGAGCAACCCCAAAGCCCACCATCTGGTAGAAAGTGACCGAGAGACTCTCATGGTCTGAGGAACTAAAACTCATGCTAACACTCCATGTTATAATACATAATTTCAGACAACATAATCACATAGTATAATAGACAAGTATTGGGTCGATTCAGTATGATCGTTCATCTAACGTCATACCCTCAATGTTAATTTAGGACTCTAGTTACACTTAACGATATCCTAAGACCCGGAAAACGTGATCACCATCAACACTTCAGCTAGTCTTAGAGGCGAGACTGGGAACCTATTGTTACTGTTTATCATTCCACACGTGCATATGACTTTTCCACTGAATCGCACATTTCAGGAACATAACAGTTATAGCATGAAATATAAACTCTTAAATATGAATACGGAAATAAAATAATACAATTTTATTGCCTGTAGGGCATATTTCTAACAGTCTCCCACTTGCATTAGTGTCAATAATCTCGTTAGCACTTTTAACTTCTACACCAATGGCATTCTGGTGGCAGTCCATGATTTGCTTGTGGTATAGACTTCGTCTATCGAATCTGAAAACTTCAGATCCGTGTGTATCAATTGCATTTCTATGCATCTATCATGCTTTCACACGAATTCATAATTTGTGTGAAACCGGCTTTGTATATATATTGAATCACTTGTAGAACCATTGATTCATTAGACTGAGTTATGGAACCACTATTAAGAATAGTGTTCCAATGATACAATCATCTAGAAACCATACCAAGCTCATGAATGAACTTCCGATTCATCACCCTTCATTTTTGTTTCTAAAGCAATAATATACTTAGCCTTCTGTTATGGAATTCACCACAGTAACTTTTTGGACCAATTCCAACTTACTATGCCACCATAAATCACTTTTATTTTGGAATTGAAAAATCACTTGGAGCACAGATGAAGATTTTATCGATATACTAGTTACAATGAGCCTTCATTGATGTAACTCCTTACAACGATCTCTTCATTTTCTCCGTGTACGAGAAACATGTCGTTAATCCTTAACGCATTTTTCATTGTTCTCCTATGATCAACAATTTGACCATACTAGTAACTTTTACTTACAACTAACTTGGAGTATTGGAAATATCTGATTGTTTACATACATGGAATACAAGTATAGTTGAAATCATATCTCGCTCATCAGTATTTCAGGATACCGACTCCTGCCATGTGACATTGATAAGAAACTTGATACGTCTCCAACGTATCTATAATTTATGAGGTATTCATGCTATTATATTATCCATCTTGGATGTTTTATATGCATTTATATGCTATTTTATATGATTTTTTGGGACTAACCTATTAACCTAGAGCCCAGTGCCAGTTTCAGTTTTTCCTTGTTTTTGAGTTCTACAGAAAAGGAATACCAAACGGGGTCCAATTGACGTGCCAATTTTTGATGATTTTTTATGGACCAAAAGAAGCCCCCGAAGTAAAAGAGTTGGGCCTCAAGAGTCCCGAGCCATCCACGAGGGTGGAGCGCGCGCCCTACCCCCCTGAGCGCGCCCCCCTATCTCGTGGATGACTTAGAGACCCCCTTGACGTGACACTGATGCCAAAAATTCCTATAAATACATAAACCCCCAGAAAGAAACCTAGATCGGGAGTTCCGCCACCGCAAGCCTCTGTAGCCACCAAAAACCAATCGGAACCCTGTTCCGGCACCCTGCCGGAGGGGGGATCCATCACCGGTGGCCATCTTCATCATCCCGGCGCTCTCCATGATGAGGAGGGAGTAGTTCACCCTCGGGGCTGAGGGTATGTACCAGTAGCTATGTCTTTGATCTCTCTCTCTCTCTCTCTCTCTCTCTCGTGTTCTTAATACGGCACGATCTTGATGTACCACGAGCTTTGCTATTATAGTTGGATCTTATGATGTTTCTGCCCCTCTATCTTCTTGTAATGGATTGAGTTTTCCCTTTGAAGTTATCTTATTGGATTGAGTCTAAGGATTTGAGAACACTTGATGTATGTCTTGTGTGGGATACCCGTGGTGACAATGGGGTATTCTATTGATCCACTTGATGTATGTTTTGGTGATCAACTTTCGGATTCCGTGACCTTGCGAATCTATGCATAGGGGTTGGCACACGTTTTTGTCTTGACTCTCCGGTAGAAACTTTGGGGCACTCTTTGAAGTTCTTTGTGTTGGTTTGAATAGATGAGTCTGAGATTGTGTGATGCATATCGTATAATCATACCCGCGGATACTCGTGGTGACATTGGAGTATCTAGGTGACATTAGGGTTTTGGTTGATGTGTGTCTTAAGGTGTTACTTTACTACGAACTCTAGGGTTGTTTGTGACACTTATAGGAATAGCCCAATGGATTGATCGGAAAGAATAACTTTGAGGTGGTTTCGTACCCTACAATAATCTCTTCGTTTGTTCTCTGCTATGAGTGACTTTGGAGTGACTCTTTGTTGCATATTGAGGGATAGTTATATGATCCAATTATGTTATTGTTGTTGAGAGAACTTGCACTAGTGAAAGTATGAACCCTAGGCCTTGTTTCGAAGCATTGCAATTCTGTTTTCACTCACTTTTACTGCTTGCTACCATGCTGTTTTTATATTTTCAGATTACAAATACCCATATCTACCATCCATATTGCACTTGTATCACCATCTCTTCGCTGAACTAGTGCACCTATACAATTTACCATTGTATTGGGTGTGTTGGGGACACAAGAGACTCTTTGTTATTTGGTTGCAGGGTTGTCCCACAGATTGATAAACCTTAGGTGATCCACTTGAGGGAAATTTGCTACTATCCTACAAACCTCTACACTTGGAGGCCCAACAACATCTACAAGAAGAAGGTTGTGTAGTAGACATCGAAACTCTTCTTGACATTTTACATACTAAGCTGCTTTAGTATTGTGTCAATATGTATCTTAGCTAAGTCCGATTAGACAATATTATCTCCATAGGTCATTATGTCTAATACCAAGACTATTCATTGCCAAAGTATTTTACAGAAAAACTAGTTTCAGTAAAGTCTTAATCTGTGTCAAGAAATTTACATATCTTCCAATCAACAATATGTCATGTACATATAGTGTTTAGAAATATTATCATGCTCCCACTTACTTTCCTGTAAATACAAGCATCTTCTCTTTACTCGATGAAATCAATTTATTTGACCATTTCATCAGTGCGAAGATTTCAACTCCATTCTGCTTGCTTCAGATCATTATAGGACCTCTTGAAGTTTGCATACTTACTAGCATCCTCTGGATCAACAAAATTACCTTGGATCGTATCAAACATACAACCTTGGTTCTATTTCCATCTCATGGGTATCATTTTGACATCCATCTATTTTATTTCATAATTGGAATATTTAATAATTGCTAGTTTAACCCGAACTGACTTTAAGTATTACTATGATGAGACAATCTCGTCATAGTCAATTCTTTGATCTTGTCATAAACTATTTGTAACAAGTCAAGTATTATAAAACATTTTACCTTTGTCAGTTTATAGATCCATTACTATTCTTTAGACTCTAAGTCTTTTGAAGGGTTTATCAAGTTCTAAGCTTGAATTATGTGAATGGATACCATCTCGGATTATGTTGGCATATAGCCAATTTTTGGAGTCAGGGCCCATCAACGCTTCTCTATGATTTATAGGTTCATTGTTTGCCCAACAATATTTCGTCTGCATACCACAAAGGTCTGCATGAATTTTCCCAACCTATATAGTTTAGCTGCAAGTTCGATCGTAGTCTCTATATCTCATGTAGAAGCTTTTGTATCAGTCGCGGTAAGAAATTGTAGAATTACTTCCAGTGTTTGTTTTCTTTGAGCTGATTATGAAGATTCCGCAATCTTGTCGAGTTGCACTGTCCCCCACTCACTCTTTTTTAGAAAAGATATTCTTCAAAACTTCTGCACTCTGTGGCAACACTTCGCCTCGGCGTAGTGATACAGGAATTTGGGATAACTTACAAAGTAGCACTTATTTCAATAAATTTGATGGCGCTCCTTTTGTATAAAAGCCACAGTCTCCAAAGCATCACTTTAAAAGTATATTCCTAAAATAATTAATCTCATCTTTGATCTCACCATGTCATACATAGTTTGGTTGCATCTACTCAAAACAATCTACTCTCAGTAGTGTTTGATATGAGCTAGGATCCTACCAGGTCTAGCCCTTAGGTTGTAGGGATGGAAGGGAGGATGCCGAGGGCCTCGGCACGGGCGACGGCGCATCGACACCGTGGCCGCACAATGAGAGGAGGTGGAGGCAGGGGTGGCTAGGGTTCTAGGATTCTGACTCCTAAGGGAGTCGGGCAATAGTTATGACTTATTGCTTAATTCCAAAAGGTGGCCTTACAAGTGTTTATATAATCCTTGAAGTGCCAATAAAAATAAAGATAAGTTGGGCTAAGCCCCTAACTAGACGTGGCACTAGGCCTCCGCCGGCTATACGAGACACCGGTCATAACATCTCTCCCCGCCTATGCAAATAGCTCGTCCTCGAGCTGGAAGTCTGGAAAATGCTGGCGGAACTCCTGGAGCTGCTCCCAAGTGGCGTCCTCCTCCGGAAGCCTTGCCATTGGATCATCAAATGCCACATGCTGGGGCGCTGTTGGGCCTTCAACACCTTTGCTGGGACCTGAAAAAGACGTCCATCGGAGGTTGGAGGAAGCGTCAGCGCAGCCGCGGGTGGATCACCGCGGAAAGGCTTGAGCAAGCCCACATGGAAGGCGTCGTAGATGCGCGTGCCGGGCGGAAGTTGAAGGCGGTAGGCGACCTTGCCGATGCATTCCACACGAAAAATGGGCCCGCGTAGCAAGGGCCCAGCTTGCGCTTAGCGTGCGGATCCAACGACTGTGTAGAGCGGTGAAGGAGCCGCAACCACACCTAGTCGCCCACCCCAAACTCCACCTTGCAGTGGTGGTCGTCGTAGTACTTCCTGGATAGCTGCTGGGCCTGGAGAAGATGCTGGCGCACCTCGGCAAGGATCTTGTCCCTGCCGCGGAGAAGGTCGCCAGCCACCTCCGTGCGGGCCGCCCCAGGGTCAATCGGTAAGATGGGCGATGGAGGACGGCCATAGACCACCTCAAAAGGTGTGGCGCGCAAGGTAGACTGGTAGGAGGTGTTGTAGCAGTACTCCGCCCATGCGAGCCAGGACACCCAAGCCTGGGGACGATCACCTGTAACACAGTGCAAATACATAGCAATCACCTTGTTGACCACCTCAGATTGGCCATCTGTCTCGGGTGGAATGCCGTACTCAGGCGCAGTTTCACGCCCGCCATCTGAAAGAGATCCCGCCAGACATGACCAGTGAACATCGGGTCATGGTCGCTTATGATCGAAGAGGGGAACCCGTGAAGGCGGACGATGCCATCGAAGAAGGCACGCCCCATGGAGGCAGCGGTGTAGGGTTGGCCGAGCATGGTGTATTGTGCATACTTGGAGAAACGGTCGACCACCATGAGGATGACGAACTTGCTGCCTACCTTGGGAAGGCCCTCGATGAAGTCCATGGAGATGTCGGCTCAGACCTGAGAGGGTACCTCAAGGGGTTGTAGTAGTCCCGCTGGCCGCAGTATCTCCGTTTTGTTGTGCTGGCACGTGACGCAAGACCGCACCCAGTCTCGCACTAGCGCCCGGTCACCGGGGATGTAGAAATCTTCCAAGAGCCGGTGGAGGGTCTTCTGCACGCCCTCATGACTGGTCAAGTGGGCCAGTAGTAGGGCATGGTGATGGAGGTCACCATGATCCGGAATGAAGAGTCGGCGCCTGTGCAGGAGTAGGCCATCGGCCATGTGCCACGGCTCCTCCAGGTCGCCGGCATCGAGGCGCTGCCGAAGGAGTTGCACGTCTGGAGCGTTCGCAGTGGCCCGACGGATGTCGTCGATGAGGGTGAAGGAGGGCCCGAAGCGGATGCAGAGGGCCGCGCCCGCGGGCCCGTTTGTGTTGGTGTCGTGGTCGCCTTCGCGGCAAGACAGTGCATCGGCCACGGTGTTCAGACGGCCCAAACGGTACTCGATGGTGAAGTTGAAGCAAAAAAGCTTGCTAATCCACTGATGCTGCGGCACGGTGGAGAGGCGCTGGTCCAACAAGAACTTGAGGCTGTAGTGATCCGTGTGAATACGGAACGGTCGCCCCCACAAATGTGGCCTCTAGTGGTGCACCGCCTACACCAAGCCAATGAGCTCCCGCTCGTAGGCCGGGGGCTTGTGGTGGCATGCTGCAAAGGGCGTGTTGAAGAACACGAGTGGCCCATCACCCTGATGTAGGACGACACCAAACCCCACGCCCGAGGCGTCACAGTCCACCACGAAGAGCTTGTCGAAGTCCGGCATCTAGAGGACCAGCCCCGTCATGAGCGCCTGCTTGAGGGCCGCGAATGCCTCGGTCGCCTTAGTATCCCAAGAGAAGGCATCTCGGTGGAGCAGGTGTGTGAGGGGAGCCCGATGAGGCCAAACTCCCGGATGAACTTCCGGTAGTAGCCCACGAGGCCGAGGAAACTGCGGAGGGCCCGTGGTGAGTGCCGCGTTGGCCACGCCGCGACAACCGCCACCCTTTTGGCATCCATAGCGACGCCCTCCACCGAGATGACGTGGCCGAGGTAGGCGATCAATGTCGTGTCGAACGAGCACTTCGAGCGCTTGAGGTGCAGATGGTGCGCCCGAAGCTCGTTGAAGATAATGGCCACGTGTTGTAGATGCTCCGCCAGGATGAACTGTAGTTAAGAATGTCATCAAAGAAAACAAGCACAAACTGGCACAAGTAGGGGTGGAAGACATCGTTCATCAAATCCTGGAAGGTCACCGTTGCATTGGATAGGCCAAAGGGCATCACCAAGAACTCAAAGTGGTCTTGATGAGTGCGGAAGGCCGTCTTTGTGACATCATCCGAGTGCATACGCACCTGGTGATATCCCGAACGTAGGTCAAGCTTGGTGAAGAAGCTGCCCTATGTAGCTTGTCTGCGGCCAAAATAGGAAACTTGTCCTTGGGTGTCTTGGCGTTAAGAGCATGATAGTCGATGCAGAAGCGCCATTTGTCGTCTGCCTTGCGGACGAGGAAAACCAGCACCGAGAATGGCGAGGTCGAGATCCGTATGATGCCCAGGGCAAGCATGACCGTGCACTGCCGCTCCAACTCATCCTTCTGCAGTAGGGGATAGTGGTAGGCCGCACAACAACGGGAGTGATGTCCGGTAGCAGGTGGATGCGGTGGTCGTAGGGCCAAACTGGTGGAAGGCCCTACGGCTCGTTGAAGAGGTCGATGTGTTGCTGCAACAGGCTAGCCAATAGGGGATGCTCAGCGTCAACGGCAGCCGCCATCAACTAGGGCTGAGGGGCTGCCGGGGAGGCGCCACCAACGCCCTCCTACCAAATGCGGCGACCCAGGCACTAGAAGATCATTGTCATGGCATCGAAGTCCCAGAGAATGGGACCTAGAGTCTGCAAGAAGTCGACACCGAGGATGAAGTCGAAGCAGCCCAAGTCAATGCCGACGCAGGTGACGGTGAAGTGCTCTTCATCGATGACTTGGGTGAAGTCTATGCGATCTTGCTGTTTAGATGTGGTTTTATGTTTTAGTTAGTGTTTCTGCCAAGTAGAACCTTTGGGAAGACTTGGGTGAAGCCTATGCGATCTTGCTGTAAAAAAACAGAAACTTTTGCGCTCACGAGATTAGCTGCCATTTTTTACTGGAGAGTGATTTCAGGTTGATTGTTTTTGCAGATGATTAATAGACAAATTCCTCACGTCCACCAATTTATTTCAAAAAATTTGGAGTTACAGAAGTATTCGAATGATACAGATTACTACAGACTGTTCTGCTTTTGACAGATTCTGTTTTCTATGTGTTGTTTGCTTATTTTGATGAATCTATGAGTAATATCGGAGGGTATGAACCATAGAGAAGTTGGAATACAGTAGATATTACACCAATATGAATTTATAATGAGTTCATAACAGTACCTAAGTGGTGATTTATTTTCTTATACTAACGGATCTTATGAGTTTTCTGTTAAGTTTTGTGTTGTGAAGTTTTCAAGTTTTGGGTAAAGATTTGATGGACTATGGAATAAGGAGTGGCAAGAGCCTAAGCTTGGGGATGCCCAAGGCACCCAAGGTAATATTCAAGGACAACCAAGAGCCTAAGCTTGGGGATGCCCTGGAAGGCATCCCCTCTTTCGTCTTCGTTCATTGGTAACTTTACTTGGAGCTATCTTTTTATTCACCACATGATATGTGTTTTGCTTGGAGCATCGTTTTGTTTTATTTTGTTTTGCTTGCTGTTTGAATAATATCCCAAGATCAGAAATTCTTAAATGTTAGAGAGTCTTCACATAGTTTCATAATTATTCGACTACTCATTGATCTTCACTTGTATCTTTCGGGGTAGTTTGTCATTTGCTCTAGTGCTTCACTTATATCTTTTTAGAGTATGGTGGTGATTTTATTTTGAAGAAATAGATGAACTCTCATGCTTCACTTATATTATTTTGAGAGTTTTAGAACAACATGGTAATTTGCTTAGGTTATGAATTCAGTCCTAATATGATGGGCATCCAAGAGGGATATAATAAAAACTTTCATATATAGTGCATTGAATACTATGAGAAGTTTGATTCTTTATGATTTTTTTGAGATATAAAGGTGGTAATGTTAGAGTCATGCTAGTTGGGTAATTATGAAATTGAGAAATACTTCTGTTAAAGTTGGCAAGTCCGGTAGCATGCACGTATGGTTAACGTTGTGTGACAAATTTGAAGCATGGGGCGTTCTTTGATTACCTTCCTTATGAGTGGAGGTCGGGATCGCGCGATGGTTAACTCCTACCAACCCTTCCCCTAGGAGCATGCATAGTAGTACTTTGCTTCGAGGGCTAATAAACTTTTGCAATAAGTATATGAGTTCTTTATGACTAATGTGATTCCATGGATTATACGTACTCTTACCCTTCCGCAATTTGCTAGCCTCTATGGTACCGTGCATTGCCTCTTTCTCACCTTGAGAGTTGGTGCAAACTTCGCCGGTGCATCCAAACCCCATGATACGATACGCTCTATCACACATAAACCTCCTTATATCTTCCTCAAAACAGCCACCATACCTACCTATTATGGCATTTCCATAGCCATTCCGAGATATATTGCCATGCAACTTTCCACCGTTCCGTTTATTATGACACACTCCATCATTGTCATATTGCTTTGCATGATCATGTAGTTGACATCGTATTTGTGGCAAAGACACCTTTCATAATTCTTTAATACATGTCACTTTTGATTCATTGCATATCCCGTTACACCGTCGGAGGCATTCACATAGAGTCATATTTTTTCCCAAGTATTGAGTTGTAATTCTTGAGTTGTAAATAAATAGAAGTGTGATGATCTTCATTATTAAAGCATTGTCCCAAGTGAGGAAAGGATGATGAAGATTATGATACCCCCACAAGTCAGGATGAGACTCCGGACTTTATGAAAAATAAAAGAGGCCAAAGAAGCCCAAATAAAAAAAAGTGGCCAAAGAAGCCCACCAAAATAAAAAATGAGAGAAAAAGAGAGAAGGGACAATGTTACTATCCTTTTCCCACACTTGTGCTTCAAAGTAACACCATGATCTTCATGATAGAGAGTCTCTTATGTTGTCACTTTCATATACTAGTGGGAATTTTCATTATAGAACTTGGCTTGTATGTTCCAATGATGGGCTTCCTCAAAATGCCATAGGTCTTCGTGAGCAAGCAAGTTGGATGCACACCCACTTAGTTTCTTTTGATGAGCTTTCATACATTTATAGCTCTAGTGCATCCATTGCATGGCAATCCCTACTCCTCGTATTGACATCAATTGATGGGCATCTCCATAGCTCGTTGATTAGCCGCGTCAATATGAGACTTTCTCCTTTTTTGTCTTCTCACATAATCCCTATCATCATACTCTACTCCACCCATAGTGCTATATCCATGGCTTATGCTCATGTATTGCATGAGGGTTGAAAAGGTTGAAGCGCGTTAAAAAGTATGAACCATTGCTTGGCTGAAACCGGGGTTGTGCATGATGGGAGCATTTTGTGTGACGAAAATGAGGCTTGGCCAAACTATATGATTTTGTAGGGATAAGCTTTCTTTGGCTATGTTATTTTGATAAGACATGATTACTTTGTTAGTATGCTTGAAGTATTACTATTTTTATGTCAATATTAAACTTTTATCTTGAATCTTTTGGATCTGAACATTCATGCCACAATAAATAAAATTACATTGAGAATTATGTTAGGTAGCATTCCACATCAAAAATTTTGTTTTCATCATTTACCTACTCGAGGACGAGCAGGAATTAAGCTTGGGGATGCTTGATACGTCTCCAACGTATCTATGATTTTTCATTGTTCCATGCTATTATATTATCTGTTTTGGATGTTTAATGGGCTTTACTATACGCTTTTATATTATTTTTAGGACTAACCTATTAATTGGAGGCCTAGTGCAAAATGCTTTTTTTGCCTATTTCAGTGTTTCGCAGAAAAAGAATATCAAACGAAGTCCAAACGGAATGAAACCTTCGGGAGAATCATTTTTGGAACAAACGCAATCCAGCAGACCTGGAGTGGACGTCAGGGAAGCAGCGAGGTGGCCACGAGGGTCCAGGGCGCGCCCTACCACCCTGGGCGTGCCCTCCACCCTCATGGGCCCCTCGTGGCTCCCCTGACCGACTTCTTTCGCCTATATATACACGTATACCAGGAAAAAATCTAGGAGCACCATAGATAGGGAGTTCCGCCGTTGCAAGCCTTTGTAGCCACCAAAAACCAATCGGGACCATGTTTCGACCTCCTGCTGGACGGGGGATCCCTCACTGATGGCCATCTTCATCATCCCGGTGCTCTCCATGATGAGGAGGGAGTAGTTCACCCCTGGGGCTGAGGGTATGTACCAGTAGCTATGTGTTTGATCTCTCTCTCTCTCTCTCTCTCTCGTGTTCTTGATTTGGCACGATCTTGATGTATCGCGAGCTTTGCTATTATAGTTGGATCTTATGATGTTTCTCCCCATCTACTCCCTTGTAATGGATTGAGTTTTCCCTTTGAAGTTATCTTATCGGATTGAGTCTTTAAGGATTTGAGAACACTTGATGTATGTCTTGCATGTGCTTATCTGTGGTGACAATGGGATATCACGTGATCTACTTGATGTACATTTCGGTGATCAACTTGCGGGTTCAGTGACTCTCAGGTAGAAACTTTGGGACACTCTTTGAAGTTCTTTGTGTTGGTTGAATAGATGAATCTGAGATTGTGTGATGCATATCGTATAATCATGCCCACGGATACTTGAGGTGACATTGGAGTATCTTGGTGACATTAGGGTTTTGGTTGATTTGTGTCTTAAGGTGTTATTCTAGTACGAACTCTATGATAGATCGAACGGAAAGAATAGCTTCGTGTTATTTTACTATGGACTCTTGAATAGATCGATTAGAAAGGATAACTTTGAGGTGGTTTCATACCCTACAATAATCTCTTCATTTGTTCTCCACTATTAGTGACTTTGGAGTGACTCTTTGTTGCATGTTGAGGGATAGTTATATGATACAATTATGTTATTATTGTTGAGAGAACTTGCACTAGTGAAAGTATGAACCCTAGGCCTTGTTTCGAAGCATTGCAATACCGTTTACGCTCACTTTTATCATTAGTTACCTTGCTGTTTTTATAATTTCATATTACAAAAACCTATATCTACCATCCATATTGCACTTGTATCACCATCTCTTCGCTGAACTAGTGCACCTATACAATTTACCATTGTATTGGGTGTGTTGGAGACACAAGAGACTCTTTGTTATTTGGTTGCAGGGTTGTTTGAGAGAGACCATCTTCATCCTACGCCTCCCACAGATTGATAAACCTTAGGTCATCCACTTGAGGGAAATTTGCTACTGTCCTACAAACCTCTGCACTTGGAGGCCCAACAACGTCTACAAGAAGAAGGTTGTGTAGTAGACATCAGGCACCTGCAACTGCTGGTGCGGCAGTGCTATAGTGGGCGCGAAATGGGGTTGTTGCTGCGGCTGTATGGTGGAGGCGCCGAGGGCGGCGGCTTCCACGGCGAATGTTGTGCGACGGGAGCGAAGGGGGTTGCCGAGGGGTGCGGCTGCCATGACTGCAACTACAGCGGCGGCGACACGGTGGCGAAGGGGCCCACTAGTTGTGGCCTGTAGGGGCTGGCGAGGAAGGTGGGGATGCCCGTGACCGCTTGGGTGAGGTCCCGGAGGGCAGCCGTCATCTCCTCTCACTACAAAAAAAATACACTTCCGTGATGATACGTGTTTGTCACAGTAGGTTGCGTTTTTTGTCATGCATGTACATCCATGACAAATTTATGACAGAATCAAGATAGTCATACTTGTGCTGTCGTAGAAGTGTTCCATGACATTACCAAAATTATCATCATGGAAGTGTCCACTTCCATAACGATAAATCGCGCGTCATAGAAGTGCTTTCGTCAAGGGTGACCGACACGTGGCATCCACCGTAACGGAACGTCGTTAAGCTATCGGGTCGAATTTTGGATCCGCTAACCCGTTAACAGCCACGACCAATGCCGATTTTCCACGTGTAAAATTCTCATTGGCTGACGGGTCCACGTGTCAGCTCCGCGTTGGCACAGGTGTCACTCATCCAATGGCCGAGATGGGCCTATGATATGTTGACACGTGGACCGGCCCAAAAGTGGCCCATAAAGTTTAAATGGGCCGGCCCAGCCGAAGGCCCATAAGATTTAGCGGACCATAATGGGTCGGCCCAGCTAAAGGCCCACAAAATTTAGCGTACCATAATGGGCCGGCCTAGCTAAAGGCCAAAAGATTTTGCGGACCACAATAGGCCAGCCCAGCTAAAGGCCCACAAGATTCTGCAGACCATAATGGGCCGGCCCAGCTAAAGGCCCAACATTCTCTGTCAAAACGGCCCGTCAACGGCCTTGTCTAAACTTGTTATCAATGCGGCCCATGGTCACTTCTGGCCCGTTAACAGTCCGCTAAGTAATTGGGCCGAATTACGGCCCGGTGTATTTCCGGCCAGTTAAAGGTCCGGCTTCATTTGGGTCCATTTACAGGCCATCAAAACTTTCGGCCCATAAAAGACCGTGAAGGATTTGGGTCATATTCGGCAATGTCTGTCATTCGGCCTGTTAGAGGCCCACTATAGATTTGGGCCACATTTGGCATGTTGTCATTTTCGGCATGTTAACGCCGGACGTAAACCATGGGCCATATGTGGCCCAACGTCATATCGGGCCCATTAACGGCCCATATAAAAATGATGATAATCTGGCCCGACCGAAGTTCCGGCCTGTTAAAGGCTCGTGTATTAGGTCGGCGCATTTATGGCCCGTCCGAATTTCGGCCTGTCAAATATCCGCATCATAAATGGGCCACCATTTCGGCCTGCTAAGTCCAGTGGGTTATTTGGCACAATCAGGGCCCAATCTCACTTTCGGTCTATTAAAGGCCCATGTTTTTTATGGGCTCAAGATATTTACACCTGTAAACGGCCTATTTTTACTGAGGGCCCAAATTATGTTTAGGCATGTTAAAGGCCCACTATGGGCACAGGCCTACCAGAAAAAATTGAAAGCGTATGCTAATTTAAGCCCAGATATTTTTAGTGGGCTACATGCCAATTTCGGCCCGTAATCATTTTTAGCCCAATTGGAATGGGCCCGACGAAAGTTGGCATGTTGGGCTCCTACGAAGCTTTCAGCCGAATACATTACTAAAATAAACCTACACTATACAAAAATAGCGTCATAATTACTGCAGCCTATGGCAACATCATAAATGTTGTATGACAACAAAATAAATTCCAATCATACAACAAAAGGCCTATTGGCATAAATTTTACAGTCCTTCCAGATAAAAGAACCATCAGATGTATAGAAGCACAGATCATTTGACCTGAGTGCTAATGTTTCAGGCTGTAGAATCTGATGGAGCAGCATGATCTCCACCTTTTTTTCTGCCATTGCTCTTCAACAACGAAGCGAATGTCTGATAGTCTAGTTTCAAAACCATTCATATCTTGACGACATTTCTCAACCACCATTCTTGTTTCCGAAACAACGTCCATTAGGGATTGGGCTTGTGTCTGGAGCAGAGATATATCACTCTGTCTAGCAGGAAGATTTTGTTCAGTAGGCGATTTGGACGAGGTTACCTTGACAACCAACCCAGAACTACGCAGGAAGGTGCTTTTTGCACTGTTAGTGGAGAGATACTGACGCACTGTAGCAAGAGGTGACATTGTGCCTGTAGTAGCCTCGTCACCTTCAGGTGGTTGTGGTTGTTCAATCATTTGTTCCATAGCTTACTGAAAGTTTGAACTTGTAAATTAGTGTGCCAGATAAGTTACTAATGAGACAAAAACAAACAAAGTAGGTTAAACGTTTATACATAACTTATTTTGGTGAAATACTGTAATACATTAGCATGTATTGTAGTGCCAACTACATAATAAAATCACTTTCGGAACATATGTCCATGTAGCATGCCTACTGTATTGTCTATTTCCTCACATTCGTTGACATCTAAGGATAAAGAGACATGGTTTAAAGTAGGATGAACATAGTATGACAGCATTCATATCATGGGCAAACAGATATAAAACAAACAGGCTATTTTATCATTGTGTGCGCACGTGAACATAACAACTAGATTACAGATCAAGACCAAAAGAATATCCTTCATCTCTTTTAAACCATGTAAGGTCAAATGATACATTAAGACAACTGTGTATAAAAGTGAACAGAGTAACTGACATTAGCTGCAAACCAAGTAGTTAAATGAACACATCACAGTACCAATCAGTTCAAGGCAGGAGGAGTAAGGACTTACAACAGTGGCTTGAACTGGTGTGCTCATGCCCTTCATCTTGCTGGTGTGGCAATCCTTGAAGATTTGCACTGCATTCGGTTCAGGTTCTTTTTGGTCCGCACGGGCTTTCCTCTGTATTTGGAACAAGTCAATATATATACGATAATATGGCACAAAAAAAGAAGGAAGTAGCAGCTATTTACAAGAGCCTCGCAGTGTGCAATATAGCTACGAGATCCTGTTGTCTGTTGGAATTTCACTTTAGAACGGTTGGTTTTGTTCTTCAGACAGTTAGCCTAGAAGAAGATACACTTGTAAGGCACACATACATAAATGCAAGTTCAATATGTGGTCTGATCAAATACATATAGCATGCCTGATACTTTGGATCAGACCAGTGTTTAACGAGTGTTGTCCAGTCTTCATCTGTAATATATTCCACTGGAGATGTTTGGGCGATTTCATTGTTAGCCTTGCCTTCAAAGTGAGATTTTCTAAGGTGGTACCGATACTGTCGCAGATCAGATTGAAAAACATGAGTGCATGCTTGTTTAGTTGCATCATCTTTCGGATCCAACTTGAACCTCATCTGTTGAAAAAAGAATGTGAGTCTTATTAGGAGGAAGCTAGAAAGTATAGGACAGAGCAAGACAATATTACTAATTGCGATGAATAACATTACTTACGGATAAATGGTCAAGGAAGGTGCTAAACTAGGTATTGTCTTTCTCATTCCTGTTCTGGATCCACGTTGGGAGAATACGCGCATGACACCTAACGGCAATGGATGCCTCTGATACTAACTTGGCTGACTCTGTAGCATCACGTGGCCTTTTTAAACCTGCCTCAAAATGGATCTCCATTCTTCCTCCTTTAGATTTTGTTAATCTATCAAGCATTATCCCTGATATCTGTTTCCGCTTGCGCCGTGGTGCTAGTTCAACAACGAATATGGAAAGTGTTAGTGTACATCAAACTGTGAGAGTACATATAAAGGAGCATGCAACTGCAAGTTGACTCGGTCAGGTACCGTCTTGGTGTTGATGCTCATGAGGTTCATCTTATCTTGCCAAGTCTTGTTGTGTCAGCAGTGCTTCGGAAGTAGTGTTAGGTGTGAAGGCAGCTTGGGAACTGGCCAGTTCCGGAGCAAACGAACGAGTAACTGGTTGAGATGCTGGTACAGTTGAAGCGGATGCTACAGCTGGTGGAGCAGGTGATACTGTGTTTGTAGATTTAGCAGGTGGACTTGGACCTTCTACTGCACTATAAGTACCAGCAGAATCTCGACGGCAGAACCTTTTCCGTTTCACCCGACGAGTAACAGCACTCCCTACTATATTATTTTCCTTGCTCTTTTTTGACTTTGCCATGTCAAGTTGTACCCACAACACAAAAGAATAAAATCACTCTTCAGAACTCATTGATGCATGATACAGACAAGCAATACTTTGATGTAAGACAACCGTATGAGGATGGAATATGTAAGAAAAACAAGACGGCATGACATATTCACAGCTACGATGTGCAAACTAAGCAGAAGGATTTTCAAGAAAATAGAAGTAATGCAAGCTAGACTCCATATGAAAGATGCAACCAATATTACTCTGCCAAGTTAAAAGTGTCTTGTCATAAGTGGCAATTCGAAAAATTAGAAGCAGTACTACATAGAAATCAATGCAAGATGCAACCACTATCAAACTGCCATGTTAAAAGCGTCCAATCATGAGTTACTGATGCGGGATACACAACAGCAGTACTTTGATGTAAGAACATGGTATGATAGATAGATGCAGTGTATTCTAGACACAGAAAGCCATGTCATATGCACATGTATAATGTATAAACTCAGCAGGTGCAATTTAATCAAAATAGAAGAAATACAGGCTAGACAACATATGCAACATGAAACCAATTATCACACTGTCAACTTAGAGCAAGCACCTGCGATGGTGGAGTGCGGGAGATGAACTCATCATGTAGACTTGGGACTTCAACTTCATTAGCAGTAGCAGTGGCAAAATCTAGAGAGTCTTTGTTTGCGTCGGTGCGGAGTACCACCAACATCCCCTAACTTACTCTTTTCCTTCCTATTTTCTGATATTGCCTTATGAAGTCAAAACCACAAGAAGATGAATAAAATTAGCTCTGCACAACTGGTTGATGCATGATACAGACGAACACTACTTTGATGTAAGGGAAGCGCAGGATAGGACGATGGAATATATACAAAAAAGACAGCATTTCATATTCACACGTACGACAGGAGGATGGAATATGTATGAAAAAACAGTAAGCGGAGGGCATTTCAACAAAATTAGAAAAAATGAAAGCTAGGCACCATACTTGCAACCAATATCACTCTATCAGGTAAAAAGTGTCTCGTCGTAAGTTCCATTTCAAGAAATTAGAAGCAGTACAAGCTAGAAGACAATGCAAGATGTAACCTACATCACAGTCGCAAGTTAAATGTGTCTTATGGGTAAGTGATCATTGCAGGTATAAGTTGTAAGCTACGCAGATGCAATTCTACATAATCAGAAGCAATACAAACTAGACATCATACGAAAAATGCAACCACGTATAACAGTTCCAAGTAAGAGCAAGCACCTGTGATGGTGGAGTAGGGGAGATGTGCTCATCATGTACATGTATGTTCTAGAAACAGGAACACGTGTCATATTCACAGGCATTATGTGTAAAGTAAGCAGATGCAATTCAAGTTAGAAGCAATACAAGCTAGACATCATACGCAACATGCAACCACATATAATAGTGTCAAGTTAGAGCAAGCACCTGTGATGGTGGAGTAGGGGAGATGTGCTCATCATCTACACAGCTACGTTGACTGTCCAGCCTTGTGTTGTCTTGTGAATCTTGTTGGGAGGATGGCGGAGTAGAATCTGTAGAGACCCCCTGTTTGAGTTGCTCCGAAGGACCACCATCATCCACTGCCGGACTAATTTCCTTCAGCTGTAATGATTTTTCATTCTGAAGTCAAACCGATAAGAAAAAGGAACAAAATTCGCTCTTCAGAACTCATTCATGCATGATACTGACGAACACTACTCGGTTGAAAGGCAAACACATGATGCGAGGATGGAATATGTATGAAAAACAGGATGGTGTGACATATTCACACCTATGATGTTGTAACTAAGCAGAAGGCATTTCAACAAATTAGAAGCACTGCAAGCTAGACACCATATGAAAGATGCAACCAATATCACTCTGCCAAGTTCAAACTGTATGGCGTTTCAACAAATTAGAAGTAGTATATGCTAGAAATCATACACAAGACACAACCAATATCATAGTGGCGACTTAAGGGTGCCTTATCATAAGTGACTGATGCGGGATATGCAAGAATAGTAGTCTGATGTAGAAACAGGAACACATGTCATATTCACTGGCATTATGTGTAAAGTAAGCAGATGCAATTCAACAAAGTTAGAAGCAATACAAGCTAGACATAATACGCAACATGCAACCACATATAATAGTGCCAAGTTAGAGCAAGCACCTGTGATGGTGGAGTAGGGGAGATGTGCTCATCATCTACACAGCTGCGTTGACTGTCTAGCCTTGTGTTGTCTAGCGAATCTTGTTGGGAGGATGGCGGAGTAGAATCTGTAGAGAACCTCCGTTTCAGTTGCTCGGAAGGACCACCATCATCCAATGCCTTGCCAATTTCCTTCAGCTTTATTGATTTTGCATTGTGAGGTCATACCGACAAGAAAAAGGAATACCATTCGCTCTTCAGAACTCATTCATGCATGATACTGACGAACACTACTCTGATGAAAGGCAAAGTCATGATATGATGATGGAATATGTACGAAAAAATGGACGGCTTGACATATTCACACCTATGATGTGGTAACTAAGAAGAAGGCACTTCAACAAATTAGAAAGATAGACAGATATAGTATGTACCAAAAACAGGAAAGCATGTCATATTCACATGTATCATGTGTAAGCTAAGCAGATGCAGTTTACACTAATTAGGAGCAATACGAGCTAGACACCATATGCAACATGCAACCAGATATCACACTACCAAGTTAGAGCAAGCACCTTGGATGGTGGAGTAGGGGAGCGGAGACTTGGACTATGTAATGTACTATCAGTACAAGGAGAATCAGTACAGATGCTCCGTTTACGTTGCTGCAGAGGACCACCATCATCGCCTTCCTTACTCTTTTCCTTCCTCTTTCTTGATTTTGCCTTGTCAAGTCAAACCCACAAGAAAAAGGAACAAAATTTGCTCTTCAGAACTTATTGATGCATGATACTGACGAACACTACTTTCATGTAAGGCAGCCGCATGATAGGAGGATGGAATATGTATGAAAAACAGGACGGCGTGACATATTGACATGTATGATGTATAAAGTGTAAACTAAGCAGAAGGTGCTTGAACTTGTTAGAATCGATGCAAGCTAGAAACCATATGAAAGATGAAACCAATATCACTCTGCCAAATTAAAAGGGTGCCCTAACAAATGTATTTGACCAAATTAGAAGCAATACATGGCAATAGGCTAGAAATAATATGCAATATGCAACGAATAAAGGTGACTCATCGTAAGTGATTGATGTAGGATACAGAAGAGAGGTAGTTTCATGTAAGAACAAGGTTAACACATAGATGTAGTGTGTACCAAAAATAGGAAGGCATGTCATATTCACAGGTATAGTGTGTAAACTAAGCAGATGCAATTTACCCTAATTAGAAGCATTACAAGCTAGACACCGTATGCAACATGCAACCACATATCACACTGCGAAGTTGGAGCAAGCACCTATGATGGTGGTGTAGGGGAAGTGTTGTCTTCAGGTACAGAGCAACGTTCAATATCTTCATTTAGGCTTGCTATTTCTTGAGAATCATGTGGAGAGGATGAAATTGCATTCTTTATAAGAGTATTGCATCTCATATTAACCCACGCGCGTGACTGTCTCATCATAAGCGATAGACGCAGGATACACAAGAACAGTAGTTTGATGTAAGAACATGGTGTGATAGGCAGATGTAGTATGTACCAAAAACAGGAAGGCGTGTCATATTCACATGTATAATGTGTAAGCTAAGGAGATGCAATTTAACAAATTAGGAGCATTGATGAGGGATACACAAGAAAAGTAGTTTGATGTAAGAACATGGTTAATAGAAAGACATAGTATGTACCAAAAACAGGAAGGCATGTCATATTCACAGGTATAATGTGTTAACTAAGCAGATGCAATTTACCCTAGTTAGAAGCATTACAAGGTAGACACCATATGCAACATGCAACCACATATCACACTGCCAAGTAAGAGCAAGCACCTGCGATGGTGGTGTGGGGGAATTGCGGTGATCAACTAGAGAGCTATGTTGACTATCTTCACTTAGCCTTGCTGTTTCTTGAGAATCATGTGGGGAGGATGACACTGCACTCTTTAAACGAGTAGGGCGTCTCACAGTAACCCACCCAGGTGACTGTCTCATCATAAGTGATTGACGAGGGATACAAAAGAGCATTAGTTTGATGTATGAACATGGTTAATAAACATATGTAGTATGTATCAAAAACAGGAAGGCATGTCATTATCAAAGGTATAATGTGTAAAGTAAGCAGATGCAATTTAACCAAATTGGAAGCAATACAAGCTAAACACCATATGCAACATGGAACCACATTTGACAGCGCGAAGTTAAAGCAAGCACCTGGGATGGTTGTGTGTGGCAATTGAGATCATCAACTGCAGAGCTACGTTTACTGTCTCCAACTGCTGACACTGCACCCATTAGAGCGCTGAAACCCTTAGTGCTTATCTTCGAATTACACTGGAGCGACTTCTGTCTTTTCTTTTCTGTATTCATCAACACTGCGTCAGAGTCTGAAATACCCATGCATAAAAAACAATAGTGTGAGTATGGGTGAAGTGTGTGCACAATTAGTACAGTGTAAAGGTAGCAGATAGCAGGTCGGTGAGAAATAAATGACAGGAGACATATGATAGCTCTACAACATGCATGGCACACTCAATTACTACAGGGTTCTATGAAAATAACAGTCGACTGAAAGCAAATAGGTCAGTCCATTTTTTTTGCATCATCCGATGTACAAAGAACGGGCAGATCGCCTTCATCTACCTCCAGCCAGTCAGTGTTGACGATCTTCCTTGAAACGCCAGTGACCACCAGCCCAGTATTCCTCCCCTGCCTGCGCCCTCCCCTCGACCTCACCGCACCAACGTGCTTGGCACCCCCCCCAGCCATCCATTCAAGCCCCGCCGACTTCCAGATCGGGCGCAAGCAACTCCTGCGCCCCACACCCCTATGATAGACACCGATGCGCCGCTTCCCCGGGGAACAGGCGGACTAGGTGCTCCGCGCGCCTAAGCGGGTGCTGCTTCTTTTAATTGCGGTTCGACTGACCCTGAATTTAAATCTAGGCGGGCTACTGACCTCTAGCAAAGGTGAAATAGTAAAAGGGAGGAAACCTTGTGCATTTAGTATCACGAAGAAGATGCAGTAAGAAGCGCTCAACTAGTTTCTTTCGTGGGATGAATACTGTGTGAGCGGAGACGTAAGATTTGCACAAATAAGGGAAGAGGAGTACCTCTTTCTGCTGGCAGTGCTATGTCCTCCATCTATTTTTCCGACGATCTTGTTGTTCGCCGGAAACCAGAAGTTGTGGAGGACGGTGCAGCCTTGGATGAACCCATGGCCAAGTTGTTGAGTGTGGTGCGGTGGCCATCTGTCAGCGGTCGGGAAGCAGATCCGAGGCAGCGAACGACGGTGTAGCAGGAACAGCTCTGGTACGATGGACGGTTGCGACAGTGGAACCGCAGCAGTGAGGCACAGGACGGCGTGGTCGGAGTGGTTCTGGTACGGTGCACGTCGGCGTCGGCATCGTGGAGACAGCTCTGCCTCGGCTTCAGCTGCTAAGTCCTTGAGGGCGTTGCGGTTGCGTTGGACGACGACGTCGGGGTACTGGCTCCGGCGTGATGGAGGAGGGCAGCGGTGGATTTGCCGCTATGGGGTGGAGGACGGAGGAGGCTGGGGTTTCGCGGCTGGTGGAGAGGGCGTTTTCGCGCCCACGGAGTATGAATGGGGAAACAGAGGGAGGCGGGGAACTAATGGGGAACAATGTTTCGGTTTGATACGCGCTTGTTTGAAATTTGGGGAAAGTTACAAAATTTGCCCCCATCTAAAATTTCGGACATATTGCGGGTTGGGGGTAGGACAATCATGTCAGGTGTCCCAAATGTGGGCGGGATAGATTTCGGCCGAGCGCATGGGTGTTTAGGCGCCCACGGCGTATGAATGCTTCTCGGAGGCGGTTGAGACTGGCGTCTTGGTGAAGTTACAAACCTACCCCGGTTTAGACCTTTGGACATCGGGCCGATAGGCTACACGGGCCAGAGTCAGGACAATAACTTCCTACCACCAAAACATTAGTCTCGCGCGGTTTCGGGTGACCAGAGGCCTATTTGGCGCTTTGTTCCATATTTGGGAGCGGAAGCATTAACGTTTTCCGTTCTCTTGAATTGAACTTTCAGGATTTGTCAAACTTCACAAATCTTTATTCTTGAAAATCCTAAAGCTACGATTATTTTGGAATGGAGGGGGTACATTTTAATATACATTGTACACGAGTATATATTAAAAAATATGCAACTTACCTCAGTTCATGCATGGTTCCAGGTATAATCTCCTTGGTTTCAAAAAAAAGTTAGATATGCGTATGAATATATATAGCATGTTCAAACTCACAACAAAGATTGATGCCCCCTTTTACATCTGATTTACAAATGCCATTATCTCAGGTTCAAATAGATGAATGCACTTCCTATGAATTTGAATCTTCGAAACCCCCTTTATGTTGAATTCGACATGTATTTTATTTCGTAGCTAGCAATTTGGAATGTATCCATGCAAGTGACAAATGTATAAAGTGCTTCACACTAACAACATGGAGTGCACTAATTAATGTTTATATATGAATTGCAAAAGCATCCATTGCCTGTATTTCAAACCGCTCTCACTCTATGGATCGATAATATGAAATAAACACATGCACATGCTAGAATTCAATAGAGTATGGGTGTCTGATAATATGAAATAAACACATCCATTGCCTGTATTTCAATCCATACGCAATTTTGCAAAATTCATGATCTCATCCAAAAATAATAATGCCATTTATATTTTAATTTAATGCGTAGAACCGCCTTTTACATGTAGATGCACTATGCCTCGCCCCGTTCTCACAAACACGTTATATATCTCTCTATCTAACGCATAAGTGCACACACTTTATATGCATCGGCATTTCTCTTTCACACATTCTCACAATCTCTCTCAGGGTGTCGGGGTGTCTCACGCACATGCTCTCTCTGTTTCTCTCTCTCTCTCTTTCTGACTACTATGTACCACTCTTTTCACTAATCTCAGTTGGAAAACACTATTTCTCTCACATGCATATATACAGATGCATGGTCTCTACTAGCCCTCTATACGCACATATATGTGCCTACGTGTCTCCCGCATGCACATTATCTTTAGGCCTCTCTCGCACACATTGCCCCCCCCCCCCGACACACCTCTTTAATAGTAGTTGGCAGATATGATTTCATCATATCATTCGGTAGGATATCCCTGGCTGTTAGGCTGGATGGTAATACGAGGCAAAGTTTTACCCTAGTTCAGATCGGACCCTTGCAGTTGAAGAAAGAGCCTACTCCTGGTACTGTATATTAATGATAGGGGTGTGTACAAAGTACACGTGAATACTAGGCATTGTGCGTGTGTGTGTATACTATCGACGAACTAGCCCCCAAGCTTGTATAACATACTAAGGGCCTAGGGTTACAAATCATATATAGTCGGCTTATCACCAGTGGGGATAGAGTCCTCCGCGACTCTGGTAGCTTCGTGTTGTACGCCGAGTCCTCCACATGGGTCTCCGTATAACACGTCTCGGTCCAACCTATATGTGGCGCAGGATGGAACCGACCCATGAGTCTTCATGTTGACCCACCACAACTAGAAATGATGTGCCCACCACACCACAACGCAATCGGACACTAAGAAAATAAGCATATACAATAGTACAACGGTATCTAGCTCACGATACGTCTCCATATTTTGTTGATGACACTGACGGACTTTGCATTTGATGCGTGCTCCGTATTTTTTTATGACACTTACAGTCATTGTATTTGAAGCGAAAGCACGATATGGTCACTGGACTTCAGAATAAGCTCATCACGGTCACCACATACATTTTGTCGTGCTAACCAACATGTGGTTGGATGGTTAGAGGATAGTGGTTTCTCGAGCCCACCAAGGTTAAAGTCCCGGTGCTCGCATTTATCTTGTGTTAATTTCAGTATTTTCTAGTGATGTACGTTCAGTGGGAGGAGACGTTCCACTCGACTACGAGGCACCTATGGTGACTTCGTAAAATCTCAAGATCATATATGCCAGCCCACTCTCTCGAAGGTGCTCATAGGGGTAGGGTTCGCGTGTGTGCGCTTATAGCGGTGAGTGCTTGCGCGTATATATGAGCCCTTGCGTCTGTACCGTGTTAAACAAATACATGTCATGATTATACTGTCACTGGCTCACCCCTACAACTCCGTATTTTGTTGATGACACAATCAATTGACCAGTCAAATGGCATAACTTGTGTTGCACCATCGGGGCGCGTAACTCTGGGGCCCACCTGTCAGCCCGTATATGAAAGAAAGAAATGGTAGTTTGAGTCTGTACTGTGTTAATAAAATAGGAGTACATTTTAGGGTGATCATACAGTCACTGGCTCACCATACAGCTCCGTAATTTGTTGATAACACGATCAATTGACCAGTCAAACAGTCCACATTCAGCAGCGCACATTACCATAGGGCCCACCCGTCAGCGTGTATATGAAGGACAGAAATGGTAATAAACTAGTGGTCGGTGGGTATTCGAAGTCGTGAGACCTCTGGTTGGCAGTCACCAGTGGTTGGGGGCATTCATTGGGCGGTGGGGTGGGGATCCGCGGAGAAAAAGCTCGGTGCGGGGGGGAGGGGGACTAGAGGGATGGCCGGTGCGGCGGCGGATCAGCGGTGGGGAGTGGTTTCGGGGAGGGCGGGCCGGCCGCGGGCAGCGGGGGCAGGCGGTTCGGCCGGTGGTGGCTGGCGGCTCAGGGGGGGTGGAGTTTGATGATAAACTGAAGGCCCTTGATTTCGTATCCAATGGCTGGAAAATCCAATGACCAGAGATGAAAAAGTCTGTCGACTAACGTGTAGCCTCACCCCGCACGTACACATGCACGCACGCAAGACACGCACGCATGTAGGTGTGCAACACTTACACGTACACATAACATACACACGCACGCATGCTGGCGTGCAACACTGACACGTACACATGCACTCACGAACACACGCACGTACGCACCCATGCATGCAACACTAAAACGCACCCTTGCATGCATGCAACACTCGCACGCCTGCATGCACACAGCACGCGACGCAAGACACACACTCAACCTATACGTGCATGCACCCTTTGTTAAGGACATGGATTGTTACGGGTATTAATCAATCTTATCTGTGATAAGCAGAACATTGATGTTTGCATCGGTCTTCATGAATCACAACGTATTGAACGGGCTATCAACATAGTAGGCTTAACACATGAAAAAGATGACGTCACACTCAATGAACAATCATCGGTTTATGAAATGCCCGCTTCTGACCGCCTTGGCCCACCAAAGGTTCATTTGCTGTGTGCTGCCTGCGTTGGGTCACTGACATGCAGGCCATGCACCAAAAGAGCCCACACGTCAGTGGAAGAACGATGTGGTGTCCTAGGTCAGAGTCGAGGGCGCCACTCACGGCACGCCCGGCTAAACACACCTCCATGCCGCATTCAAACGCCTCCATGAAACCCGCCCGTGTGGAAGCCGAGAAACCCACTCTGTACACACGTCCGTTCATGACCGGGCCGGCGTTAAACCAAATGTCGGCCAAGAATCGCACACCTCCGCCGCTCCCCTATCTCCTCCACCATTTTGTCCACTCTTACAATGGCTTACGAAGAGTAGTTATTCCGCATCCAAGCCGGCTGGGTAGCCCGCCGGATACGAGCTATGCAGCTCACTGATCCACCTCCCTCCCCTCGCCCGACGGAGCCAGTTGCTGCCCCAAGCCGGCGCGTGGTTCAGCAACTCGCCGCTCCAGGCCAGCTCGATGAGGAGCCGCGCACGGGCGTCATTGCTGCTGTCCATGCCGCCGCCTCGTACCGCGTCTCCCGTTTCGGTGGCCGAGACTCCCATGTCGGCGGCCGCGCCATGCAAGCAGCGACAGAAGCTGGGTGCGCAGAGAGCGACAAGTCGGTGGCCAGCGCCTCCGCGTCCGCCGCCATCATCGAGGAGAAGTAGAACACGGGAGGCCGCCACCGCTTGGGTCCCATGAAGGCCACCGCGGAGGTGACACCGGCATACACATCAGGTGTCTTGCCGGATCCTTTTGTTGCGAGGACCTTCGTCGTCTCTGCATGGGCTCCACAGAAGAGGGGAATGTTAGGATGAACTCGAGCCGGTGCCGGCCATGGCGAAGTAGTGGCCAGTGATGAACTCAAACCGGTGCCGGCCACCATCATCTTCGGCACCAGCCAATGATATCAGTTGGGCAGTGGGGAAGTGAGCCGTCCTTTGCGCTGAAGCATATACCTCCGGGCTCCCGGCAGTCTAGTGATCGTGTTGCCGGACATGAGGAACACAAATCGATCGGCGGGCGACCATTTAGGCCAGGTATTATATACATGTGCTGTCTAGAACTAGCACTACGTAGTTCATTTGAATATAATGAAATCCGTCATGTTTGTGTGAAAATCCGATATTTTATATGATTTCCGTCATTGTTTATATGAAATATCAGTTTGTCTACATATTTGCGTGAATTTCGTCCGGTTGGTTGAGTTGCTGTCATAATGTGTGCGGCTACGGTTGGATGGCGTAATTTGCGGGTCGTTGGTCGGTCTGCGGGCGGCTCGGGCGGCGTCGTGGGACAAAAAAACACAGCTCGTGCGTGCTCGTCTCCAATGTGCGCGCTGGAGGATGCATGACAGCATGAGCATCCGAGCCATTCCTCGCTCATCGGTGGCAAAGGCACCGGTGGACAAAAGGGTCTCCAATATTTTGGCTACCCCGGGCAAGATCCAAACAGCCCCTCCCAACAGATTCAAATCCCTCGTTCACCGTGGAATTTTGCCATGTGTTGTTTTCATGGACTAGCAAGATGCCCGTGCATTGCACGGAACATCAAGATGCATTTTTTTTACAAACTCCCGTATGCATGCAAGGGATAACTAATGTCCTCCTTTGCTAGTACCACGAGGCAAACACCATTAATATTGCATCGATTAGTGTTAGTGGCCTTGTATATCTGCAAATTGTAATTTTGATAGTGGCCCTTGTATATAAAAATGGAGGGAGAAATATGAGAGATAAGGTGAGGAGGAGTGGGGCGTGGTGCCGTGGTGGTGACTGGTGGTCGGACTCGGCAGAGGCATGGGGATGGACGGCGCATTATGTCTAGGTTTGTATCTCTCTCACACACACCCACATAGGTGGGGGATATGCACGAAGAGAAGAGGTGCACGCACGGCGCACGTACTCCCGTCTCTTTCCCAACCACACCTGTGTGGGTACACGGTGGAGCTCATTTCTATACGAAAAAGGCAGCCCACGTGGTAATTTGGCACGTGTACTGGTTGTCCACTTGGTGGAGGGAGGATCGTCTACCACAGGTGAACAAACAAATTGAGACTTGACGCGTCATGTTAAATTAAAAAAAGAGGCAAACCATGTGGGGCCTACCTTAGAGGCAAGGCTCTATACACTGGAGTACTTTTGATGTGTCCCATCAACTCGCAGAACGAGGAGAAACTTGCTTAGTACGCCGTCTCCCCTGCCCACGGGCGCGGTGGCTCGCAGGATGAGGTGAAGCTTACTACTACTGTACGCCTTTACGCCCGCTCCCTCGCCCACGCGCACGGTGGCTCACAGCACGAGGAGAAAATTTTACTACTCCCTCCGTTTACTCCTCGTCCCTACTACGTACTTTGGTTAGTACTCCCTCTATTTACTTATACAAGGCCACTATAAAAAAATACATTTTGCATCTATACAAGGCCACAAATAGTAATTGAGACAAAAGTTACTACTCCCTCCTTTCCAGTTTATGGCTCAATTTCAAAATCTCTCCAACCAAGGTAGACGGTGAGTGGTCGAATTAATTTCGTAGTTACCGAGGAATTAATTAGAACGAATGCATGAATGACCACTAAATTTCCATGAACTTGTACATGCATTGGTTAGTTTCCTCTTGACACTGCTTGAGTCGGGTGATCTAACGCACCTCGAAATCCAACATGTAATGGTACTACTACTAGTATAGTAGAATTGAGACTTATCAAATGGAAAAACGAATGTTTTTTAGATGAGCCCTATAAACCCTAGTGGGTACGTACTCCGTAGAAACAGATTTTTCCAAAACTAAGTCGCTCCCTTTCATGAATTCTGTAGTATACTCCTCCGTCGACGCTCCCTTTCATGAATTATGTACTTCCTGTCACCGACAAGTGGGACATATAGCAACCGGGTCGACGTGTCAAGCACCAAATAACGGTGCAGAACAGCAGGGGGGCGCACCCCACTCGTACCGGCCCAGTAGTAGTAATGAGCAATGAGACGTCAAATCACAATGCCGCACCTTCCCAGACGGACGAAGCAACCATTATTTCACACTTCGGTTCGACATCATCTCAAACCACGTACTAGTATTGCTTCTGCCTCCAGAGGGACACGCGCATCGCCTTGGTACATCATGACACGTGGGACCGCATGACAGGCCATGCTCCCCCTCCGATCACTCAGTAAAATCACCTCATTTTTACTATACTTCCTCCGTATTAGTTTACTACATGGCATGCACGTCATTCTAGGTTGAGAATTTAACTGGCTATATATATATGTGATGAATAGTATGCTAGCCTTTTAAAAATGTATACTTTGTACAGTAGTACTCCACTATCGATGGATTGCGCCATGGAGCAAAAATTGAAATTTAAAAAAAGGTGGTACATATAGAGAGCGCTCGTCACCAAATTATGCATATAGTACTATTAAAAAAGCTAGTACGTGCTTAATTGGGGTGCTAAATTCTATTAAAGAAATACTAGTGCTAGTATGTACATACTGAAGAGTTAAAGTAACGAGAAGAAACATAACATAGTTCTGTTGGGGGCTCAGCACAACACACCCCTCAAATTAAACTAAGCACACCTGAAATTAAACTATGCAACTAATCCGGTAGACGCTGCATTAGAAGTTTAGAACCACCATGAGCAACGACACTGCCACCTTACTCGGAGTCCTCGTCCACGTCCTCGACTTCGTCCTTGTCCCTCTTCCTCTTGGTCAATACTTCTTTGCTTGAACCACCAACTTGGCTGTTGCTCTTCATCCAACCCTTGTAGATATTGAAACAAAAGTAGCCATCCATTGCAGCACACTGGATGTGGTCTATATCTAGTACATTCCGCTGCCATGCATGATGATGAAACGTGTATGGAGGTTTCTCCAGTTTACCGTACGAAGGATGAACCATGGCTCCTGCCAGGGTCAGCATTGAAGGCTGACGAGAGGGCACCAGCAGATTCTTCTGGAGGTCGAAGGGGTTGCCTACAACGAGGCCTATCCGACGCAGGACTTCTTTGTCGTTCTTAAAGTCTACAGTAACGAATTTGACTGTTTTGTCCTCGAGGAAGTTCTTAAAATCCTGGCACTCAACGTCGGCATGGCATATGTGGTAGACCAAGCAAACGTTATGTACGCAAACCTGGATCACGGCGGGCTTCTTCCTCTCTTCGTCCTTTAGATCCTTCTCTCGTCCCACGACTGTGGTGTACTCAACATCTAGCCCAGCGACCCACTCATCATGTGAGTTTTCGAACATGCGTCTGAAGTGAGAAAGGCATCCTTTCACCGTCGCGGAAGTATGGGTGTAGATGACATCAAACTCATCGTCGGTGATGGCTCTAACCTTGTACTCACCGCCGATCGGGGAGATTTGGGATGCCATGGATTTGGGAGGAGGGTTAGGATTAGTGGAACTGCCATAATGTGAATGGACGGGACGACTAGGAGCGAACCGCCGTAGTATTAAAGGACGTGCGGGGACGAGTAGGAGCGAACTGCCAGCGTGCGAACGGCAGGGTAGTGGCTTTCCATTCTCCCACGATACGGGCTTCCGAGAGCCCTTAGATCTAAGATTGAACGGTTGCATGGCGTGATTCTAGACCTATGGGTGAATATCCTATCCTGGAGGGTTATTCTTAAAATTTTCAGCAACTTAGCATGCGACCGTTTGATCTCAGATCCAAGGGCTGCCAGCAGCCCGTATCATGGTCGCGCCTACCACAACCGTCGCGTTGCTCGCGCGGTCGCGCCCTTGGAGATTTAACAATGTGTGTTAGGCTATTTGATGTTGGCATGTCATACATAGTCATCACTTAGTCACTCATACTACAACAAGGTTGGCTATAAGGTTGGCTATAAGTGTTTTTTTTACTCCTCTCTATCTCTTTCTTCGTACTCCCTCTGTCCCATAATATAAGAACGTTTTTTACACTAGTGTAGTGTCAAAAACGTTCTTATATAACGGGACACAGGGAGTACTAGTATTTATTGCATTTGCCAAGGAGTGACCTCTTCCAATGAAATGGTGTTGCTAAGTTTGCTTCATTTAATTAGCTATAGACTCAAAATTGTCTTTTCATCTAGGTACACGCGCTTAGCACCGTTTCTTCCTTGGGTCACCAAACTAGTCTCTCTCTTCTTGATTAACTTGCCACATTAGACTTTATGCCGATGTGGCAAGCTTAAGCACCTGTAGGAGCAAGTAAGTACAATAGTGCGCTTTACATGGCATTTTTGCATATGTGGAGGAAAGAGAGGCAAGGAAAAAGTGGAGAAGTGGGCTCTCATGCAAGAGCCAGCCTCTTCTACTACATGGTGGAGCATTGGGAGAGGCACTTGTATGGAGGTGGTCAGGAATCGGGAGACTCGCGCCGGTTGTAGCGCCGCCGTTAAAATGATAATGGCAAGTCAAATCACGGGGCCCCGCCTGTCCAGCAGTAACTCGCTGTCAAATCACATAGCCCTATGTTTGCAGCAGCCTACTCCCTCGTCTTCTCGCATCTCTGTCGAACCGACTAGGCGGAACTGCCCCGCCTACCGCGCAGGAAAAGCCCCGCCCTCGACTTTTAAATACAACTACTCCCTCCGTCTAGGTGAGTAAGTCATCTTATGAAAACCAAATAATCCCAAAATACTAAGGCGCGGTGCATTAACTTCTACCTCGTTTCTTGTTTCTTCACATATCAACCAATAAGAATCCAATGATATACTTTTGGTGACATAGTAACTCATATTTAGTTAGTCAAATGGATGACCTAGAACTATGTGCAGGCCCTATAAACGGAGACACCTACAAATAAAAAACCGAGACGGAGAGGGTAGTTTAGCACGTATCTTTTTAGATCAATATAGTCGGGATTCACCAAGGAGAAAAACCAAGTGGTAGGCTGCTCCTATCGTGTTGGCGTAGCAACTCAAGCAGGGTCAGTCTGCACACGAAATGGCGACACACTTAACAGGACCCCTTTGGCAGACATGTGGCTCATCCACCATCTTGTTCCACGTGCGATGCACCAAATATAGTTCGGAGTAGCGGTTGGAATTGGAGGCACCCCGGTCGTAGCGCCGCAGTACTAGAAAATGAGTGATGAGGGGTCAAATCACAAAGCCCCACCTTTCCCGCATTAAGCTGGACGGACAAAGCAACCATCATTTCACTCTAGCATGCAAGAGCATAAAGAAAAGAGAAAACAATGATGCGTGCGGCAACTACCTAGGGCACCCTAGGGTAGGGGTCTCCACTACAGATCCTTTTTTTAAAGCGCCTCCACTACAAATCGGCTTCTCCCTCATCCTCTTGAAGCAAACCGATGATGAGTGCGGCGGTAGGGTTTGTAGGAGTACTACGGCGTGTGGGGCCACGTCGTAGTAAACGGGTTTGAGTCAACGCCTTAAATTTGTGTGGGCCGCTTGGTTTTACGGGAACGAGGCAGCATTTTGGGTTCGGGGACCAGTGGAGATATAGCACGTACAAAAATTGTGGACGTAGGTTCGACCAAAAGGCAATGATGCATGGGCCCTGCATTTTGATATACCCGGGGGCGCGTGAAATTTGCTACTCTACTCAAAACTAGTAAGGTACACATGTATTGAACGCATGAGATTTCAAAACCAAATTATGAATAAATACACACTATAGCATGTAAAGCTTTGAGTCATATATGCATGATGTAGATGTTCGTTTAGTTCTTATAGTTCATCTCATTCAAAATCAATTAGTTATATAAAAATGCTAAGATTCATGGGGTTGTGCATTGTAAATCATAAAGTAAAAAACCAATAATGGCAATTCATTTAGAAAAAAATAATCAATTATGATACAGAAGATTCTAGAACAAAGGAGAAGTGCTTGTGTTTTGAGGTTTGTGCATTATGCTTAAGTTCAACCATGGAGTCTTCTAAATTGTACATGTGGCAGATCTGGTGGAATGTTGATGATATCCAATGGCCAGTAGTGCTCGGATTTGCCCATCTCTGCACTGTCGGGTTAGCTTCATCCAGCAACCATCTTTGAAAGTTATTGGCACACTATATAGTTGATAGAGGCAAAGGTGTCCCGTCTTTCGATGAGATGATGGATATCGCTTTGGTGGAAGTCGACTTTAACGATCCGATTACGAACGTGCGAGGACGTCGCACCTTAGCAATCGCTAAACCAACTCCGAGAGGTTATTGACCACGCCGAAGCACGATCAACCTGACCACGAGGGTCTGTTTCCTACGAGCAAACGAAGAACAAGCAAGAAACTGAGATTGCAGTCTAGATATTGCGAATATAAGATGAAAGCTTTATTGATCAAGGTGGGGTTCTGTGACGCCTTTGTCTGGTCGTTGAACACAAACGAAGTACGCGAAGTTGCAGCTATGGTGAAATTTTAATCTAAACAAAACCCAAAGTCTAAACGATGCCCTAAGGGCTGTATATATGGAGGAAGAGGGGGGAATTTCGTGGCCCTTGGTGGAGGGGTCCGAAATCAACCCTATCTCTTGTTTCCCCACACATACGGACTCTAAAAATAGCCTATACTTATGTATTTCGAAATTACATGGGCCTGGCCCAATAATAAGGTGACGCGGCACCTAGAATAGCCTTGGGACGAAATTTATGAAGTGGCATCTTGTATATTTCATCCAAGGCGCCATTATGGTGGCTTCAAAGTCCTGAAATCATCACTTGTAACTCCGTTCTTGTTCCCCTTGCGCATGCCATCATCTCCATGCTTGTTCTTACTCCAATGTTCATCCTTCTCCAAGCTAGGCCCTTCATTTGTAAGCAAAACAAATGTATCCAATTTAGGCAGCATCATATTCTCATGAACATTAGAATCATTACCAAGAAACGAAAGTACCTGGTAATTTAGTTGGCGTGCGCGAGCTCTAGTAATTGGTCCAGTATGTATAGTAGCAGGGGTTGTGGGTGTAACAATTGTATTGATGTCCTCATCATCCTCCCCTTCTTGAAATGAAGTCGTCCTCGATGGAAGTTCATCTTCCTCACCCAAATAAGGCTTCAAATCTGCAATGTTAAAAGTGGGACTAACCCCAAAATCTGCAGGCAGCTCAAGTTTATATGCATTATCATTTACTTTCTCCAACACCTTAAAGGGACCATCATCACGTGGCATTAGCTTTGATTTGCGCAAATCAGGAAATCTATCCTTACGCAAATGTAACCAAACAAGATCTCCAGGTGCAAACACAACATGTTTTCTACCCTTATCTCCAGCAAGTTTATATTTAGCATTCATACGCTCAATGTTTTCCTTAGTGAACTCATGCATTTTTAAAATCAATTCAGCGTGTTGTTTAGCATCAAAATTAACCTTCTCCGAAGATGGAAGAGGCAACAAATCAATAGGTGCACGAGGTAGGAAACCATACACAACTTCAAAAGGGCACATCTTAGTAGTAGAATGCAATGAACGATTATACGCAAATTCAATATGAGGCAAGCATTCCTCCCACATTTTCTTATTATTCTTCAAAACAGCCCTAAGCATAGTAGACAATGTTCTATTGACTACTTCAGTTTGTCCATCAGTTTGGGGGTGACAAGTAGTACTAAAAAGCAGTTTAGTCCCCAACTTAGCCCATAACATCTCCAAAAGTGGCTAAGAAATTTAGTATCACGATCTGAAACAATAGTATTTGGCACACCATGCAAGCGAATAATTTCACGAAAGAACAAATCAGCAACATTAACAGCATCATCGCTTTTATGACATGGTATAAAGTGTGCCATTTTCGAGAATCTATCCACGACAACAAATATGCTATCCCTCCCCTTCTTTGTTCGAGGTAAACCTAAAACAAAGTCCATAGATATATCCTCCCAAGGAACACTAGGTACAGGCAAAGGCATATATAAACCATGAGGATTGAGTCGTGACTTAGCTTTTTGACATGTAGTGCAGCAAGCAATAAAACGCTCAACATCCCGTCTCATCTTTGGCCAAAAGAAATGTGTAGCAAGTACGTCCTATGTCTTCTTCATGCCAAAGTGTCCCATTAATCCTCCTCCATGCGCCTCCTGCAACAACAAAAGACGAACAGAGCTAGCTGGAATGCATAGCTTGTTAGCACGAAACACAAATCCATCATTAAAGACGAACTTGTTCCACATTCTTCCTTCTTTACAATTCTGCATTACATCTTTAAAATCAGCATCATGCACATATTGATCTTTGATGGTCTCCAAACCAAATATTTTGAAGTCAAGTTGTGAAAGCATAGTATAGCGACGAGACAATGCATCAGCAATAACATTTTCTTTTCCCTTCTTGTGTTTAATGACATAAGGGAAAGTCTCAATGAATTCAACCCATTTAGCATGTCTACGGTTCAGTTTAGCTTGACTTTTAATATGTTTCAAAGATTCATGATCAGAATGTATAACAAATTCTTTGGGCCATAAATAATGTTGTCATGTTTCTAAAGTTCGAACAAGAGCATATAATTATTTATCATACGTAGAATAATTCAGACTAGGCCCACTCAATTTTTCAGAAAAATATGCAACAGGTTTGCCATCTTGTAATAACACACCTCCTAATCCAATTCCACTAGCATCACATTCAAGCTCAAAAGTCTTATTAAAATCAGGAAGTTGGAGTAAATGAGCATGTGTCAACTTATCTTTCAATACCGTGAAGGCTTCTTCCTGTTCGGTACCCTAAACAAAAGGCACATCTTTCTTTGTAAGCTCATTGAGAGGTGCAGCAATGGTGCTGAAATCTCTCACAAAACGCCTATAGAATCTAGCGAGGCCAAGAAAAATCCTCACTTGTGTGACCATTTTGGGCTGTGGCCAACTCTCAATAGCATCAATCTTGGCTTTATCAACTTCAATTCCCTGTGGAGTAACAACATATCCAAGAAAAGATACTCGGTCGGTGCAAAAGGTGCACTTCCCAAGGTTACCAAACAAACGTGCATCACGTAGAGCAATAAAAACAACACATAAATGTTCCAAATGTTCTTCCAAAGATCCGCTATAAATCAATATGTCATCAAAGTAAACTACCACAAATCGTCCAATGAAAGCACGTAAAACTTCGTTCATTAATCTCATGAAAGTACTAGGTGCATTAGTTAACCCAAAAGGCATGACTAACCACTCATATAATCCAAACTTAGTTTTAAATGTTGTTTTCCATTCATCTCCCAATTTCATACGAATTTGATGGTATCCACTATGCAAATCAACTTTGGAGAATATTGTAGAGCCACTCAATTCATCAAGCATATCATCTAGCCTAGGAATAGGATGACGATAACGAATAGTAATATTATTAATGCATCTACAATCAACACACATACATGATGTACCATCCTTTTTCGGCACTAGAATAATAGGAACAACACAAGGACTAAGGGATTCGCGTATATAACCTTTGTCGAGAAGCTCTTGTACTTGACGCATAATCTCCTTCGTCTCCTCGGGATTGGTACGGTATCGCACGGTTTGGCAGTGAACCACCGGGAATTAAGTCAATCTGATGCTCAATCCCTCGAATAGGCGGTAATCCTGGTGGCACGTCTTGTGGAAAGACGTCAGCGAACTCCTGCAAAATGTTAGTCACAGCAGGAGGCAAAGAGGAAGGCACATCCTCGAATGAAAATAATGCCTCTTTGCACACAAAAGCATAGCAAACAGATTTGCTGAAATCTAGCTCATCAATATCAAATTTGGTGGCAAATAAACATGCACTTTTCAATTTAATTTCAGAAGCAACACTAGATGGTTTATTATTAGGCTTCATTTATTGCTCAAATTCTTTTGCCACAATCTGATTTTCACTCTTATTCTTCTCATGTTTTGCTTTATTAGCTCTATTAATATCATCTTTCAAAATAGAATCAGGAGTCATAGGAAGCAAAGTAATATTTTTATCCTTATGAACAAGAGTATACTGATTGTTTCTACCATGGTGTACAGAATTTTTATCAAATTGCCATGGTCTACCAAGTAATAAGGAACACGCTTGCATAGGTACCACATCACAATCAACATAGTCAGCATATGTAGAGATACTAAAATGCACACGAACAGTACGTGTTACCTTAACCTTGTTGTTGTTGTTGAACCATTGGATGTAGTAAGGATGTGGATGTGGTCTTGTGGTGAGAGAAAGCTTCTTCACCATCTCCATGCTAGCCAAGTTGTTGCAGCTCCCTCCGTCTATGATGACGCGCACAGAACGTTCCTTCACAACTCCCTTGGTATGGAACAAATTATGCCTCTAATTTTCCTCAGCTTGTGTGACCTGCACACTCAAAACACGTTCAGCAACTAAACATTCATACCTGTCAGCGTCTTCAGGAGCCATGTATTGCGTCTCATGATCAGAATCATCTCCACCATGTTCTTCACGTGTAATAAGAGTCAAAGTCTCCTCATCATAGTCACTAGCGGACTCATACCTACCATCCTCGGTAGCAATAATCACACGCTGAGATTTGCATTCTCTCGCATAATGACCTCTTCCCTTACAACGACGACAAATAATATCACTTGTGTGCCCTGTTGATGCCATGGAAGAAGAATGCAGGCCCGGCAGGTGTGCTCTTGGTAGATAATGGTGGTTGTGCCTGTTTTCTTGTATCACGGCTGGAGGTGGCACCTGATTGAGGTGTTGGTGCAGTTGAAGTAGAAGATGCACGCGGTGTCCATGATGAAGGTCGGCCTGCAGAAAAGTTAGTTCGCGCCAATGCTTGTCGATCCTGCACTTCACGTTCAGCTTTACAAGCAAGATGGAATAAAAGAGTGATATTAGTATACTCCTTATAGTCTAGAATGGTCTGAATCTCTCTATTTAATCCACCCAGAAAACGTGCAAGCATAGCTTCATTCTCCTCAACAATACCACATCTAATCATGCCAGTTTGTAATTCCTGATAATATTCTTCTACAGAATTTTTCCCTTGTCTTAAGCGCTGCAATTTTTGAAGCAATTCACGTTGATAATATGGTGGAACCCAACGAGTACGCATAGAAGTTTTCAAAGCAGCCCAAGTAGTTGGAATAGGATACAATCTACAATGTTCAGACCACCATACACATGCAAAACTAGTGAAAGCACAAACAGCAGCGGCAACCCGTCTCTCCTCGGAATATTGTAAACATGTAAATCGTTGTTCAGTTTCTAACTCCCAAGTAAGATATATATCAGGAACATATCTACCCTCAAATGGTGGAATATTCAATTTCAGTTTAGGAAGATGGTCATGATCTCGTACCTGAGGGAGAGCCCTACCATTGTGATTATTTGCATGTGGACGACCTGGTGGTTGTGGTGCAGGTGGTTGCACGTAGTTCTGATTTTGATCAACCTCATCCTTGTAATCTCCCACATAATCATCCTCCTCCGCTTCAGCAGTAGGAGCCTTAGAAGTATCAACAGCAGCACCAACAGTTTGGCCAAACGCAAGAGGGACATGGCTCGCTTGGTGGAGGTCTGTTTCGCGACGTGGAGGTAGTCGTCGTTGTTGTTGTTGGAGAGGTGCGTTAGGTGCAGCGGGTGGTGGTGGTAGAAGATGTGCGAGCAATTCATTAAACTTGTTATCGAGCTTTGTTTCGAACGTCTTCTCCATGCCATCTATCTTCTCCATGGCCTCTTCAAATCTGTTTAGCACATCTTGCACCTGTCCACTCATCATTTGCTAAAATTTATCATGCAAGTCCTTATTCGTCATGTTCTCCCAGTCAGTCTCGTCGGCTTGTGATCCTAGCATGGTTAGCAGCAATAGAAACACACAAGAATATGATCCTACAGACTACTAACAATAGGTGGTGGTGGGTGTCACAAATCCGTCAAGCAAATCTCAAATTCTTACCAGTTCTTACCCAGCAGCAAGCGGTGATCGGCAATCGTTGTAGTCAAAACTCTCAAAGCTTGGATAGAGCGATTACCAGGGAGAGTCAAACGCACGACGTAGATGTACGTGGAGCTGGGAAGGCTTATAATATGGTAGCAAAAAGGGTCAGCAATAATCAATTCAAAGATGCAAAGTTGAATAAACGCTCAACGACGGTACTGTGCTGGTCCTAGGCTAGACTGTGCTAGAGACGCGAGCCTAGAACACCAACAAAATCACGGCGCGGCACATAAACAAGGGAGGAGCACACTCTGGAAAAAAATTCTCTTTTTTTCCTTTTTTTGCACTTTTTTGTTTCCTTTCTTTTTTGCTCCGCAACAAAAAAAATTCGAAAAAGTCTACAAGTGGTCTAAAAACTGCCTAGCCAGAATTTTCCAGACTTAGTTTTTTTTTTTGAGTTTGGAACTATTTCTCTACTGCGGGTAGCACAGAAGTTGGGGAGTCCTTCTCTGTCACGACTCAGAGTATTGCGTGATCTGGAAATCCAAAACAGAGTAACAAAATACTGGACTCAGAATAGGACTGGTGGCGGAGATGAAACTGGTGGAACTCGGACTGGTGGCGGAGATGAATCTGGTGGAACTCGGACTGGTGGCGGATATATGTTGCAGGTGGACTCGGATTGGCGTGATGGTGGCGGATATGTGGTGGCGTATATGGACTCGGATTGGCGGTGAATATGCGGTGGTGGTATATGGCAGCTGCGACGATGATGATGCGATGGTGATATATGGCAGCGACGATGTGACAACCTATGAACAGAACTTGAAACTCTAAAGGACTAGACGCTAAGACCAGCAACTTGACATGACGATGCAACCACAAATTCAACAAAGCAAATACAGAAAAGATTATGCAAAGGCTCGGATTGTTTCGGATGGGATGAAATAACCCTAATTTTTTTTTGGCTTTTTCATGGACTATAGGTATGAAGAACAGACTCGATCTAAACTACGAAAAACTGTAAAATCTCACCAAGCAACCTGGAAATCTGATACCACTTGATAGAGGCAAAGGTGTCCCGTCTTTCGATGAGATGATGGATATCGCTTTGTTGGAAGTCGACTTCGACGATCCGACTACGAACATGCGAGGACGTCGCGGCTTAGCCATCGCTAAACCAACTCCGAGAGGTTATTGACCACGCCGGAGCACGATCAACCTGACCACGAGGGTCTGTTTCCTGCGAGCAAACGAAGAACAAGCAAGAAACTGAGATTGCAATCTGGATATTGCGAATATAAGATGAAAGCTTTATTGATCAAGGTGGGGTTCTGTGACGCCTTTGTCTGGTCGTTGAACACAAACGAAGTACGCGAAGTTGCAGCTATGGTGAACTTTTAATCTAAACAAAACCCAAAGTCTAAACGATGCCCTAAGGGCTGTATATATGGAGGAAGAGGGGGGAATTTTGTGGCCCTTGGTGGAGGGGTCCGAAATCAACCCTATCTCTTGTTTCCCCACACATACGGACTCTAAAAATAGCCTATACTTATGTATTTCGAAATTACATGGGCCTGGCCCAATAATAAGGTGACGCGGCACCTAGAATAGCCTCGGGACGAAATTTATGAAGTGGCATCTTGTATATTTCATCCAAGGCTTCATGCACCCATTATGGTGGCTTCAAAGTCCTGAAATCATCACTTGTAACTTCGTTCTTGTTCCCCTTGCGCATGCCATCATCTCCATGCTTGTTCTTACTCCAATGTTCATCCTTCTCCAAGCTAGGCCCTTCATTTGTAAGCAAAACAAATGTATCCAATTTAGGCAGCATCATATTCTCATGAACATTAGAATCATTACCAAGAAACGAAAGTACCTGGTAATTTAGTTGGCGTGCGCGAGCTCTAGTAATTGGTCCAGTATGTATAGCAGCAGGGGCTGTGGGTGTAACAATTGTATTGATGTACTCATCAATAGTTCTTGTGCCATAGTTGCATGTTTTGGAAAAAAGCTACTAGTGGGTTGTACTATCTATTTAGGAATAGAAGATGTATACATGGAAGTTGTAGGGAAAGAGATGACATGGAGGATCTCAATTCCTATGAGTAGGGATTGGAAAAGAGATGTCATTTGGTTCACATCATAGGAACTTTTCTATTGAATCTAGAGATGACATGTATCTCAATTCCTATGAGGAGGGATTAGTAAAGAGATGTAATTTGGTTCATATCATAGGAACTTCTCTATTGAATATATGCTAATGTTTATTTTTCTTTGAAATTAAGGGAGTATAGGAATCCATTCATATGAACCACGTGGCTCTAAAGCTATAGAAATGATATCATGTTTATTTCCTTTGAAATGTAGAGTATATGAATCTATTCCTATGAACCAATTGGCTCTTGTCGGATTTCGGGTTCCGGCAGACCCTTGAGGTTCGAACACTGGGGTGCATGCGGAGATCACACCTCAAGCCTACCCATGTCTCACTGCCTCGCCAGGATCTAAACTACACAAAGAACAACACAAGGGACACGAGATTTATACTGGTTCAGGCCACCATTGTGGTGTAATACCCTACTCCAGTTTGTGGTGTGGTGGATTGCCTCTGGGGCTGATGTGGCATAATACAAGGGAAGAATAGCCTCGCGAGGGTCTGTTCTTGGCTGGTGTGATGAACTGCTAGGGGGAGTTCAGTCGCCTCTCTCTCTCTCTCTCTCAGATGTGGATCTCCTCCCCTCTACCCTATGGGTGGCTAGTCCTATTTATAGGCGAAGGCCCCGGGCCTCTTCCCAAATATTGAGCGGGAAGGGCGCCAACAATTGGCCATTTCGAAGGGGAACATCTAGTACACTTATCCTGACTAAAGTTGGTCATCGCCTGCCAAAGACCCTGACGATGACGCTGGCTTGGGCTCCACGATGACCTCTGCTCTGTCGTCCTGCTGGTCTTGGTCTTGTTGCACCGAAATGGTTGCCTTTGCTTGATACCCTTGCCTGCGCTTGCCCCCTTTGCACCAAAGGGGAAACGAGGACTCTGCGCAGGCCGGCGCCCGCCTGGCCTTGGTCGTCATGGCTTGCGTCATGGGTACCTCGTGAGGTACCCCGCCTTGATCTCTCCGCCTCCTCGCGAGCCAGCCTGACGAGGCCGTGCGTGAGGAAGCCTCCTGTCGTCCGCCCCGCGAGGCTTGGCCCCTTGCGAGGGTCTTGAGCACGTGTTGATGAAGATGGGCCGTACTGGGCCACTCCTCGAGCCACGCCGCAGGCCGCAGGCAGGCAAGTCTGGGTACCCCCGTTCCCAGAACGCTGACAGTAGCCCCCGGGCCCAAGGAGCGCTTGGACTTGGCTTAGCAGAGAAGCAAAGAGGCAAGTGCGAAGCGCCGTGGGCCCCAATAGCCTGTGGCCTTGGGCACCGCGTGGCGTTTGATTGGACGTGGGCGTCCTGGCTCCCCCACGACACCTCGGCAACTGCACAAATTGATAAGGGAGCGGTACCCGTCTAGGCTTACCCTCTTTGCCTTCTCCTTCACTGCCCAGATCCCTTTTCTTGCTCCTGTCCTTCTTGCTTCCGAAATCCCCAGATCTACTCCAACCCTGCATCCTAGCCAGGCATGGCGCCTCGCCAGACCCCAGCCGGAGCATGGTACTCGCCCGCCTTGGATCCTCCGAATGTGTCGGAGAAGAACCTTGCTCAGACGCGCCAGATGCTGGCAGCGCAAGGCAATGACGGGGCGGCCGCACTCAAGGTCGGCTCCGCCCTTCCTGAGGGCAGAGGAAGCACCTTCTACCTGCTCTTCATGAGCACCATTACCGCCGGTCTGGTGCCCCCTTTTTCCGAGTTCTTCCTTTCTGTTCTCCACCATTACAATCTGCAAGCTCTGCACCTCCATCCCAACTCTGTTCTTCTCCTGGCGATTTTCGCCTACTACTGCGAGGCTCATGTCGGGGTGAGGCCTTCGGTGGCCTTGCTGCACCATTACTTCTACCTCCGGGTCTCCCGCGGCTCCATCACTGCGTGCGTGAGCTTTGTCATGCACGGTAGCTCTAACGCCATCTCGAAGCCCGGGAAGAGGATTTAGGGCTTCAGGAGCAAGTGGGTCATGGTGGATGCTGGGCGCACCCACTCCCGACTGATTCTGCCCACAGGGCAACCCAAGTCCATTGATGCTTGGTCCCGCGCGGAGCTCGTTGATCCCCGCGAGAGACCGATGCTGGAGAAGATGGACGCGAACCTGTGGCCGGACAACATGGCGACGGCGAAACTGACCGGGGCGTCGCTCCTGAGGGAGTACCTGGAGCATCGGGTGGCTCCGCTCCGGGAACACTCACTTCCGCTGTGGAAGCTTGGGGGGCCGATGCCGCCCTTCGCTCGAACCCCGAAGTCCTGGCCGACGAGGATCTGGCCGCGGTCCTCCAATCCTTGGTTGGGGGAAACGTGGCGAGGTTGGAGGATGTTCCCGTGCCCTTGTTTCTTCGGGATGACTGGGAGCAGGTGGTGAACTCCATGTCCACTTTCAACGAGGGCGGGCCTGTGCCTGCGGAGGTTCCTGAGGACCCGACGGCCCTGGCGACGGTGGACATATCTTCCGGCAACTCCAGCGGAGAGGAGGAAGAAGAGGAGCAGGAAGAGGAGCCTGATTCCGAGGCGATCGACGGGGAGTCCAGAACACCCCTCCCCCGGCGCAGGTCCCGCACCCTTCGTCTCTTGCCGGATGACGACGAGGATGGCGATGAGCGAGGTGGCGAGAGCTCGCCTCTAATCTCGAAGAAGGACAGGACGGGGCTGGTTCCCCGCGGGTTTGCTCCGGCTCCGAGGCGATCTGCTGACGCGCCTCCTGCTCCCGAGCCTCTTGAGGTTGATTCCAGCATCCGGCTCTCGGGCTTCAAGTTCGGCCGGAGGTTGCTTGAGCCCGCGAGTGATGACGAGTAAGTGCTCGATTCTCGTTTTGCTTCTTGCTTCGTTGTTGAGGCTTGACGTCCATATTCCTTGGCTAGGCCGGTGCCTGCGGCGAAGAAGCTGAAGGGGGCCCCCGAGGCTTCGTCCGGGATAGCTCCCCCACCCGCGGGAGAAGGGGGCGGCAAGACGCGGGCCTCTCCTACCCGATCATCCTCGCGAGGCCTGGTGGGGCTAGCTGGAGCGAGCTCAGCCCCCATGGCCCAAGCGACTCCCGAGGTGTCCTTGCCTGACGCCACTGTCGCAGTCGTCGGGGCGCAGAAGGTCCTGACCCCTGGTGCTGTGATCACGCTGCCGTCTTCTCCTCCTACTCCGCCAACTGCCGTCTCTCCGACTCCTTCTACTGTTCTGGATCGTGCCGCTGCTGAGCTGGACCGGCTGCAGAAAGATCTTCTGGGCGCCGACCCTCGCTTGGTGGCCGGGCGCCTGGAGCTGGTCTCTGGTTGGGTCCGCTCTGATGCTTCAGTCTGAGCGACGTTGGCTCATGCTCTGACAGCTTGTGACGAGGAGAAGCAGGCCACCCTCGAGGCGAAGACCGCCCGCGATGCCACCTTGGGTGAGGTTGCGGATATCCAGGGTCGCTACAAGGTGCTGGAGAGCGAGCTGCAAGGCCTGCGCGACCAGCTTGCCAAGGAGGCCCGTGTCCGCCAGGAGAAGGAGGAAGACATGAAGGCTCGCGAGGCTGCCGCCAAGGACCGGGATGCCGATCTTGACGAACGCCAAGGCCGCTTGGGTGCGCTGGAGCAGGCGTTGGAGGCGAAGAAGATCGAGCTGGACGGCAAGGCGCGGGTCCTGGCCGAGGACCGCGTGGCCTTCGCGAAGCTGGAGGTGAAGGCTCGCACCCTGCTGAAGTCGCTCTACGACAGCGGCCTGGAAAGCCCGCTGGACGGCACCAAGGAGGGCCCCGCCAAGCTGCTTCCCTTCCTGGTCCGCGCCCTCGAAGATGTCGCCGTCGGCCTTGGCCCCACGGCTGAGGCTGAGGCGCATGTCCTTTCTTCTGCGGCGTTGACGCGCATCTTCACCCACGTCTACCTATGCGACCCCAGCGTTGACCTCGACAGCCTGCTGGAGCCTGTGAGCAGCGAGCTTGCCGCCGTCGCTGCTGAGGCCATGAAGGGTCGCGCGGAGGCTCTGCTGGCGAAGTTCCGGGCCTTCAGCACCAAGCCGAAGCGAGGCGCTGCCGGTCTTGAGGCTCCACGAGGCAAAGTCGCCCAGCGCAGCTCCGTCACCAGCGATGGCGCCACCAAAAAGTGACCCCTTCGCGGCTCCCGTCCTGCTTTTACTTCCTGCAACATGCATCCTGCCTCGTGGAGGCGTTTAAACTTGTGTTTGGCATTGTCAAAGTACTCTATGGACTGTAAATTTGCTTTTGAATTTCTTGAGATTTGCGCTTTTCCTTCCTACTTGCTTGTGTTCTACGTCGGCAGAGCCCGGCCCCATGCATACCTCAGCCGCCGTTAGCCCCGACCGGAAACCAGGACAGGACCAAGGAGTGAGGGGCTACGTGAAAAGTTAGGCTCCTGAGTCGCGATGCTCAGGAGTCCCCCTTGATGCACGAACAGCAAGTAGGGAGGTGAAATGTATGGGTGAGATTACTGTTCTACGTCGACAGAGCCCGGCCCCGCGCATACCTCAACCGCCGTTAGCCTTTCGGAACTAAGGGGTGAGGGGCTACGTGACCAGTTAGGCTCCTGAGTCGTGATGCTCAGGAGTCCCCCTTGACGTTCAAACGGCCTTCATACCTTGGCTCCGCTCGGGGAGAGGCGTGCGACGAACCAGGCCCGAGGGGCCTGGCTGGGTGGCGTGCGCCTGGGCGTGACCCAGGTGTAGCCCTCGTGCCCAGCCCCCTCGCGTGGCACTCCCGAGGGGAGGCGTTATGATGAGGCCGAACATTGAGCTCTGGGCTCCCTGAGGTTGATGCGGCCCGGGGCCACCCTCAATTGTTTATCACCAGTGCGGAGCATAGCGCTTCTGTATGTGTACGGGCATAGCCGCTCCTCGGCAGTGTCGTCAGCCAGCGCGGAGCATGGTGCTTCCACTGGTGCGTGGGAGGGGGCTCCCCTTCGGGAGGAGCCCCCGGGGCGCGTACAGCCCCGCCCTGACACGTGGCTGGCACGGTCGGGCCTGGCAAGGTGTATCTGGGCACCCGTGAGCCAGCGCGGGACTCACGGGGCCCTACCTCCAGGCAGGTTGCGCGTGGCTCTAGGCCTTTACTTGTAATGTGTTCCTGCAAATCTGGTTAGATGTCGGTGCTCTACGTCCTCAGGTCCCGGCCCTCGAGCGGGCTCAGCCGTCGCTGGTATGCCAGGTCGCGATGCCGTGGACAAGGCCAGAGGGTGAGGGCTGGAGAGCCAGTAGGAGCCCATGAGTCGCGATGCTCAGGTACCCCCCCTTTAACGTGCAAGCAGCCGACATGAAGAAAGAAAGGTGCCACAGGCAGGCATCAAACAATGATCATGATGGGTCAAACGCACAACCCAAATAAACACGAGAGGGATACATGCCAACGGGTCTGGCCTGGGTAGCTTAGGGATAATGCAGCCCGAGGGGCACCCCCGATAAAGTAAGCTGAAAACATGAACTGAAGGGATACATGCCGCAGGGACGGACCCACGCGGCCTGGGAATGATGCAGCCCTGGGGGGCGCTCCCAGCTGAAAATGAAACTCGAAGGATGTCACCTGATGATGCTGAAGATGGAGGGATGCTGAAGTAGAGGACAGCGTGCGCTGCGGGAGATGATCTTCACGAGCCCCCAGGCCCAGGGGCCTCGGGAGGCTCTAGAGGCGCTGGCGGCTCCTCGCGGACCATCTCCATCTCCGCTAGGACTGCGGAATGCCTGACCGCCTGAGCCTCCAAGATGCCCCTCATGAGGCGCTGATGCACAGCAACCGCATTCGGCAGCCCGTAAGGCATGCGAACATAGTTGTGGGGTGGGCCTTCGCAGCGCCCCACGCGTGAGGGCCAGAGGCGCTCCTGAGAGGCGGCTCGGTTGAGTCCTGGTATGTCGATGCAGACGCGCAGCCCACCATCCTCGCCTGGATGGGGAGCTACGGCAGGCAAGCGGCGGCTGCCACTCATCACTCTTGACTCCTGCAGCTCCTGAACGATCTCGCTGACGAACTCCTGAGGGTTTGGCCCTCCTTGCCTTGCTCCTTCCTGAGGGAAACATGCGTTGAAGCACGCCTCCAAGTGGTGCCCAAGCGCCTCCCTCGTGATCTTAGCAAAGTCGATGGCCCTCCAGAAGAGAGCCCCCGAGCCCTGCTCGAGGAGGGCGTCGGGCGCGCCTTCCTATGCGACAGAAGGAGGTGCCCCTTGAACAGGCGCGGACCCTGAGGGGCGTGCCTCCCAAGGGGTCAGGCCAGGCGATGTCTTCTTCTTCTTAGGAGCAGCCTCGGGAGGCCTCCCGTTCCAGTGATCTGGGTCTTCAATCGATGCGGCTTGGAAAACACGTTCCAGAGAACACACAACGTCTCTCTCTTTTCAAGGCACGGTGATGACTCCACCGCTCCCTGGCATCTTGAGGACATTGTAGCCGTGATGGTCACGGCCATGGACTTGGCCAGGGCTGGGTACCCAAGGATGGCATTGTACGGCAGGCGGATGTGGGCGGCGTCAAAGTCAATGAGCTCGGTGCGGTAGTTGTCGCGCTTCCCGAAGGTAACAGGAAGGCGGACCTGCCCTATCGGAACCGTGGAACCATTAGTGACTCCTGAGAAAGGCTTGGTTGGCTGCAGCTGATTGTATGGCACTTGGAGATTGTTGAACGTCTCGACGGATAGGCAATTGAGCCCTGCTCCGCCATCGATGAGGGTCCTAGTGACTTGCACATTGCAGATGATTGGGGAACAAAGCATCGGGAGGACTCCTGCTGTGGCCGCGCACTTGAGCTGACTGAGCTGAACGTGATAACACACGCTGACCACCTGAGGGGGCGTGTGGCCTCAAGCTTGGGGAGGACTGCGTTCACTTCGCGAGCAAACTGCTTGAAGATGCGCTGAGAGGCCGGGGCTTGTGCGCCGCCCAAGATGCAAGCGATTGCGCGTGGCTCCTGGAAGCCTCCAGCCCCCTCATCTTGGTGATGGTCTTCATTCCTCCTTGGCTGTGGTGGCAGAGGAGGGAGGCCCGCATTGCCTTGTGGGCGATCCTCGCGAGGCTGATCCCTCCAACCCCCCTCGCGAGGTGGGTCCCTCCAACCTCCCTCACGAGGCTGGTCCTGCCAGCGGTCCTCGCGAGGTCGTTCACGCCACCCTTGGCAAGGGCCACGGTCTTCCCATCGTCCTCCACCTCTTCCTCCTCCTCGGCCATAGCCCCTGTCGCTGCGCTCGGGGCATCGGCCGGCACGCACGTCTCGTATGGCCCTGAGCTCTTGGCATTCGTTGGTGTTGTGGGTGTGGAGGTCATGGTACACGCAGTACCGGCTGCCCTTGGATGACTCAGGCTGATCCCTGCCTCGCTTGGTGTCTGGCTCTGCTGCAAGCACGGCAGCCCCCTTCCGCTTTACGTCCTTGGCCTTGGGCTTCTTCTCTTCTGGGTCAGCAGCTGGCAGCTCGAGGAGGGAAAGGCGCCCTTGCTCAGCCCTAGCGCACTTGGTCACCAGATTGAACAGCTCCAAGGAGGTGCACAGGTCTTCATGGATCGCGAGCTCCTCCTTCATCTTGACGTCACGCACGCCGTCGGAGAAGGCTAAGATGATGGCCTCCTCAGACACCTTGGGGATCTTAAGGCAAGCGATGTTGAAGCGCTGGATGAACTTCTGCAGGGTCTCTCCCGGCTGCTGCTTGATGCGGCGCAGGTCGCTCATGGCCGGGGGCCGGTCGCGGGTGCCTTGGAAGTTGGCGATGAATCGGGTGCGCATCTCGTCCCAGGAGGATATCGTGCCAGGAGCCAGGTTCAGGAGCCAGGTGCGGGCGCCGTCCTAGAGCGCCATGGGGAACCAATTCGCCATGACCTTCTCGTCCCCATTGGCGGTTTCGATGCCCAGCTCGTAGAGCTGGAGGAACTCAGCAGGGTCAACCGTGCCATCATAGCGTGGGGGCAGGTCTGGCTTGAACTTGCCCGGCCAAGCCACGCTGCGCAGCTCGGCGGAGAAGGCACGGCAGCCTGCAGTGGCCGCAGGAGCCCTTTGGTGACGGAGAGCTTGATCTTGCGGGTCTCTGCACATTGCAGCCAGGTGCAGCGCGGGGTCTTGATGCGCTAGAGCGGGTGCGCATTCGTGCCGGGCCGGTGCGGGGAGCACACAGGCGGCTTCTTGGGGACGAGGGATCTCTTGGCGGCTCTTCTCTTGTTGTGCTCGCGCCGGACAGAGTGGGTTCCGCCCAGGGGCCACGTGCCTTGGGGCCAAGGCGCCTTCTTGAGGGGGAGGCGGCTGAGGTGCCCCCGGAGCTTCGTCGCCCGCGCAGGGCGGGGCGCGGTGAAATAAGAGGGATGGTGCAGGGGAGCCCCTAGCGGCGCTGACGAGCTCGGTGATGCGTGCGAGCCACTCATTGTAGAGGTCGTCGACGGGATAGTAGTGCAGGAGCTCCCGCGCCAGGAGCAGCACGGCATGCGCGTCCGCAGGAGCGCGACGGGCATGGGACAAGGAGCCGGCCGGAGTCAGCGATGGGTGGCGGTGTGGCCTTCTCGCCGCACTGAAGGATGCAGGGACGACGCCTGCTGCTCGTTCCCCGCCGGGCCGGTGGCGGCGTTGACGGCAGGCGACGGGGAACGGCAGGGGCACCCGCCGACGGGGGCCGTCTGGGCAACGTGAGTGGCGAGAGCGGCCCGGCGCTCGGTGCGGGCGCGACGTGCGTCTGACATGGATGGGACGGGCGGCGAAACACGAGGCGACGGAAGGCATATTCCGGCACACCCCTACCTGGCGCGCCAAATGTCGGATTTCGGGTTCCGGCAGACCCTTGAGGTTCGAACACTGGGGTGCGCACGGAGATCACACCTCCAGCCTACCCATGTCTCACCGCCTCACCAGGATCTAAACTACACAAATAACAACACAAGAGACACGAGATTTATACTGGTTCAGGCCACTATTGTGGTGTAATACCCTACTCCAGTTTGTGGTGTGGTGGATTGCCTCTGGGGCTGATGTGGAACAGTACAAGGGAAGAACAGCCTCGTGAGGGTCTATTCTTGGCTGGTGCGATGAACTGCTAGGGTGAGTTCAGTCGCCTCTCTCTCTCTCTCTCTCTCTGAGATGCGGATCTCCTCCCCTCTACCCTGTGGGTGGATAGTCCTATTTATAGGCGAATGCCCCGGGCCTCTTCCCAAATATTGAGCGGGAAGGGCGCCAACAATTGGCCATTTTGAAGGGGAACATCTAGTACACTTATCCTGACTAAAGTTGGTCCTCGCCTACCAAAGACCCTGACTATGACGATGGCTTGGGCTCCACGATGACCTCCGCTTTGCCGTCCTGCTGGTCTTGGTCTTGTTGCACCGAAATGGTTGCCTTTGCTTGATACCCTTGCCTGTGCTTGCCCCCTTTGCACCAAACGGGAAACAAGGACTCTGCGCAGGTCGGCGCCCGCCTGGCCTTGGTCGTCATGGCTTGCGTCATGGGCACCTCGTGAGGTGCCCCGCCTTGATCTCTCCGCCTCCTCGCGAGCCAGCTGACGAGGCCATGCCCGAGGAAGCCTCTTGTCGTCCGCCCCGCGAGGCTTGGCCCCTCGTGAGGGTCTTGAGCATGTGTTGATGAAGATGGGCCATACTAGGCCACTCCCCGAGCCACGCCGCAGGCCGCAGGCAGGCAAGTCTGGGTACCCCCGTTCCCAGAACGCCGACATCTCTAAAGGAAAAAAATCCTATAAAAATCATATCATATAAAGTTCCTATGATATTCCTCGACACTAAAGGATGGTTAAAATTGTTGCGGGTGATACGATGGTCTTTCTTTGTAGACTCCTCACCCATCTTTATAGTTATCTCTCGAAGATGAATGAAATGATATATACATGGTATTCTACATGTGCAATTTGGTACACGAAAACGCGGTAAAAGTTTGCGAGGTTCTAATTTTCAATAAAGCTATATGCACTGCATTTTGGAATGGAGGGAGCATACGGCAGTTGCTAACACTCACGTGGAAGATTTGTGTGTAGGAGGAGTGGTTGTTCTGTTAAATGACATGGCAAAACTGACACTGTCGGATGCCGATCTAACGGTTCTTACGGCGTTCGTCAGGAAAAGGCTTGTGGTGAACATTTGTCGGATAATGATTTACGGACACATGCATTGCATTGATACGTGCCCCCCTCTCTCTCACGCACACGCACCCTCACGAGTCACAACTCTCCCGAGTCCTCTCACAGACTCGCACATGGCACCCATCGTCTATCTACAGGTAGACGTCACGCACATATGTGCTCTTCACACCCTACCCTCAGAACTTCTAAAAAACAAAAGATGGCGCGCACATTTTATTTTAGCTCACACGTCACACACTTATATTATTAATCTGGCGGCGAACGTTCTTTGCGCATAGTATATATTGTACTCTCACGAAAGAGAAGCGATGCACGCACGCACTAGTTCTCTCACACCCACTCGCGGGTACACGTAGGAGCGCATTTTTTTGAAGCCGGTACAACAAAATCACTCCACTATATATAGAAGTAGGAGCCTTAGCGCTTGCTTTACTAGGGTTCCTCTCGTTCACTCTCTCATGCTCTCCAGATCTAAGCAAGAAATAGGTGGCCACACTCTCTCTTTCTCAGCTCACGGCTGGTCACAAATCCGGCCGGACAACCTCGACCGGTGCAGGGAGTGTAGGTGCATCGTTCACGCTGTCGTCGGCGGCGAGGGAGGAGACCAACGACTGCCCGCGCGTCCCGATCGGCGGCCGTGTCGTTCTCTCCGAGAGAGCGCCGGCTCGGGAGGGCCTCCGACCCCTTCTTCCTCCCTGCGTTATTGTGGCCAAGATGCGGCCTCCCGACGCCGTCTTTGCCACATGCCGACGACCCTCAGGTATATATTCCTTCGAAACCTGCCTTGCTCTACTGCCCCATCTCTTCCCCTTTCGTGTGGATCCTTTTCTACTTTCGTCCGTTGTTCCAAAGCCACCTAGACTTCTACTATTATTAGAAGTAAAGCTAGTTCATACAGTCAACTCAAAGCGTTGGTTCAAACAGGGAAGAAAGTGGGAAAGCGGTAGCATGAATCTAGGACTTGGTTCTAAGAGGAAACGGGGGAAAGTAGTAATCTTTGTCACTGTTTAAATAACCGTATTTCGTATTTGCGCAAACAGGGATGTCTGTCTCCGTATCGTTTCGGGATGTCTGTCTCCGTATCGTTTCTATCTGCGCAATCAAAAGCACACACCTCAGTTTTTGTACAACTGCGCAAAATGAGATGGCTATCCCTCGTTGTCGTCGTCTAACCTCCCGTCTTCAAGGTATCCCTACATTGGTAGTAACTAAGGTAGAATGACCAACGCAATCTAAAAGAAGCTGATTCATACATTTTACTTCCTGATTGCAGTGCAGGGACGAGCGAAAACAACTGCATCCTAGTCTGGAATGCACTTTCTACTAGTTCATCCATGGACCGAGGACTAGCTGGCACGGCTGCACGGCGGTTTTTTGGACAGGTGCGCGGACAAGAGGCATTGTGGTCTGCTTATTTCTGCAAATAGCGGTGCTTAAATTTAGTGGAATGCACAAGAATTTCACCTGGTCAGTACACTGCATGGTTTAGTTCAGCATTCCAGCTGAGACCACAATTATAATTGGTTATTCTGGAATGAGAGAACCTAACCCTGGATGGTGGCAACAAGAAAAAACCAGAGTGAACTCCAGGAAATTTAAGCCTGCCGGGTGGCCCTTTGCTCAGAGAAGCCTTGCTTGTTTTTTCCTGATTTGTAAACCTTCTCACAACTTTGTATTTTGCTGCGAACTAGTATATGTTTGTTATGTTCTATGAATCATTGAGATGTATAAAACTGCTTAACTTATGCTTTTCAAGATTTTTATGAAGACGAGTTTAATGTGAGTGTTCCACATGAGCGCTGGACTAGCGTTGAACGTTTGGAATTTATTACATTGTGGCCTCAATTAACTGCATGAACCACTGTAACAAGATACATAGTTGCTTATATGTCAGACAGCGGATTGTTGATTGTTAGCTGGTCGATAGCCTAGTGTTGAAGCGAGCTAAGCCAATGTGGCGTGTTTTGCACAACTTCTTACAAGTGGGGTAGCACCAAGAGTGTTTACAAGTACTTATGTATACGTCAGCGCACGATTCTTGAACGAGTGCTCTATTTCATCAAAATATGCACTGCTCGTATGATAAACCATGACAACTTATGCCTTACCATGCCATATTCATGAAAAAACTAGTGAGGACGCATCTGTTTCGGCAACAATTACGATGGTTCTCACATGATTCACAGGCACACAAAAGTAGCAGCAGTTCCCATAGACGGATTCAAACAGAGTACTAGCACCAGAGGGGTCGATAACAGGCAAGGTTCGGATAATTAGACACAATCCAAACTACTATTAAACACTAGCTGGGGCAACTATTTCATGCCTCGATCTAATTTGGGCTGGACACAAGACGGACCTTGCCATGAACATCATCGAGGACGTCCTGCAGCAGCTCAATCCTGTGAACCTTCATGAAGACAACCCTGTGGCCTTGCCACTGATAAACTTGTTTGTGGAGGCATGCCATGTCATCTTCCTGCGTAAGCTTGACAAGAACAGTATGCCTCACAAATGAAGGAGTAGCTTTGAACTTCTTGTGCTTCAGTACACCCTGGACAACACGCCTGACAATAGTGAGGCTGGAATACACATCTTCATTGGTATAACCGCAAATGGCTTCCATGATCCAACAGCATAAGAACTCTGTTTTCCCAGTGCATATATTCAGGTCGTCCGCCTCATAGCGAGTGACACGCACAACCACACAATCCTTGTCTGCACCAGGGCTCTAATTGAAACAGAAACAAATTCTAAATTACTTTTCAGTATAAGAAACACAAGTTATTTAAACCACTATGTATAGCATGGTATCGAAGCTAATAAAATTTTGCATTATTAATCACCACATACTTCCTTTTCTAAAAAAAATCACCACATACTTAGATGAAAAACCACAATCGAGATCGGCAAAGAAGGAAATCACCTTGGGCAGCTCAGTGGGGGGGACACATCCTCGAAGGGGGAAAGCTGCTCCTGCAATGCCACGGGGGCTGTAACCTCAAATGGGGCGTTGACCATCTCAGTACTGGCCGTGAGCGTATCTGGGGTCGGCTCGGTGGTTGCCTCCATCTTCTTGGAGCTCTCTGTCTCGTGGGGATCAGCCTCCCGCGTCTGCTCCAATATCGGCAGATCTTTGCCTGGTTCTCCTTGGTCCATCATGAAACTGACGAATACTTGGAGACCACTGAAAGGAAAACGCAATCGCAATGACAATGAAAGAAAAAAGAGAGTGAGGATCGGTTACTGCTTTGCAAAAGTTCTTTTTTTTCTCTGAACGAAAATATACCAACATCACAGATCCGCTTACCTTCCCTTCGTTGGGAGAGAAGAACAGTGGAAGATGCGAGTGTTGCCTTTCTTGAAGACAATGAGGGAGAAGGGGATCCAGCAAAGAGTGAAATGAAGGTTGCTTCGTCCGTCAAACTTAGACTGCGGGGAGGTGGGGTTTTGTGATACGACGGCTCGTTACTGCCGCGCTACGACCGGGGTGACTCTCCGCCTGCATACTGCCTTCTAATTTGGTGGATGGCATTTGGGCCCGCGCGCTGCGTGGCCCGCATGTCGGTGAACAAAAGTATAACGGCATTCAGTAGAGGGAGACGTTTCGATGACCTAGGAGGAGCCAGAAGCGGTAGAGTGTCTCCACTGTACTAGTAGTAATTGTTTCTCTGGGTAGCTGTAGAGTGTCTCCACCGTACTAGTAGTAATTGTTTCTTTGAGCCCAAGACAAAACAGCCAATCCACACTAGTAAATAGTAAAATCAATTCAAAAGGCGCTACCCACACCTAGCACACCGCCCCCCCCCCCCAAAAAACTTGGGTGCTCTTCTTCCTCCTTTCTCCCACCCACCTCACGCCAGCTCGCTCCACTCGTACCCCCAAATTCCTCACCTCACTCCTACAGAAAACCCCAGCTCCCCTTCTTCCTCACTCCTACAGAAAACCCCCAGCTCCCCTTCTTCTTCGCTCGCACTACAACTAGGCTCGTCATTCGTTACTCTGCTCAAATCTGTGAGCGCGAAGCGACGCCCTCGAGGAAAATGGAGTCGACTGACCCCAGCGCCAAGAAGATGAGGCTCCCGCCAGTGGCGACGCCTGTTGTAGATCCCGCACCCGGCAGCGCAGGGAGAAGCGGCGACCCTGCCCCCACCGGATCCCACGAACCCGTAGAATCTTGGGTGGACCGCATCAGTGATCTCCCGGACACCGTCCTTGGGGAGATCATCTCGCTTCTCCCCACCAAGGATTGCTGCCGCACCCAAGTCCTCTCAATTCGGTGGCGCCCTCTATGGCGCGCCGTGCCCCACAGCTATCTCTCTTCAATGATTTTGAAATCCCCAGAGCCATCATCTCCTCCCACCAGGGCTCCGTTCAAAGCCTCTGCATCCCGTCATGCTACCTGAGCAAGCATACCATGCCCTGCACGGTGGACGCCTGGATGAAATCCCCTGAATTCACAGAACTACAGCTGCTTGAGTTCTACTATTCCCCTGGAAATCACATACCACATACCGAATGCCATGAACTTGTGCCCTCAGCACTGATGTCCATCTCGCGGTTTTCCTCCTCTCTCCACACCGCCACCTTTGCGTTGTGCTACCTACCAGACAATCTGGTACTAAACCTTCGACTCCCATTTCTCAAGAAACTTTCACTTGTGCGGGTTCGTATATCGGAGGCCTCATTGCATAGCATCATCCACTCCAGTTGCCCTGCGCTGGAGTGCTTGGTGCTTGTTTTCACAGTTAGAATCGGTTGTCTCCAAATAAAGTCGCCTAACCTTGTAAGAATTGGAATTTCTTTTGACGGAAGGCAGCTCATCATCCAACATGCCCCTTCACTTCAAAGGTTGATCCTTGATTCTAGTTATTCACCGCTGCAAATAACCATCCTCTCTGCGCCTAAACTGGAGACCTTGGGTGTAATACATGATCTATGTGCTCATTTCAATATGGTGTTTGGCTCCACAGTTCTTCGGGTACTTTATATTATCATCTACACTTGTAACCATAAGCTGCATTTTAAATTTCTGCGCATAATTTATATATCATCTTGGAGTACACATTTTGTACTAATATTATGTTCTATGCTCAATGAAGAGTTTCTCCATGGATGGCCTATCAATGGTGCTGGATTCTGTCAAGATCTTATATATCCAAATGAATAGTTTTGATTTGAACAAGATTATTGGCTTGCTGCAATGCTTTCCATGTCTGGAGAAGTTGTATATAAAGGTGATAATTTCACGCACATTGGAAGCCCACATATAGTGTACTAGAATTAACCATTCAGCTGTTGCTGTTTTGACACTCTTATTTTAGACTGTAACTATTTTCAATCTTCATGTCTATTTAGGCAACAGGACGGGGTAAGAAAGTTATAATCAATCGGTGGATTCATAAGCATCGGGATTTTCTCACTTCTCATGAGATTCGATTGAAGACAATAATGCTAGAACGATATGTAGCCAACCGTGCAAACACAAGATTTGTCACATTCTTCCTGCTGAATGCGAGGTTACTATTGTCCATCAGGCTTAAGTTTATCAGCAACATGGTTTTGACGGATGGATATGTCGAAGAGCAAAAAAAGGAGTTTCAGGTGGGCAAAAGAGCTTCTGAATGTGTCGGGCTTCTATTTACAACATATTGTGGTCATAATCCAGTAAATTTTACGACCCAGGATGTTCATTCTATGGACCTGACTGATCCATTTGACTGTGACTGCCGGAATCAGTGCTGGAGTTAGATGTTGTTGCCCTTTCAAAACGGGTTTTTTTGTAAACCTGATGAACAATCAACCCTCGTGCTTTTGTACAGTTTGTAAGCTGGAGTTAGATGTTCCTGCCTTTTTCAACTCGGCTGTGACTGTCATATTTTTTTGAAACAAGGCAAATGGCTTGCCATTTGTTTAATTTAGAGTGAAATATTGTAACAAATCACAACCAAGGGAAATAACATCACTCACGCCGGCTGCTTGAGCTCACTGTGCATTACAGAAGGAGCACTGCTATATGGACGACATTACCAGACGATACATGCACGACGTGCGTATCATGCCATCCATGGGCAAGGCTGAAACATCAGCTAACAGTTGGATTAGCAATTGTCCGAGTGTCGTTCAGCGTTTTTATCGTGTGTGAAGTACTTCCATTACAGAAGCCAAGTGATTAGCCCCCACCAGCACCCACAAACTTATTTTGAACTAGCACATCAAATGGGCTGTAAATTTTCATAGGAAAGGTTGCATGACCGTGACAGATTTGGATTCTGACATTTGGGACCCGTGAGGAAATAGCCTATCCAAGGTGGTGTCGACTTACTAGCCAGTCAACAAACGATTCTGCCTACCAGCCGTTGGATTGACATCCAACATCTGTCGTGTATCTTCTATCTCTTGTCTTCTTCTTCCTCTAGCCGCCCAAACCAAACCACCCCGTCGGCTCCGCCTGCTCCCGCCTCCCATGGCTGGCTGCGCCTCCGTCGCCCTACCATACGTACCCTCCAACGTTGGCCAGTCCTTCCCTCTATTCCCCCACACGTCCTGTTATTCTCCGGCGATGTCAGCCCCAACACGCACCCGTGCCCGAACTAGTCAACCCTCCCCTCCGCCTGCGACTGGACCGGTGCATCTTCAACGGCTCCTGTTCGTTCCGTCCAAGGCCTCGCCGTCGTCCTCCGCCTTGCGGCCTTGGTTCGCTCGCCGTGCGCGGTGCGCCGCCATCTTGCTTTGTCAACATCGTCAACAACCGAGAGGAACAAGGAGATGACTATACGTGGAGAGGATGACAGTAGGGACCCACCAGCGTCATGGCAGTACGCAAGCAAGTGCCTCTATAGTACAAGCCCAAAAATATGGTTCCTCCTAATGGTTGGACATCTGGGGCTCACGCCATTGTCAACGTAGTCAATAAACGAGAGAGTTACACTACGAGCGGCTGACACCAGGGACCCAGCAAGTCACGCAGTTTTTTTTAGGAACAAGCAGTTGTTATTTATACTAGTTTTAGCGACGGATCAGGGTAACAACGGGGTTGTGCGGGGGCTGTGCGGGGGCTGTGGCCCATTAGCCAGGGTTTTATTTATGTTTACCACATCATGAGCCCAGTTGTGTTTTTTTCTTGCTGAAAATGGCTAGCCCAGTTCTATTTTTTTTAAGAAATACCCAAACAAGGCCTACTTACTTTATCGGCCCTGCTGGGCTGCAAATCTTTCAAGATGATGAGAGTTTCATTCGGTTTGCCCAGAAATGGCCTGTACATTTTTAAAACACATCAAACCGGGAATTAGTTTCAATTTTTTCTCATTACAAGATCTGAAATTCCATTGATTTTTATGCGTGGACAATTATTTGGATTTTATATTTATATAAATTATTTTTCAAAATAGTTTGAATGTGAATCGATATTTCTAGATTAAAAATAGTTGACTGCACCAAAATATGCAAAATTTCGTATACTTTTTAACCGTGGCCACAATATGGGGTGTAATGCTAACAAAAAGAAGATGGGCTCCAAAAAAATCTTAAGAATTAGCAAATGGGTTGTACATTATTAGAAATAATGGCAGATGGGATGTATGCTGTTTTCCACATATTTGAGGCTAACTTGTGCGCCTACTATAGGTTGACACGTATGCTTTCATAAAAAAAAGGTTGACGCACACGCAACTCCCTGTCAACTTAGTCAACACACGAGAGCAGTGGCTGTTGGATGTCCATCCAACGGCTGTCGTGCTTCTTCAATCTCTGCTCTTCATGCTCCAGCCGCTCAAACAAGCACCGGCGGGACTGCCTGCTCCCTCCTCCCGCGGCCGGCTATGCTGTCGTGCAGGCCTCACGGCCCCACCGTAATCCCATTGCTGGCCTAGCCATCCCTCTACTCACCCACACATGTTGTTATTCTCCGGCGACGACAGACGAACCAGTAAACCCTCGTACTCCTCCGCATGGGAAACAACTGTCGAGTATTCCCTGGCTCCGTGTCGTTCCCTTCCTAGGCCTCGCCGTCGTCCACCGCCCTGGTGCTCTCGGCGCGGCCTGGTCAACATGGTCAATTAACGACATCCATCGGAAGTGGACTGTATGTGGAAAGGCTGACAGCTGGGTCCACGGCCGCACGCAAGGAAATGCCTCCTTATTACACGCAAAATAATGATTCCTCCACCTGACAGCTAGGACCCACAGGAAGGGCCTCTGTATTTCGCGAAAAAAATGTTCCCCCCGCTGACAGGTCGGACCCACCAGCTATATCTTCGCATGCAAGGAAGTGCCTCCTTATTACGCCCAAAAAATGAATACCCCCTGCTAGCTGGGACCCACCATATTGTTGGGCTGACTTGTGGGCCTACTAAGTTGACGGGGACGGAGGGCTTTGTTAACTTAGTCAATACTCCAGTGACCGTATGATGTCCATCCAACGGCCATAGTGCTTCTTCAACCTCTGGTCTTCTTGCTCCAGCCGCCCAAAGCAGCTCGGTCGTGCCGCCTGCTCCTACCTCCCGTGGCCGGTTGTGCTACCGCCTGCTCCTGCCTCCCGTGTCCCGGCTCCGCGTCGTCCCCTTCCTAGGCCTCGCCATCGTCCACCGTCGTGGTGCTCTTGGCGCGGCGTGGTCAATGTGGTCAACAATCGACTTCCATTGGAAGAGTACTTTACATGGAGAGGCTGACAGCTGGGTCCACGGCAGCCGCAAGAAAGTGCCTCCTTATTACGCGGAAAATAATTATTCCTCCACCTGACAGCGGGGACCCACCGGACAGGCCACTAGTATTTTGCGAAAAAAATCGTTTCCCCTTGACTGTTGGGACCCACCGGACGGGCCACCGTATTTCACAAAAAAATGTTCCCCCGCTGTCAGCTCGGACCCACCGGAAGTGCCTCCTTATTACGCACAAAAAAATAAATACTCCCCCGGCTAGCTGGGACCCACCTTGGTGGGAGGCTGTCTTGTGGGCCTACTAAGTTGACGGGGACGAAGGGCTTTCTCAACTTAGTCAATATGAACGATTCTAGCTCCAGTGACCGTACGATGTCCATCCAACGGTCGTAGTGCTTCTTCAACCTCTGGTCTTCTTGCTCCAGCCGCCCAAAGCAGCGCCAGTCATGCCGCATGCTCCTGCCTCCCGTGGTCGGCTGTGCTGCCGCGGAGGCCTCACTGCCCCCTACTATTCCCACCGCTGGCCAGGCCCTGCAGTGATGGCAGCCTCACACCGCAGCCGAACCAGTGAACCCTCGTACTCCTCTCCGCGCGGGCTTCCACTGCCACGTCTTCCCCGTCTCCGTGTCGTCCCCTTCCTAGGCCTCGTCGTCGTCCACCACCGTGGTGCTCTCCGTGCGGCGTGGTCAATGTAGTCAAGGAACGACTTCCATCAAAAGAGTACTGTACATGGAGAGGCTGACAGCTGGGTCCACGGCCACAACCCAGTTTTTTGTGATTTGCCAACTAAGTCGCTTTGTCAGGCCTGTTGGGCTGCAAATCTTTCAAGACGAGGAGAACTTTCATTTGGCTGGCCGAGAAAATGGCCCATCAGTAATGAGAAATGGGATGTACATTTTTAAAACACATCAAACCGGCAATTAGTTTCAAATATATTTTTTTCATTTCAAGATTTTAAATTACATTAATTTTTATGCGTGGAGAATTTGTTGGATTTTATATTGATATACATTTATTTTTAAAATCAGTTTGAATGTGAGTCCAAATTTCGGGATTAAAAACAGTTCGGACCGCACAGAAATATGCAAAATTTCGTATAATTTTTTAACCGTGGCCACAGTATGGGTTGTAATGCTAACGAAAAGAATATGGGCTCCAAAAAAAAAACTTAAGAATTAGCAAATGGGCTGTAAATTATTAGAAATAATGTCAGATGGGTTGTATGTTGTTTTCCACAGATTTGAGGCTTTCCTAAAAAAAGGTTGACACACAAGTAGTGACGGTTGGATGTCCATCCAACGGCCGTCGTGCTTCTTCAATCTCTGCTCTTCCTGCTCCAGCCGCTCCAAAAAGCGCCGGCGGGACTGCCTGCTCCCTCCTCCTCATGGCCGGCTGTGCTGCCGCGCAGGCCTCACCGCCCCATCGTACTCCCATCGCAGGCCTAGCCATCCCTCTACTCACGCACACCTGCTGTTATTCTCCGGTGACGGCGGACGAACCAACTGCCCTCGTACAGTCGTACTCCCCTCCGCGTGGGAAACAACTGCCGAGTCTTCCCTGCCTCTGTGTCGTCCCCTTCCTAGGCCTCCCCGTCGTCCACCGCCGTGGTGCTCTTGGTGCGGCGTGGTCAATGTGGTCAACGACCGACTTCCATCGGAAGAGTACTGTGCATGGTGAGGCTGACAGCTGGGTCCACGGCCGCAGCAAGGAAGTGTCTCCTTATTACGCGCAAAATAATTATTCCTCCACCTGACAGCGGGGACCCACCAGACGGGCCACCGTATTTTGCGAAAAAAACGTTTCCCCCTGACTGTTGGGACCCATCAGCTACACCTTCACACGCAAGGAAGTGCGTCCGGGCAAAAAAAAAATGATTCGCCCCCCTGACTGCTGGGACCCACCAGCTACATCTTCGCACGCAAGGAACTGTGTCCGGGCATAAAAACGATTTTCCCCCCTGACTGATGGGACCCACCAGCTACATCTTCGCAGGCAAGGAAGTGTCTGACAGTCGGGACCCACCTGGTCGAAGCGTACGTAGCGTTGTCATTCTGGTCGCGAACGTGTACGTACATATATATTGGTGGATGTAGAGGCGCGCACGTGTCGTAGTAGAGGCACGCACGTAGCATGTACACGTACGTACAGCGGCCAGGGTGCAAGAAAGAAAATACGGCCACATATGTGTACATACGGGCGGGGTCTCGAACGCCTACTCGCGCATACGTACGGCGAGGGCTCCTGTACATGGCTGGGTTAGAACGGAGAAACAGCATCGTCGTCGTGTTCATGGGAAGGCAACGGAATGCGTCGTGTTCATCGGGAGGCAACGAAACGCGTGGGAGCCAACCGGCTGGGTCGGAATGAAATGCGTGGTCGTGTTCATCGGGAGGGCTTGGATGGAACAGGCGATGGAAATGAGGCCTGGCGTACCGCAGAACGGAGGGAACGGGCCTCCTACGTTCGGAACGTGGTCCTGTTGATCGGGAGGGGTGTGGCGTACCGCAAACCTGAGAAAACGGACCTCCTACGGTCGAAACGGGGGTCCTGTTGATTGGGAGGGGTGTGGTGTACCGCAAAACGGACGAAACGGACCTCCTACGGTCGAAACGGGGGTCCTGTTGATCGGGAGGGGTGTGGCGTATCGCAAAACGGACGAAACGGACTTGTGTTGGAGTGCTACGGTCGAAACAGGGGTCCTGTTCATCGAGAGGGGTGTGGCGTACCGCAAAACGGGACTCCACGGGATACTGTTCATCTCCACCGTCGACCTCCTCTAGACTCCACGGGCTACCGTCGACCTCCTCCAGCCTCCACGGGCTCCTGTTCATCCAGCCTCCACCGGGCGCTACTCCACCGGATACTGTTCAACCACCCCTCCACCATCTACTGTTCATCCAGCCCTCCACCATCTACTATTCATCCAGCCCTCCACACCACGGGGTCCTGTTCAACCACCCCTCCACGGCCACCCCTCCACCGTCTATTGTTCATCCAGCCCTCCACACCACGGGGTCCTGTTCATCCAGAGGCAACGCCACCGCTCACTGTTCATCCACCCC